>NC_139023.1:600000-910926 GCF_964662115.1 Mustela nivalis
AAAAGGGCAAATATATATACATAAAGGCACATAAAAAGTAAGCTAAGGTATTGTTCTTAATATGAGACAAAGTGGAATTCAGGCCCAAAGGCTTCCTTAAGATGAAGAAGAATACAAAGTTAAACTGTATATTCGACAGTGAATGTTTAACATTATGAATATCTGTCAACCAAGTAACTATGTATTAAATACAAAGTAACCTTCATAAAGCAACTTTCAGGAGGTACCAGGAAAAATAGGCATAAATGCATTAGGAGTAAGTGACTTTTTTTTTTTTAAAGATTTTATTTATTTATTTGACAGAGAGAGATCACAAGTAGGCAGAGAGGCAGGCAGAGAGAGAGAGAGAGAGAGAGGAGGAAGCAGGCTCCCTGCTGAGCAGAGAGCCAGATCCCTGAGATCATGACCCGAGCTGCAGGGAGCGGCTTAACCCACTGAGCCACCCTGGCGCCTCCCGGAGTAAGTGACTTTTAATTCAGTAATCTTGGTCCAGGGCAAATTAAACGGAGAAACAGTAAGACTGTAGATGACCTAAACAATTTAGTCATGGGGTAGATTTAATATATATGGAACTTGGCCCTGAAAACAGTGTACCCCTTCTTTTTAGATCTCATTTGCAAAAACTTCTCTATAGTTCCCAAAGAAAACTTCAGTACATTTTAGAAAGGAGAAATAGTATTAAAATCACAGTGCACTTGCATATTAAGTTCAAACAACGCTTGGATTAATGGAGGATACAAATGAAACTTGTATAGTATACTGATGACCATAGTGGAGCCTGGCTAAAATAGTTCTCAGAAGAAGTGCAAAGCTTTAAATACTTACATCAGTAAAGAATAAATAATAAAAATGAGTGGGTTAAGTGATTAACTCAGAAAGTTAGAAAAAGATCTAAGTAAATGAAAAGAAGGTAGAAGGAAGGAATTAATAAAAATAAGAGAGAGGTGCCTGGGTGGCTCAGTTGTTAAGAGTCTGCCCTCTGCTCAGGTCATGATCCCTGATTATTAACATGTCTTGGGATGGAGCCTACACTGGGATCCCTGCTGGTCAGGAAGCCTGCTTTTCCCTCTCCCACTTCCCCTGCATGTGTTCCCTCTTTTGCTGTCTCTCTCTGTCAAGTAAATAAAATAAAGTCTTTAAAAAAAGAAAGAAGGAAAGGAAGGAAGGAATTAGAAAACAAAGCAGAATTAATTGGCTGTTTGAAAATAGACAAATCGCTAGTTAAATTAATCAATTATTTAAGAGGAGAGTGGGGGGAACAAAACACAAATATATGTAATAAATATAAAGACTAATAATCATAAATAGCAAAAATTTAAAGAATTGTGAGTGTCGTTCAAGTCTAAAAAATGAGAAACTCTGTAAAAAAAATTGGAGGAATATTATAGGAAAATATAATTTACGAAAAATGACCTTGAATAAAAAATTTCAAATAGATCAATTTCTATACAAGAAATAGAGAAAATTAGCCGGGGAGAAACTCCTCTCCAAAAATCATCTGGCCTGGATGTTTCATGAGAGAATTCTGCTGAATCTTTGAAGAACCAATAATTTCAATACTGCTGTTGAAACTGTTGCAGAGCATAGAAGATGGAAAACTACATTTTGGGGTCGCCTGGGTGGCTTAGATGGTTAAGCATCTGTCTTCGGCTAAGGTCACGATCTCAGGGTCCTGGGATCAAGCCCCTCTTCGGGCTCCCCGCTTAGTAGGGAGTCTGCTTCTCCCTCTGCCTCTCACTCGGCTCGTGCTCTCTCAAATGAATAAATAAAATCTTTAAAAAAAAGAAAACTATATTTTTAACGGAGTATAATATTGATATCAAAACTTGACATAGAATCCATAAAAGAAGAAAAGTATAGATAAAATCTTCGTTACAACTCCAGAAGCAAAACTCTGTTAAACAAAGGGAATCTAGCAGCACATTACTAGAATAATACATCATGAGAAGTTTATTCAGCGTAGAAAAAGATAGTCCATATTAGGAAATCTATTAATATAATCTGTTTTATTGATAGACCTGTGAAGAAGAATCCGCGGTCATTCTGATTACCTCATGAAAAGCATTTGACAAAATTCAAGACCCAGTCTTTTAAATAGCATTCAATAAAGCAGTAATTGATGACTACGTTCCTCACATTATATACATTTATATTTGTGCACATGTGTGTGTATTTCAAAACCTGAAGTCTTGTCCCATGGTGATACAGTAGGCTTTCCCACTAAAGGAAAGAACAAGATAAGAAATCTCACTGTTATCACTAGTGCTTAATATGGTAGTACAAATGCTATTAACTTTTGTACAACAATACCAGGAAGACAGTGGGGTGGGGGTGAGCCACATTTACGAACTAAAAGATAAAATACTTAAGAATAAACAAACCCACTCTGTCAAAAAATTTAAAGTAATACTGAAAGAGAAAGATGGCTTAAAAGACAATATGTTCTCATTGGAAAGATTCAACATTGTGTTATTTTCTCCATAAATTAACATAGTAATTTGATGCAGATTTGATAAAAATATTAACATTCTCTTTTTTTGGGAATTAGACAAAAACTGTTCAAAGTTTATGTAATAAACAGTGATAGCAAGGGAAACAGTGTAGGAGAGAAGCAATGGATAAGGGTAATGGGAATCATGTTCCTATAAAGTCTGAGTATTGAAAACAGGACAGTGCTTGGGGTGCCTGGCTGGCTCAGTCGGGAGAGTATCTGATCTCATGTTGTGCTCATTTTGGCAGCACATATTCTAAAATTGGAATGATCATGGGGTTGTGAGTTCAAGCCCCACATTTGGTATAGCGATTGCTTAAATAAATAAACTTAAAAAAAAAAACCTGGAATGTCTAACATGTAAATAAATAAGTGGACATAAGGACTGGAAATCCAGAAATACACCTAAATATATCCGGGAATGTAGATCCTAACCTACATCCTAATATGTATAGGAATAAAACATAAATAGTAAATCCAGAAGTAAACCTAAATGTAGGAACTTAGTAAAAGTGGTATCATAGAATTGTAGGAAAAAGACTTTTCAATAAATGCTTTCATTATTAAAACACACACACACACACACACACACACACACACAACTGAACATATATTGTATAGCAGTATGTATTCCAGGTCCTGAGTCAAATATAAATGAAAAAAGCCACAAATGAATTTACTTAGAAGAAAAATATGGGTGAATTTTTTCGTAACATTGGCATGCAGAAGGCCTTTTTCCCTAGTCAAAATTCAGGAACCACTTTTTAGAAAGTGATGAATTTGACTATTAAAGGATGGCACATCTATACAATGGAATATTTTTCAGTGCTAAAAAGAAATGAGCTATCAAGTTACAAAAAGACAGGAATTTTAAGTACCTGTTGCTAAGTGAAGGAAGTCCATCTGAAAAGGCTGTGTACTATATAGTTATAACTAACATTGTGGAAAAGGCAAAACTCGGGAGAGAGTAGAGAGATCCGCGGTTGCCAGGAGAGAGGACGAGAACGGAGGAGAGGGATAAAGAGGTGGAACACAGAATTCTGAGGGCAGGGAAGCTTCTGAATGATATTCTGAGTCTGGATGGATGGATTTGGGTGGGTGAATATGTGTCATTATTCGTTTGTCAAAACCCATAGAAAACCCAAAGAACCCTGAAGTAAATCATGGACTTTGCTTGATAGTGATGCCTCGGTTGGGGTTGGATTCCGGCAAATGCACTGTGGTGCAGGGCGCTTTATGGTGGGAGGGGCCGGGGTAGGGATGGGGGGGTGCTCCGTAGTTTTCACCCAGTTCTGTGAACCTGAAACTGCTCTGATAAATAAAATCTATTTTTAAAAAATAGCAATCTTGTGAAACGTAAAAAGGAAAAACCCATAACCAAAATAAAATAAAGTCTGACAACCCAATAAAAAAATAGGCAAGTAAAACAGACAGGAATAGACAGAAAAGGACAGAGAAGGAAATGTGGATGGCCTATAACCATATAAAAAAGGTACGCAACATTATGGCATGAGAAATTCAAATGTTAAGTACTCAGAGTAATCATTTTTCACCTATCATTGGTAAAAATCAAAGTGTTACTCTGACAAGGCTGGAGGGGAATGTGAAAAGGTACAGTTATCATGGAGGGCAACTTGGCAATAACCGTTAGAATTAAAATTGAATTTATCTTTAACCCAGCAGTTTTACTTCTGGAAATTTATAGCTATCCAGGCCCATGAATGGAATAACATGTACATATAGGTATTTATTTCAGCATTCTTTGTAAAAATAGCAAAAGATAAAAAACAACTCACAGAGGGGCACCTGGGGGGCTCAGTCGGTGAAGCAACTGCCTTGGGCTCAGGTTATGATCCTGGAGCCCCGGGATCAAGTCCTGCATCGGGCTTCCTGCTCACTGGGGAGTCTGCTTCTCCCTCTGACCTCTCTGCTCTCATTCTCTCTCTCCCTCTCTCAAATAAATAAATAAAATCTTAAAAAAAAAAAAAAAAAGACTCACATATTCACCAGTAGTGAACTAAGTAAGTAAATGATGGTGCCTCTTACAATGGAATACTGTGCCATGTGAATGTATTCACGTACAATAACAAAATTGTTTTGTTTTGTTTTAAGGTACAACACAGTACTTGCTGAATTTTTAGACCAAAGTAACTTTAAAGAGAATGTATAAACTAGTGGTGTGTGCAGTTGTAGCTTGGAATGACCAGCTTCTTAAAATTTCTGCTAAATTTATCTTTAAAATCTGTAGGCTTACTGTATTCTTCCCTGTAATTAGCCTTTAAAATTAATTCTTTAAACTGCTCTTAATCACTTAGTAATTCTGGCCCAGGAGGATGTACCTTGTTTATTGCATGCTCTCTTGTACTCTGACGCGCTGTCACCTGTCCTTACCTGAAAGTGTGTTGCAGGGGAAGATCAGTCCCTCAGGTACTACCCTATATTGTTTCTGTTTTTTTCCAAACTGATTCTTCAGTCAAAGGACTATAAGTTGTAAAACAATTAGAAAAGCCCTATAGTTGTCTCAAAATAATTTAACAAGTTTTTCTTCTTTCTAATACTGAGTGTTCCCAGCAAATGATACCTAAACCAGTTTGATTTATTGGCATTTGGACTAATGAAGTAGTGGTTGGTTCAGTGTATTTCTGTGTTAAAAAATTATGCTCTATGTTACATGTTCAGTATATTTCTATGTAAACTATTCTCTTTAGGAGGATGAAGTTAAAGGAAGTAGACCGCACGGCCATGCAGGCCTGGAGCCCTGCCCAGAATCATCCCATTTACCTAGCTACAGGTAAGTTCCACAGAGAGGAAAGAGTGTAAATCACTTAATTTCTTCTTTTCCACATTTGGCTTACTCATACCTGTCCTTTAAAACTTAACTTCATGGGCACCTGGGTGGCTCAGTGGGTTAAGCCTCTGCCTTCGGCTCAGGTCATGATCTCAGGGTCCTGGGATCGAGCCCCACATCGGGCTCTCTGCTCAGCAGGGAGCCTGCTCCACCTCCTCTCTCTCTGCCTGCTGCTCTGCCTACTTGTGATCTCTGTCTGTCAAATAAATAAATACAATCTTAAAAAAAAAACAAAAAAACTTATTTCAAGCCCCTCTCTTCTAGAAAGCTTCTCCTTCCCTAATGAAGTAACTCCATCGTCCCTTTCAGCTGAGTTTAATGACCTTCCTCTGTGTTATCAGCACCTTGTTCATCATAGCCTTAGTCATGATACTGGCGCTTGGGGGCTCGGTTGGTTACGTGCCTGCCTTTGGCTCAGGTCATGATCTCACGGTCCTGGGATTGAGCCCCACATGGGGTTCCCTGCTCAACGGGGAGTCTGCTTCTGTCTTGCTCTCTTTCTCTCTGCCCCTCTGCCCCACTTACACTCTCTCTGTCAAATAAATAAATAAAATCCTTAAAAAAATCATACTATATTTACAGAGTCTTCCTCACTTCATAAAAGTTACTTTTCATCTTCATTCCTCAATATTAAGCACATGAGATAACATGTAAAAAAAAAAAGTTAATACCAATTTGGATGAAGAACAATTTTGATGCTAGCATTTTTATATAAAAATAGTTACGTCATTTATGACTATAAGCGGAGTAAATCAAGAGACTGTTTTTACAGAGAGTTTTTAAGATATCTGTAGGTTTATTTTTATTTTTATTTTATTTTTTTTTAAAGATTTTATTTATTTATTTGACAGAGAGAAATCACAAGTAGATGGAGAGGCAGGCAGAGAGAGAGAGGGAAGCAGGCTCCCTGCTGAGCAGAGAGCCCGATGCGGGACTCGATCTCAGGACCCCGAGATCACGACCTGAGCCGAAGGCAGCGGCTTAACCCACTGAGCCACCCAGGCGCCCTAAGATATCTGTAGGTTTAAAGAGTTACCTGCACCATCCATTCTTACAAACATTGTCTCCAAGCCTTGTGTCAGAATTCATTGCTACAGGAGTTTGAGCGATGTTCAGTGGCATGCACCCTGAGATGTTAGTCACTAAGACCGCACTCATGAGTGAGATCATTGGAAAACGTGCATTTACTTTGTTTTGTTTTGTATGGTTTTCTCTGAGTCTTTTATTTTTGCACTGTAGTTACCATAAATGTATTTTCCGTAGGAACATCTGCTCAGCAGTTGGATGCAACATTCAGTACCAGTGCTTCCCTCGAGATATTTGAATTCGACCTTTCTGACCCGTCCTTGGATATGAAGTCTTGTGCCACCTTCTCTTCTTCTCACAGGTATGAGACTGATGAATTTTAATTTCACATTATTTATCATTGGGGTTATTATGTTGTGGTTGATGCCTCGTTTGTCTATAAATACGTTGTTATTGGGAACTACAAGAAGACCATCAATGACATGAGGTATTTCATGAAGAAGTATATGAGTGAGTTTCTGTGGACGTAAAGGAAGGGTGTGTGTGCTGTTGACTCGTTTACTGACAGCTGACGTGTAGGATAGGAAGGAGAGGCTCGATTTTCTCGTTGTTTTTTCCTCATGATACAGTAGGCATGCTGTCTCTTACTTCCTTTTCTCAACTGTTTACCAAAAAAAGGATAGGCATGGCTTAAAAAAGGGGTAGTTGGATGAATATGAGGGTGTTAAAAGTGATTATCTCTGAATGGTAGGTTATTTTTTTCGTTGTACTTTCTGTATTTAGAAATACATATCACAGAGATTTTTGTTGACATGATTTCTGATACAGTAGGTATCTGGGTCATCTTCCCAAGTGCTTATGATAAGGTGTTATCATAATGCACGAAAAGGACACTTTCATTTGAGTAGTAAAATATGCTTTATTGTCCCAGTAGTTTGGCCGATTTTGGTGAAGAGATTGTACTCTGGCACATGGCGTCTCATGGGACCTCATATTTTTCAGAGCTCTCCCACTATGATGGGAACTCCAAATACCTTTTGGCTATCAGTTTTCCCACTCACCACCGCTTGTGTCATTGTATACCTCCATGCCGCCTTCATCTTTCATCTCCTAGCCAGACCATAATCTTTATTCTCCATCAGTGGGGATACTTGTCATAATAGATATCATTTTGATGTCGCTTTTCCACCGTTGGAATACATTACTTTTCTTAGAAAATTTTATATACCTCCTTTGGCACTTCTACTACTTTGCAGACTACTTGTCAGTGAGTACTTCTGTAGTCAAATAATATCAAAGGAAATGATTGATTAGAGCTCTGTTTTACAGATGAACCAAAAGCAGCTTAGGAAGATTCAGTATCTTGCCTAGGGTCTCACAGTTTCTAAGTGGTAAAACCGTTCTTAATCCTATACCTTTTGACACACAAATCAAGTATACTTTCTGATGCTATGTTACCTCTACCAGAAACTTTTTACTCTCCAGGATTATAAAATCAAAATGCACATATGAATATAAATAAAAACTAAAATGCCATTTCACCAAGTCGTGCATGGTTACAAGGAATAGAGGAACAGCATTGTTTTTAGATTATTTATGAAAACACATGGAATGAAATACATAATTTTGAATGCTTTCTCTTATCCTTTTGACTTACATCAGTTATTTACTCCTTTTCTCTTAAAGGTACCATAAGTTGATTTGGGGCCCTCATAAGATGGATTCCAAAGGGAATGTCTCTGGAGTTCTGATTGCAGGTGGTGAAAATGGAAATATTATTCTTTACGATCCTTCTAAAATTATAGCTGGAGACAAGGAAGTTGTGATTGCCCAAAATGACAAGCATACCGGCCCAGTAAGAGCCTTGGATGTGAATATTTTCCAGGTTAGACTTCTGATGTTTATTCATAACTCTTGAGACATGCACTGCTTATTTGAAATAGGCATACGAATCTGCTGTGCCTCAGTCTTGGAACTGAAAGCTAAAAATGTGTGCCCGTGCAGGCTGATGAGCGAGTGTATTTTCTTGAATAATGGAGGGTTCAGAGTTGGGATCAAGGTAAATGATGATAACTCCATGGAGGGGATCAGGTAGCGCAGAATCAGTCAGTCTACTTTTGCCGTCCTAAGCATAACTTAATGTTAATTATATAAATGTGTAGGTTTGCAAATACCTTGAGTTAATAGAACGTTAGAGCTTAACAACCGAAACATGAATATTATCTTAAGAAAGTTTAAAATAGTTATTTTTCTTATATTATAAATAAATACTTAGGGTATAGAAATACAACCTGAGCTTCATTTCTGTAGTTTATGGTGCCGGCTCTTTAGATGAGATAGTTAGTTGCTTTGTGTATGAGTTTAAACAGCAGCTGCTTGCTGGGTGGTGTCTTAGGTTATAGGCGGTTACAACCGTAGAATTCCTCTGTTTTCATAGTCAGGTGTCAGTTGATGAAAGAACTTATGAGAGTGAGTAACAAAAGATGAAAGCCAGTATATGAAACCCATTATCTTCCTGTACTTCATGTCATGTACTTTTTGACCCTAAAGGTATGCAACAGAGATAACCTAGAAGTACTGCCACCTAGACCAAAATGGAGTGTAAATGCACCAGAAAGACCTGAGGATTTAAGACAGGAGATTTTACTAGCCCTGTTTGGGTCTGGCGGCAGAAGCTGGCTTTGAGGTGTCTGGAGATAGATACCATTATTTTAGGTTTCAGTTATTTGTCTGAAAAAGTAATTGATTTTGCCTGTTTTTTGTCTCTCTCTCACAATCAGATCCCCTTCCTGCACAAATGATAATCCCCACATGGTTGCATGATTGCTTAAGAATTCATCCATATAATTATTTTTTTAATCTCTTATATTTTAATATCAGTAGACATACTGTCTTCTTGGTGAAATAGAATCTTATAATATGCTTCTTTGAAAAACCATTGTAGTTTCAGATTATTATCCATAGCATTTAGGAAATTATGAGGTTTGGTTCTTTAATTAAGTAAAAAAGCTGTATACCCTAAAACTGATAGAGCGTTCTATCTCTGAAGTTATTCAGAGTCCTCTTAATTATACTTAAATGTTGTTTCATTATTATTTCTTATTGCAGACTAATCTGGTAGCCTCTGGTGCTAATGAATCTGAAATCTACATTTGGGATCTCAACAACTTTGCAACGCCAATGACACCAGGAGCCAAAACACAGGTATTGCATTGATTCTGATGTAATCAAAAGAACCAGCTGATTCTTTGACACTTTATTTATTTCATTTTTTTCACACAAAATATATTTGTTTAAAATCAGTGTTTAGATGTTACTGATTTTCCTTCAGGATAGCAAGGTGTTAGTAAACGTGTTCTTTGAAGTATCAGTGAGTCCTTCAACAGCAAATATTTATTCAGTGCTTACCACCCGACACTGCTTTGATGTATTCGACATGCAGTCATGAATAAAAGAGACAAGTCTTGGATTACTTTTTAAATACAGGAATTTATATAGTATAGTATTTTATGTTGCATAGTATTTTGATAATATCTAATCTTGGAATAAAAATCATAGACTAGAAAGGAAACTTATTTTTTAAGAAAAAAACAGCTCAGCCCCTTTCCTGTGCATTTCTGTAAGGTAAGAAAGAACAGTCTTCCGCTTGCCTCTGTGAAGTTTATGGTCTGTAGACTACGCAGATTGAGGAGCCATTAAAATGGATCCCAGCATTCTGGCTATCTTGGAGGTGGTATAATGCTAGCATGTGATCTACCATTTATTTTTATTTATTTACTTTTAAAGATTTTATTTATTTATTTATTTGAGAGAGAGAAAGAGAAGGGAACACATGGGGGTGATAGGCAGAGGGCATGGGAGAGACAGAATCCCCAGCAGACTCAGGACCGGAGCTCAAATCGAGAGTCAGACACCTAACCCACTGAGCTACCCAGGCACCCCGAGGCTGTAACTTTTGCTCTGCGTAGTTGTCCATCATACTGATCAATGTCTACTTTGTAGTTCATTATCTACCTTGTGGGAGTTGCAAATTAAGAAAAAGTGCTTGATTTATAGCAGGAGCTTAATAAATGGTTGGTGAATGAGACAGTATTAAATGAGGTAAAATACTTGAATTGGCGTGTATACTGAGCTTTAAATTGTATTATATTTATTGAGAGCCTATGAA
Source organism: Mustela nivalis (assembly GCF_964662115.1). Lineage (NCBI taxonomy): Eukaryota > Metazoa > Chordata > Mammalia > Carnivora > Mustelidae > Mustela > Mustela nivalis. The sequence goes on from NC_139023.1 coordinate 610,534, forward strand.
TATAAAAAATTTGTGGAATAAATGGTTCAGATTTTAATTAATTCATTTTTTAAAAAGAAGGATCAGATTTTGTACTTAATTGGATCATAAGTGAAAAATGGTTTTCAGTAGTTTCTTCCTTTTTAGCCCCCAGAGGATATCAGCTGCGTTGCGTGGAACAGACAAGTTCAGCATATTTTAGCATCAGCCAGTCCCAGTGGCCGGGCCACTGTGTGGGATCTCAGAAAAAATGAACCTATCATCAAAGTCAGTGACCATAGTAACAGGGTAAGTGCGTGATTGACTTGTCATGTGCAGAGCCATGCTGTGTTCCTGCCGTAGCTATTTCTATATTGTCAGTGTTGACAACACATCAAATTTTGTGAAGTCAGTTGCTATCTATTCATGGGCCGATCATGTTGGATCGAGGTTTTTTCCTTGGGGAAGATAATAAAATTTCTGATAAAACATGTTGGATATTGCTAATGATGAAGAGAGAGATAGTTAATTAAATTCCTTAATCCATGGTTTACTGGTTGTTCTTACTTGACTAGCTATCTCAAAGCATTATAGCAACTTTTTATCTTTAGCTTTCTCTGGAATATATGAATTTTTCCAGCTAGTAATTATATGACTGTGAACTTGTGGTTTCCAGACTCCTGGCTTCACCTTTTCTGATTAGGCGCTACTTAAATGAGCTGATATCTCCCATTTGCCCAGTAGATGTAGCTGTACAACACATTAAATTTTTGACCTTACAGATTCCTTAATACTATGTCCTAATGTGCTATTAAATAATTTAGACATAATTAAATGGCTTTATCTTGTTAGTTTGTTTTTCATTACATTGTTTAGTTTGACATTTTAAAAACAAGTTTGCCTAAATCAGAGAATACATACATAACTCAACAATAACCAAGGTGGGGGGACAATAACCACGGAAAACTATTGAGAAAAATATTTCTTTAGGATACTGTTTCTCAATGAATTAGGAATTTTATTATTATTATTTTTTTAATATTTTATTTGTTTGAGAGAGAGAGAGATCACAAGCAGGCAGAGAGAGAGGGGAGGAAGCAGGCTCCCTGCTGAGCAGAGGATGCGGGGCTCGATCCCAGGACCCTGGGATCATGACCGGAGCGGAAGGCAGAGGCTTAACCCACTGAGCCACCCAGGCGCTCCTGAAATAGGAATTTTAAAACAAATTTTAATTGAATAAATTATACAATAAGCATTGCCATTATCTTTTGGAATGTTCAGTAGGATATGAATGTCCAGGTAATTCTTAGTAATACTGTTAATTTATTCCATGTAAAAATTGAAATGGTAGCTATTGCTTTAGATATTCTGTCTTGATTTTTTTGACAAAATAGAGGAAAGGTATGAAACTTTTTTGTTATAATCTTTTTTTTAAAAAAAATTTATTTATTTATTTATTTATTTGAGAGATCCAGCACACTCCATGGGGGAGGGGCAGAGGAGGAGAGAAGCAGACACTCCACTGAGTGTGGAGCCCCGTGTAGGGGCAATCCTGGTACCCTGAGATCATGACCTGAGCTAAAACCAAGAGTCAGACTTCTGGCTGACTGAGCCACCCATGCACTGTTACTATAATCTTTTACCTGTTTTCATTTTTCCCAAAGTATTAAATTGTATTTAAATTTATATAAAACTTTCCCACCAGTTACAGTATTGACCAGTAAACTCATTTTTGGTATAGAATTATTCTGGTCCAGAATGGTGCTGTGTATCAAATAGCTGGATGAACTGAAAACATTAAAATTTTTTATTTGGGGGGGCGCCTGGGTGGCTCAGTGGGTTAAAGCCTCTGCCTTCGCCTCAGGTCATGGTCCCAGGGTCCTGGGATCGAGCCCCACATCAGGCTCTTTGCTCTCCAGGAAGCCTGCTTCCCTTGCTCTCTCTGCCTGCCTCTCTGCCTGCTTGTGATCTCTGTCAAATAAATAAATAAAATCTTTAAAAAAAAAAATTTTTTTTTTTAACTTTTAAGAGTCCTGTTTAAGGCTGTTGAATAAAATTTCATAGTTTTAAAGAGACAGCATAGCTTGAAGGTTGCAAATGCAGGCTCTGGAGCTAGCTGTCAGGATTCAAAATTTAATAGCTTTAGGTTTAGTTTTTTCTTGTTGTTTTTTAAAAAACTAAGCCTGAGCTGATGTTTTCTACTATTTGTTTCAACAAAGGCATGTTCCTTAAGCTCATTTTGGCTCTTCATAAAGTAGTAGGATTGATACATTGTGAGCCTTAACTCTCTGCAGATGCATTGCTCTGGGTTGGCGTGGCATCCCGATGTTGCGACTCAGATGGTCCTTGCCTCTGAGGATGATAGATTACCAGTGGTCCAGATGTGGGATCTTCGCTTTGCTTCCTCTCCACTCCGTGTCTTGGAAAACCATGCCAGGTATCATGCTGTACTTCTAAGGAACTTGATTCTTTATTTTTAAAAATACATTTACTTATTATTTTTGAATTATCAGATAATTGTTTTTAAATTAAGGAATCTATTTTGTCTCTGTCTTGTAAAATTCAGTATAAATCATATGTATTTGAAGCAATAGTCATCAGATTTTCTGTTCTCAAAAATGGTAGCCAATTCATATTATAGTAATAAAAAATGTGATAAAGGGTTTTCCACTCCTTTTTTCAGCTATAATGAATAGATTACAATTCCAGTATGCCCCGACATTGTAGGACAACTCTCGTGACATCATCCAGTTTACTAGCATCATAATACTGATGTCTTCCATAACATTCAAGGACACGCAGCGGTTTAAAAGTTTGTTTTATTTCTAATTGTCTATTTTAATTTAAAAGTATTTTTGAGAAATTTGGGTTATTCTGCTGTTAATTTAATTTTATTTATTTTCTATTTTTTATCATTTTTTAGAAGATTTATTTATTATTTATTTTTAAGAAAAAGTCAGAGCCTGAGAGCAAGAGTGGGAGGGGCGGAGGGAGAGAGAACCTCAAGGAGACAGCACAGAGCCCGACTGAGGGCTTGATCTCACAATCCCGAGACCACAACCTGAGCTGAAATCAAAAGTCGAACCCTTAACCAGCTGTGCCATGTGGGTGCCTGTGCTTTTAATTGTAATAAATGTGCAGATTCTCTAAAAAGATAAGAGTGGGGTGCCTGGTTGGCTCATTTGATAGAACGTGCAGCTCTGGTCTCTGGGGTTATGAGTTCAAGCCCCTTGTTGGGTATAGAAATTACTTTTTTTAAAAAAATGGTTAAAAAAAATTAAAATTAAAAAAAAGTAAAAGATTTGCAAATTTTCTCAGGTTTGGTAGCTTTAAATTTTTTTTTTTAAAGATTTTATTTATTTGTCAGAGAGAGAGAACGCACAGGCAGAGTGGCAGGCAGAGGCAGAGGGAGAAGCAGGCTCCCTGCCGAGCAAGGAGCCCGATGTGGGGACTCGATCCCAGGACGCTGAGATCATGACCTGAGCCGAAGGCAGCCGCTTAACCAACTGAGCCACCCAGGTGTCCTGGTAGCATTAAATTTAATTGTAAATTAGCATGCTTCCTAACATTGATATACAGGTACCCAGGGAATTTATATGTATTTGTTTAACAGTTTTAAACAAGAAACAAATCCCTTTTAACGTTATAATATTTTCTGAGTACTTTTGGACTTTCTTGTTTAAGGATATATAGACTAAAGCTTTAAATTCTGTTTTCCCACTGGGTAGTGGATTTGCACACTAAGAGGCCTTAAAGTTTGTGACCTCTCCTTAACTTTATGTAAAGGAGAAAAGAGTCCAGTAAAATGCAATTCTGTTTAGATATTACTGCTTCAGTCAGCGTTTTAGCAAAGAAGGGATGATTGGGATAAGTTGTAATATTTTTCCCATGTTAGATAAGGTTTTGTTCATTCATTCAACATGTACTTCTTGAACATGTGCTCTGAGCCAAGCACTATGCTACGATTCAGTGATATAACAGATAAAAATCGCTGCCCTCGGGAGGTTTGCGTAATAGTGGAAGGACACTGACATTTGTACAATATGTGAAGTGTACAAGCACTTTAAATATGAAGTCAGTTAATCCTCATAACAAGTCGATGGTACAGATGCCCATTTTATGAATTGGAAATTGAAGCTCAGTAAGGTAAACTTGGCCTAGATCACATAACCAGTCAAGTGCTCACTTCTGATCAAACATTCTGATCCTGGAATCTGTGCTCCTTGTTTTGTTTTGTGTTTTTTTTTTTTTTTTTTTAAGATTTTACTTATTTATTTGACAGAGAGAGACACAGTGAGAGAGGGAACACAAGCAGGGAGAGTGGGAGAGGGAGAAGCAGGCTCCCTGCTCAGCAGGGAGCCCGATGTGGGGCTTGATCCCAGGACCCCAAGATCATGACCTGAGCCGAAGGCAGATGCTTAACACCTGAACCACCCAGGCGCCCCTAGAACCACCTGAACACCTGAACCACCTAGAGTGCCCCTAGTGTCTGTGCTCTTGACACTATATCTACTGCCAGTTTTAGGTGTGATCACAATTTAGCAAGACAGAAGACTACACTGAGCTGCAGGAGCAGATCAACTCTCTGTTTTCTCAGTTTTCTCCTTCTAATAATACATGCAGGAGGTGGCTTAGATGAGATTTACGGTCCTTTCCTGCTCTATAATTCTGTGATGTTTTTTTCTTTAATACCTATAAGAACGTAATGGTCTTTTTAAATTTTTTTTAAGAATTTATTTTATTTATTTGACAGAGATCACAAGTAGGCAGAGAGGCAGGCGGGGGCGGGGGGAGCAGGCTCTCTGCTGAGCAGAGAGCCTGACTCAGGGCTCAATCCCAGGACCCTGAGATCATGACCTGAGCCGAAGGCAGAGGCTTAACCCACTGAGCCACCCAGGTGCCCCCATAAATGTTCTTTAAAATGTGATATTAAATATGTATGAATTTCTTTGAAAGGCATTCTTGACACGCTTGAAATTCTTGACATGCGTGATTGGATTCTAAAGAGGGAGCAGTTAGAAAGTATATTGATCAGTTGGAAATTTGGATATGGACTATATGTTTTAAAATACTGCATATAAATAAGAAATATTTTCAGTATGTAATTGTATTGTGGTTATGCAGAAGGATGATTTTATCCTCAGAGGTAAGTGTGGGGGTGACGTGTCATAATATCTCTAATTAACTCTCAAATGCTCAGTGTATGTATGGAGAGAGAGAGAAAGCCACATACAGTAAATGTGGCCAAACCAGTGAGTCAAAGTGAGGAGTATAAGGCCGTTCATCGTACTGTCCTTATAATTTTCACAAAGATTTTAATTTTTTAAAAACTAAAAGATTAGAGGGGCTCCTGGGTGGCTCAGTTGTTGAACATCTGCCTTCGGCTCAGGTCATGATCCCAGGCTGCCTGCTTCTACCTTTCCCTCGCCCTCGTGTACGCCCCTGCTTGTGTTCCCTCTCTCACTGTCTTTCTCTCTGTGTCAAATAAATAAACAAAATCTTCAAAAAAATAAAATAAAATAAAATATTAGAAACAAAATGCAGTCTTAATTTGGGTTCTTGTCCTTTACAGTGTTTTCCTGATTCTGAGAAGATACCGAATGTCTTCTTGGTGATCAAAGAGTGTACACATTCCTAAATTACTTTCCATGAAGATTATATGAAATTATACTTCTCTTAGCAACATGTGTCTCCAGAACCTAGACAGGAATCATTTGGAGACTTGGTTTTCTGAAGATTAAAAATTTCTTCACCTTGTGTTTTTTATAGGGGGATTTTGGCAATTGCTTGGAGCATGGCAGATCCGGAATTGTTGCTGAGCTGCGGAAAAGATGCTAAGATTCTCTGCTCCAACCCTAACACAGGAGAGGTGTGAGGAGGAACCATTTCTCAGACTATAGCTACTATAATATATATTTTTAAGATTTTATTTATTTATTTGACCGAGGGAGACAGTGAGAGAGGGAACACAAGCAGGGGGAGTGGGAATGGGATAAGTAGGCTCCCCGCGGAGCAGGGAACCCAGTGCGAGGCTCCATCCCAGGGCCCCGGGATCATGACCTGAGCCAAAGGCAGCTGCTCAATGACTGAGCCACCCGGGCACCCCACTATTACATATGTTTTTGGTAGCCGAATAAGAAATTTTCCATATGGATTCTTTAGTGCATTAATATAGTTAAGGACATGGAGATAGAGATACGTGCGAAATGTTAATCTAGGAGAGATTTTATCAGGAATATTATTTAACCCTCACCTGTTTCATCCAAGAAAGTCAGCCATTGAAATAGTATTTTCGAAATTAGTAATCATCCCCTACCGTCCATTTCTTTTTTTTTTTAAGATTTTATTTATTTATTTGACAGAGATCACAAGTAGGCAGAGAGGCAGGCAGAGAGAGAGGGGGAAGAAGGCTCCCTGCTGAGCAGAGAGCCCGATGCGGGGCTCGATCCCAGGACCCTGAGATCATGCCCTGAGCCGAAGGCAGTGGCTTCACCCACTGAGCCACCCAGGCGCCCCCCTACCCCCCATTTCTAATAAAAGATGTTGACCCACACTCAGAAATACTTGGTTTGATTTATTTAATGTGTGATCTCTGGAAATCAGTGTTTTTAAAGCAGGAGTGTTCAAGGTTTGGGTCTTTTTCCTACCTTACCATTCCTGAAGAGCCTCTCTGATTTTTGGAAATGAGTTGTATGTTTTTAATTTCTCTTCTGAACTATACAGCAGGAATATACTTTATAATATTTGTCATATGTTCTATACATAGAAATTTAGATGTGGGAAATTTATTTCTTTTCAATACAAATGTTTTATAAATGTAACTTGATTGCTTTTAATCTCTTTAGATTAAATTAATGGGCAAAAAAATCTCGTTAAGTATTTTAAAAATTATTTTTCTGAGTTGAATGAATGGTTTCCGTTTGTCAGTATTTGGCAATAGACCATAGATTTTTGTTTTTTAGGTTTTATTTCTTACTTCACTTTTTTAGAATTTTATGTATTTATTAGGGAGAGCTCACACACCAGTATGGGGGAGGGGCAGAAGGAAAGACAGAAGCAGGCACCCCTCTTTGATAGGTTTTAATATATAGAAACAAGCACTTTTGTTATTTGATTTGTGGTTTCAAGTTTTCTAAAAGAAGGTAGAATCGTTCAAGTTAGGAAAGATAGGAGAAAAAAATTAAAGTAAGTTTTCCCTCATATGTTTGTGGACCAAATAATAAAATCTTAAATTTTATAATGTGCCTTTCCAAGTGAGTTCAAAATCATGGAAATTACTGTTCTAATTTTATCTGTTCTATGATTTGATAAAATGAATTTTGCTTATGATTAGTTGCATGTGCTTTGACATTAAAGCCATAAACTTTTAGTATATGCTGGAAATAAAAAGTTTATTAGATTTTTTTTACTCAAGTGTAAATTAGGAATAGAACAATGATTTAAAGAACCTGAATAATGAGTCTTATTGACCAATGTAAGCCTTAATGGTGAGTAAGCTAGGTACCTTTTTACTTAATTCTGTTTTCTTATAAAACTGAACATTTCAAATATCCCACGAAGTCAAAGTTAGTTTGACTTCTTAAAACCATAAAACCGGGGTGCCTGGGTAGCTCAGTCGGTTAAGCATCTGCCTTCAATTCAGGTCATGATCCCAGGATCCTGGATCTAGCTCCTAGTCCGGGAGGCTCCTTGCTCAGCAGGGAGTCTGCTTCCCCCACTCCCTCTGCCCTTCCCCTTGCTCGTGCTTGTGCCCTTTTTCTCTCTCAAATAAATAAAATCATTAAAAACAGACATAAAACCTATCCTCCTGTGAGCATCAGTTACCATCACACTGAGTTAGCAATAATTACTACATTGTAAAGGTTTTATATCAACCACTTGTTTACAGTTTTCTATATTTTTCTCCTTCTAAAGTGTTTATGCTAAACCTGTTTCCATTCTGCAGTAAGATAAATGATGTATACATGGTTTTGCTTGACTAAAAACCAAATTTCTCAGTGAATTCTTCCTTCTTGAGGTTATTTTTTAACTGTGGTCTTCAGATAGCCTAAATATGATTGTCTGGATCTTGGCAAGTAGCAGAGTTGGGCAGGAGACCAGACCGTTCTCTCTTAGAGTTTTTAACAAGCTGACTCTGATTTGCTCTGGTCATTCAGATGCATCTGCTACTACCACCTCAATAAAAACGGAAAAACCTTCGTTTTTAATATGTACTTATTCTAAATCTGGTCACAAGTTTGAAGAAGCATTCATTATTATCCTGACAGCTTACCATAGTGGACTCCTTTTGTACTTCAAATGAATTTTTATGATTGTTTTTCCTGGTTCAACAAACTTTCTAAAAGGGAGTGTTTCATTAAGCTGCGCATGTGGATCACACTCATTCACGTGTTTTGGGTGTCGAGTGGCTTTACTGTTTTCTGACCCTTGTTGTCGTTGCCTAGGTGTTGTATGAACTTCCCACCAACACACAGTGGTGCTTTGACATTCAGTGGTGTCCCAGAAACCCTGCTGTCTTATCAGCGGCTTCCTTTGACGGGCGGATCAGCGTGTATTCCATCATGGGTGGGAGTGCAGACGGCCTAAGGCAGAAACAAGTTGACAAGGTAATACGAAGTGTTAAGATGTTCAATTACAACACTTGAAAAATTCCATCTTGCTTAATTATTTGAAGATGACTTTATGGATCAGGGCTACTGATTAATGGGATGCTCGTGATAAAAATATGTCACGCGCATGACTTGAACACATGCAACAAAATTTTGTGTAAGTTACAAATTCTCATGTAATTATGTTTTTTAGCTTTCATCGTCCTTTGGGAATCTTGATCCCTTTGGCACAGGACAGCCCCTTCCTCCATTGCAAATTCCTCAGCAGACGGCTCAGCATAACATAGTGTTGCCTCTCAAGAAGCCACCCAAGTGGACCCGAAGGCCTGTTGGAGCTTCCTTTTCTGTAAGTGCATTCGATTCAGCACAGAGGACTTCTCTTGGTAAAGTGCTCTTAGAGGGTCACTCAGGTGGAAGAGGATTGAGATGTGTTAAGTTTTTCTCACTCAAAATGGCTTCTCAGAAAAAATGGGAACTTATCTTTTTTATTTTTACTTTAAATTGTGGTAAGATATAGATGACATAAAACTTACCATGTTAACCATTTAGAAATACACAGTTCAGTGGCATTAAGTACATTTACGTTCTCGTGCAACCTTTACACTGTCCATCCCCTTATTAAACTTCAGCATTTTTTTTCTTTTTTTCTTTGGAGGAAGGTCTATCTGTGTATTCTTCCTTCCTTTATTCCTTCCAACTTTTTTTAATTGCCAATTTCTTCTTTTTTATAGTAAAAAAACATGTAGCGTAGAATTTGCCATTTTAGAGGCGCCTGGGTGGCTCAGTCGTTAAGCGTCTTCCTTCGGCTCAGGTCATCGTCCCAGGGTCCTGGGATCCAGTCCCACATGGGGCGCCCTGCTCAGCAGGAAGCCTGCTTCTCCTACTCCCCCGCTTCTGTTCCTTCTCCCAATGTCTGTCTGTCTCTCTGTCAAATAAATAAATAAAATCTTAAAAAATGGGGTGCCTGGGTGGCTCATGGGTTAAGCCTCTGCCTTCGACTCAGGTCATGATCTCAGGTTCCTGGGATTGAGCCCCATGTCGGGCTCTCTGCTCTGCAGAGAGCACCCCCCCACCAACCTCCCTACTTATGGTCTCTTTCTGTCAAGTAAATAAATCTTTTTTAATAAAATCTTTTTTAAAAACTTGCCATTTTAACCCTTTTTAAGTGTGCAGTACAGTATGTTAACTGTATACATTTGTTGTGCAACAGATCTCCAGAACTTTTTTCCTTACAAAACTGAAACTCTTTTCCAATTAAACGACAACTGTTCTTTTTCCCTTCTCTAGCCCCTGGTAATCACATTCTACATTCCGTTTCTGAGTTTAACAACTTTAGATACCTCATATAAATGGAATCCTGTAATATCTGTCTTTTTGTGATTGTTTTGTCTCTCACAGCATAAGGGCCTCAAGGGTCATCCATGTTGCTGTGTAGGACAAGATTTCCTACTTCTAAAAGGCTGAATAATAGTCTACATTTTCTTTATGCGTTAATCCATCAATGGACATTAAGGTTGCTTCCCCCTCTTGCTAGTGTGAATAATGCTGCGGAGAACATTTGTGTGCAGTTACGTCTTTTGAGATCCTATTTTTGATTCTTTTGGATATATACACAGCAGTGGGATTACTGGATATTATGGTAATTCTGTTTTTAATTTTTTGGGGAACCTCCAAATAGTTTCCCATTTTCCCTCACCATTTTTTACTCCCATCAGCAATGCGCATGGGCTCTAATTTCTCTACATCCTCGGTAACAGTGTTATTTCCTGTTTGGTTAGATAACAGTCATCCTAATGGATATGAAATGATACCTCATTGTGGTTTGATTTGCATTTTCCTGATGAGTAGTGATGTGGAGCATCTCTTCATGTACCCGTTGGCCATTTGTATGTCATCTTTGGAGAAATGTCTGTTCAAGTCTTTTGCCCATTTTTTAAAAAATCAGGTTGTTTGGGAATTTTGTTATTGAGGTGTAGGGATTTGTTATATATTCTGAATGTTAACTCTTGACCAGATAAATGATTTGCAAATATTCTTCTCCCATTCTGTATCTTTTCTACTCCGTTGTTTGTTTCCTTTGCTGCACAGAAGCCTCACTTGTCGATTTTTGCTTTTGTTGCCCGCGCTTTTGGTGCTACGTCTATATCGTTGCCATATTAATGTCCTCGAACTTCAGCTTAAAAAACCCTGGCTGTCCTTACAAACCAGAAAGAAGAGATAAAGTTCTTTCCTAAATATTCTTACTGCGCTACTGTTTTTAAGTCTGGCCTAGAACAGTATGTTGTCCAGTGTTGGGTCACATTCTTCATTCAACCTATAGGTACAAGAAAACTTCATTTGTGCTATTATTAGTAGCTAAAGGGTATTTTTTAATAGCTAAAATGTATTTACTTACTGTATTTATTAGTGTGCCAGCCACTGTTCTAAGCATTTTACATATAGTGTAACTCATTAAATTCTCACAACTGCCTATAAAATAGCTACTCCTGTTAGCCCATGTTGTAATAGAAAGGCACAGAGGAATTAATAACCTTGCTAATCTTATAGTTACGAAGGTTTGAAGTACTTCTCCTGCCAGTCTAATCAGATGCCTGTTGTACCTAACGATGAGAGTGAGTCCCTTGGTAATAATGCCTAAAACAAAGATACTAAACTTCCATTATTTGGGGCACCTGGCTGGCTCAGTCAGTAGAGCGTGCAACTCTTGATATTAAGGTCATGAGTTCAAGCCCCACATTGGGGGGTAGATTTAAGTAGATTACTTAAAAAGATAAAAATTTTCAAAAGCTTATATTATTCATTTTCCCAGTCATCATAACAGAATTTATATACATCATAGAATTATGTATATTTAAACCTTTTTTGTAACTGAATGAATGATGTCCTCTGCAGTTCCTGTTGAGTGCTTGCTATCATTCTTCTATTAATCAGGCTCAGAAGTTCTCTTTCGACCTCTAATGTCATTCCTCAGGTCCAGACGCTGCTCTCCTTATAAATCTCTTGGGTTTAATTCTTTCTATTACTTGGCTGTTACTCTGCCTAAGTCTTCATCTTATCACACTGAACTGTTACATGACTGTAACTTGTCTGTTCCCCTAATCTATACTACATCTGTCTAGTCTGGTCTTCCTAAAATAGACCTCTGATTGTGTCACTCATAAATCCGTTCTTTGGATGTAATTAATGTTCTCATCCCTGGTGTGCACTTTTTTCTACTCTGCGGACTCCTGCTTTGGAATCTTTTCCTTTGTTTGTGACTTTCCATTTTTTTTTTTTACTGAATACTAACCATTCATCCAGTTAGTTCCTTCCTTCCCTAAGTAACTAAAACAATTATTATTATAAAACTGTGTGCAGGGGCGCCTGGGTGGCTAAGGGGGTTAAGCCTCTGCCTTCGGCTCGGGTCATGATCTCAGGGTCCTGGGATTGAGCCCCGCACGGGGCTCTCTGCTCAGCGGGGAGCCTGCTTCCCCCTCTCTCTCTTCCTACTTGTGATCTCTCTCTCTCTCTCTCTCTCTCTCTCTGTCAGATAAGCTTCTTGAGGACAGACTGTCTGTTTCTCAGGTACGTTCCAGTGCCTGAACTGGTCCCTGACAGACAGGAGATGTTCCCTTTGTATTTAAATGTCTTATGAGTGAGGAGTGACCGTCTTTCCATCCGCATTCACCCTTCTCCTCTGGCTGGTACTGGAGTATTATAAAGCTGTAAATAACACTCTTCTTTCTTACCCGTACGTGTGCAGAGCCACGTGAGAGACGGAGGCCCAGAACAGCAGCTCTAGTGCGGCCGCAGGTGCGCCGAGGCTCTAGCTCAGCCGCACAGCCTTAGCGGCCTGATAACGAGCTAGAACGTGGTCTCCAGAGAGCTGGGCCTTCTGTTTGCGGCTCTGTCCCCAGGGTCGGATTTCGTAAGCGTGTTTGTAGCTTCACCCCTGTATTAGGCGGCCTTACTCACCTAGTTACGGGCAAATCCGGTACTCTTGGCCTTCCGTTGAAGGTGCAGGCAGCAATCCACGGGGACCGTGGTCTGGGCGGGGAGACAGCTGTAAAACGTGCCGAGAGGCTGGCGTGAGTAAGCCTGCTGCGTCTCTTCCCCGAAGGATGCCAGTCAGTCCTCCCCGAGGACAGCGTGAGGGACAGAGAAAGGCTGGCGGGTTTCCTCCTCTGCTAGTTCCTCTCACAGAGTACAAGGAAAATGCCCTCTGTGGACATGAGCGGTCGAATGTCAGAGGCCCCTCCAGGGTCTTTCGGTTGCCAGTGAAGTTTTAGAAGTTTGTGTTGTCTTTAGGATTATCTTTATGAATGTAAATAATTTACCTGAACATCCGTGTCTTGATTTATCAACGTCATGTAGTACGAATTGAATCTCTTCTCTGCAGTAATGAATTAGTGCACTTATAGACTTCCTTCCAGTTTTTCCAATTTTTTCCCTTTCCAAATTTTTTACTTTTGCTAATTTTTGTAAAGTACATTGTTTTTATATTGTTAAGACTTTAAAAAATTTTTATTGTGTTCAGTACCAATATTTAAGTTCTCTTTTGGTCAGTTTGAAAAAATGATGACTAACAGGCAGCACTTACATTATTTTTTTAATGCTCCTTTCTTTTTTCCTTTTTATATGTTTTTCGGTGTAAATTCAGTTAATTGACATGGCACTCGCATTATTGTGATTATGTAGTGGTGTAATATTATTACCTAGAACCAAGTATGTGAATAAGCCTCTTGTGAAATCCTCCTGTGAAACCCAGTTTTGGTTTTGTTTCTGGGGTGGGGTTGCAGTTTTCACCAACTTCCCTAAAATGTGGGGAAACCCAGCAGTTTTGCCCTTTTGTGAAGTCTGTATCATTTGTAGTATTATCTGCTGCTCATTTAGAGCTTACAAGTGCCTGTTGTATCCAGTTTTATTCTCATGTTAAATTCCGTAAGTAGAGTGCTTAATGCTTTGTTGGTGTTTCAGTTTATGTAAAAACAATAATCCTTGTACCAAAATGACTGAGTATAAAGAACCAGATTTGGTCCTCTGTTTCCTCCTTTACCTGTATTTATTGATATATATTTATTGATATATAATGAAGATACGATGCAGATAGTAGCCGCTTACTTGCTATGTGCAAGGCAGGTATTGGGTACAAGAATGAAGTAGACACAGAACCACAGTCCCTGTGAGTAGAGGAGAGGCAGAACTTTGCACCTGCCCTCCTAGAGTTTTCCTCTGGACCTGAGAATTAAATTGATAAAGACAGACTAACAGGGGAAGAGCATACAGGCTTTCTGCACACCTGGGCTCCCGTGGGGAAATGAAAACAAACAAGTGGCAAAATCTAGTGCTTATGTACTAGGTTGGACAAAGAACGGCCGTTGTGGAAAAGTAACTCAAATAGTTAGAGAGACTAAAGGGAGGTCATGTTATTTTTTTTTTTTTTTTTTTTTTTTAAAGATTTATTTATTTGACAGAGAGAAATCACAAGTAGACAGAGAGGCAGCCAGAGAGAGAGAGAGAGAGAGAAGCAAGCTCCCCGCTGAGCAGAGAGCCCGATGCGGGACCCAATCCCAGGACCCTGGGATCATGACCTGAGCCGAAGGCAGCGGCTTAATCCACTGAGCCACCCAGGCGCCCCAGGGAGGTCATGTTATTTAAGCAGGTCTGTTGGTGCAGGTTTCTTTCCCCCTCTGGTGATAGGAATGTTTCTTCCCCCCGGTATAGAGAGGGTAGCTGTCACATGGGAGTTTGATCTCCAGCTTTTGGGAAGAAAAGAGGAGGTCAGGATGCCCTTCCTTCCTGCTGTTTTCCAGGTAGTCCTTGGCTTGGAGTAGTCCTCATGCCAGAACGCATATTTTGGAGGGGCATATTCTGCCTCCCTTTAAAGCTTGGAGCCGAGAACAGAGGGTGAGGCACATACATATAAGCTAGTAGTTGAATCGAAAGAGATCTCTAATAGGGGCGCCTGGGTGGCTCAGTGGGTTGGACCTCTGCCTTCAGCTCAGGTCATGATCTCAGGGTCCTGGGATTGAGTCCCGCTTTGGGCTCCCTGCTCAGCGGGGAGCCTGCTTACCCCCGCCCCTGCCTGCCTCTCTGCCTACTTGTGATCTCTGTCTGTCAGATAAATAAATAAAATCTTCAAAAAGAAAGAAAGAGATCTGTAATATATTGACGGCGGATATGAGGTGGAAGAGGTGGCATTTCCCCGGGCCTTGAAGAGAAGTGAAGTTGAGTATGTGCAAGTTAGTAAAACAAATAGGTGAGAAACTGTGAGGCACAGTAAATAGAACGTTTTCTCTAGAAGGCAGGTGGTGTGAAGAACAACCGTGATTGGAGGCTGGAGTCAGGTCGTGGAGTGCGGGAGACGGTATCCGCTGCTTCTATCCAGAGTGAGAGCTATTAAGGCCGTAGTTCTTTTCCATTAGCAAGCTTTTCAGTAAGCACACTTCTGGGCCATCTCCTTGTGGTCCAGACTGACTTTGTTTTTTGTTCCGTTTCCAGTTCGGAGGCAAACTGGTTACCTTTGAGAACGGCAGAGTGCAGGCCCAGCAGGGAGCTGAGCCGCACCACCACGTGTTCGTCAGTCAGGTCGTCACAGAAGAGGAGTTCCTGCGCCGGTCGGACCAGCTGCAGCAGGTCGTGCAGTCGCAGGGATTTGTCAGTTACTGTCAGAAGAAAATCGAGGCTTCTCAGACTGAGTTTGAGAAAAATGTGTGGTCCTTTCTGAAGGTAAAGTTGAGATTAAAACAGTTTCATTATCTGCAAATTTAACTCTTCCCAATTATATTCTCGTTCTGTTCTTAATTAAAGAAATTATTGCAGGCTTGTGATTTCAGGAGTTTTCTGATTTGAGATTAAAGAAACCTTATGAAGAGCACGTGACCATATTTTTATGTCAAGAGCTCTTCCCTCTCTGCTTTGAAGAGCCTAGTATGAAGTACTTTTTTAAGAAGTAAAAAACGACATGATAGTTATATTTACATGGGAGATATTTAACATTCGGCAAACCTATCTTAAAGCTCTAACACAGAGCTTAGTTTAATAAAAACGATATTTAGTTTCTTTAGTAGATCCAGTTACGGAGAATGGAACAAGAGGGAAAAGCATGGGGGAGAGGTTGGAGGCATTTCTCACTCCTTTTACCAAGTTGCATTTATGACAAAAGGAAATAGAGTTTCTGGTTGGTCATTTTGCCTCCACTGGAGTGTCTGTTTCTTGATACTAAATTTTCCAAAGAGATCTTAAATGCAGTAAGGTTAAATTCTGAAATTACAGAATTTTATATTTTGTAATCATTAATTTTGGGAAGGAGTTTTAGGACATTGAGTGTTCTGTGGAGCATTGCGTTTTGCATGCCTGTAACCATTGGACACGAGTTCGCTTGTATTTACAGAAATTATAGTTTAAAGGTAAGCTTTGGGGCACCTGGCTGGCTTAGTCAGTAGAGCATTCAACTCTTGATCTTAGGGTCGTGAGTTCAAATCCCGCAGTAGGCATGGAGCTTCCTTAAAAAGTAAAATAAAAGTAAGCTTTATTTGACAAGGGTAATTAATAACTAGTATACTACTATTAAAGAAAACTCTATGGGGGAATGTTTCTTACAGAAGCCTTCTATGTAGTAGGTATAGAAAGCTTTAGTTGGTAACAGTAGACTTTAGTAGACTTTAATTTTTATAATTTCTAATAATTCTACTTGCAGTTTGATCAGGTAATTAAAAATCTAAAGACATGTCTGTATTTCAAGATTATGTCTTCTTTAAAGGTAAACTTTGAGGATGATTCTCGGGGAAAATACCTTGAACTTCTAGGATACAGAAAAGAAGACCTAGGAAAGAAGGTAAATTTCTGGGGAAGTTAAAGGGCTGTGCTTATGCAAGTAAAATATTTATGTAGCCTAAATGTTCTTTTTATAAACTTCTGTAGAGGTAATCTCGAGTCATTCAATAAATATTTAATAAGAATTTGTTTGGTTGCCAGAGTTCCAAGTACATATCGTTAAATTCCACCTTGTACCTGGATTTAAAAGCCGCCAGGATCGCCTGGACTCCAGATTCGATTTAAAGAGCTGTGTCGTGTCAGGTAGAATTGGGCCTTGAAAGAGAAGAGGCTGTCAACTTCAGACACTGGAAGTAACACTGAGATTTTAAGAGGGTGCACAACCAGTGGCCCCTGGGGGAAGTTTTTGAGAAAAAGGGAACTGTTAGAGACCACCCCGTGTTCACTACAGCTTCCGCGGTGAAGAGCCGAGTCCTGGTCCAGATGAGCCCAGTTTTCGGCTCTCGCCATTCTTGCCTTAGGCCGCACTCCCAGACTCTGCGGTTTGTCCAGCCGACAGATAGCCAGTAAACATTTTGGAACAAGGGCGAAATATTGTCCTGAACCTGAATAAGCAAAAGTCCAACCGAGTCACTTAACATTTTAACTTAGAGAAAGATTCCCTTTTAAAAAGAGAAAGTCGTCCTCCCGTTGCACAGCTTTCTTCCCCCAGAGGGGCTTCGTTACTCCTTCCAGGGCACTGACGGGAGCAGCCCGAAAAACACTCAGCCTCTTGAAGGAAACCTTGAAGGAAGTGTTTTAGATTCTTTGCATAATTTGTCTTAGCCCTTTGTTGTTCTTGGAAAGCTACCGAGTTTTCTGTAGCATTGCTGGTTGCCGCGTGCAGGGTGGGGCGTGGCTGCTTTGTCCTCGGAGCAGGGCTGGTGCCCGGCGGGCTGAAGGTGGCACCGCACAGCCCTGCAGCTTACTGGCTGTGTCTTTGCTCACGCCTTTTGATTTTGTTGTATTTAACTTTATTATTAGTCTGGACTTCTTGGTGCTTTAACTTTTACAAGTTTGTAAGAGGTCAATGTGAAGGTTTTACTAAATGCCTAATAGCAAAAATGAGAAAATAGAATCTTCTAATAGCAGTTCTTTCCATAGTGAGTACTTGAAGGAAGTTTTTAAAATTAATTATAGTTATTTAAAAGAAAGTAGAAGAAAACATGCTTACTTTGAGCTTAGGCTTGGGTGGAATAGCAGATTCTCTACTTTCCGTAAACACACGCTCCCAATCTGAACTTTGGTGGGTTTTTGCCGGTGAAGAGGGAGAAGGAGGTGGCATGTGCTCTGGGCCTTGAACAGAGTTCCGTATAGCAGGCAAGTTGCTGTTTTCATTTCAGATCGCTGTGGCCTTGAGCAAAGTGGACGGACCGAATGCGGTAAGAAGGCCTTTAAAAATAGCTACTTCCAAAAATTTGTCTTAGGTCATAACACAGAAGGAAATGCAATTTCAGATATGTGTCTGTTTTATTGCTTTATGGTGTAAAAATAAATACTGATTGTAGGTAGTTTAATAAGTGAATTCTCATTTTAAAATAAGGTAAGTTTAGCTGGTAGAGAGTATTCCTTTCTCTTGAGGATACTTGAATTTTGCAAAAGAGGAAAAACAATATCAGTGACTGCTCAGATATTTAAGTTAAGGTCTTTGTTCCTGGGGGACATTTAATAGGAAAAAAGGAAAGGTCTTAGTAGTAACGGTTCTTTGCTTTTCCTCTAATAGTATTTCTTACGTCAGTATACCTAGTGTTGCTTCTTATAATGAAACTAGCTCTGAATGTTGTTGGTTGGGTCTTTTGTCTGTCTTAGTCACTAATATTCTTTTAATGCTACATTCTTCAACTTCCCTTGTAATTGTTTTGTGTACCAAAGGCTCTTAAAGACTCTGACCAAGTAGCACAGAGTGATGGGGAGGAGAGCCCTGCTGCCGGAGAGCAGCTCTTGGGAGAGGTACTGATTTCTTTCATTTCTCATTACACTGGGAAAGTATGTGATGCTGGTTTATCTCACATGGAAATGTGGAAAATTTGCTTAACTACTGTTCCAAAATGAATTTAGAATATATTGTTTTCTTAGAGATTTTGGGGGTAGGAGTCTATTTACTTGTTTGGGAGAAGGATTGTCTGTGAAATCTTTAGTTCTTTCACCTAGCTTCTGGAGTATATGATTTAAAATTAACAGTTGACATGAGATTGACCTAATTTGGTCAGATGGATATCAGCGCGTGAGAATGAAAAGAGATCTTGCTCAGAAATCCACGTACATTGCATGGAAAGCTGATGTTTTTTCTTGACACCTTGTATTTACAGCCTGCTAGCAGTGGCAGAGATTTCTAAATTAGTCTTGAACTTTGAATCCAGGTATAGAATTTTTCACTAAATAAACTCTCACGATTTACTGATTGTCATGAGAAATGTGACACAAGTTGTCGTTGACAATTTTTATGACAGTTAAAAAGAGTCCTTGAGCACAGAGTTGTATCATTGATTTTTTCTTCCTTTTGTTTTTCTGGGGTTTTTTTAACCATTACTAAATAATTCTGTACTTTCCTTGCTTCCTAATTATATTTCTTGGAAAATTAATTAACAAGTTCTTGTTTCTCATCTCATCTTTGACTCGTTCCTTCTTTCTGATAATGGAGATAGCCTGACTATGGAATGTTTCTTACAATCCTTAACTAAGTTATAAGAATAATTCATCAGTAAATTTAGATTTTCACAAGATAATTATTAAAAAACACTTCCCATGGAAGTAGATCTAATGTTTATTTAACCTGAGAATAAAGAATATGAGTAAAATCTTTATAAAAATTTGAACCAATTGTGGTAATACCCATACAGAATTGTGGGATGCATTCAAGGAATGTACTTTCATCTATGTACAATTAGACTAACTATGTATTATCAAGTAGAGGACCATTTGGAAATACACTTACAAATTAATAGCAGAATAGTATGTACTTAACAAAACGGTAGTCACCAGTGTGTACTTTCAGAGTATTTTAGAATAAAATTCTGTTTACCTTGATGATGCTATTTATTTATGAGACACAGTAGTTTATACATTGAAAATGCTCGGCATGTAATAACCCATTTTCTCAGCCTTGTTTTTCAGAAGTCCATGAATAAGGGTTTATTAATTGTTTCTTCAAAGACAAATTTTAAAAACTGGTTAATAAAAAAAAAAAGAAAAGGTTTTTTTAGTAAGTTAGTGAATATAATCAGATCAGTGTCTGATTTATTCATTGTGAATTTAATGTGAATAACTTCAGCTCTAAAATTTTTTTATTTAAGCTTTAAAATTCTAGAATGCTTCTCTTTAGGGAAAGAATTAAGGTTATGGTTATTCCCCTGTAATAGTATTAGCTCATTAAACATTATTTACAGATGATGCTACTCTGTGCCCTGTACTAAAATTCCCCAATCCAAAAATGCCCCAGACTTCGCATGCTAGGCATTTATATTCACATGTGTAGGTAACATGAGCAGAGAAGATAGGTATTTTATCTTGTGCCCTACAGCTATGTTTTTCTTTTCTTTTTTTTTTTTTTTTAAGATTTTATTTATTTGTTTGACAGAGATCACAACTAGGCAGAGAGGCAGGCAGAGAGAGAGGAAGGGAAGCAAGCTCCCTGCTGAGCAGAGAGCCCGATGCGGGGCTCCATCCCAGAACCCTGGAATCATGAACTGCAGATATGTTTTTCTTTAAAAATTTCTCTATAATCTCTGATAAATTTTAATTTTGTCTTCTTATGAATTTTTATACATAGAAAGCATTTAAACTATTTGCCAGCAATATGCCTTCCTTATGTTTCCTTTTTTCTAAAGAAAGAAAATATAGAATTTCTTTTTATTCAATCTTACGGGTAGTCTCAGAAGTTTATAACAGAACTATGTATCTTTTTACCACACCAACCTGCTATTGCAGGTATGACTAGTTTAAGAGAATACAAAATCTGCAATTGAATTTAAGTATATTCATATAGTCTTTTTTTTTTCCCATATAGTCTTTTATATAGCATTTGTACAAGGGCACCAGGTGGTTTTTTTTTTCAAGACTGATTCAATTAAAATAAAAAGACCTTATAACTAACCTTAATGATTGGACAGAAATTTTGAGACACAGAGGAAATTTTAGATGTATAGCATCAGGGTTCATTTAAAGTCTAAATATGGTAAAATTAGAAACATGTATTCTGCATGTCTCAAGCTTTTCTTACTTGAAGTGTCTATGAAAACAGCTTCTTCAGTAATTTCTGAGCTGCCGGTAGTAGATACATACCTTAAGGCTTTTTTTTAAACATTATTCCTGATAATCTTGTATTTTATTTATGATTGTATCATGGGAGTTAATACTTAGGAAAATCTTGGATCTGAGAACTTTTCTGGAGTAACTCGGCATGTCATCTAGCCAGTAGGTGAATAGTTGTGTGTAAATCTTGTTTGGCAGTAAATTACTCCACTTTCATTCTGGCTAAATTGTTGTCCTGTCCGTCTCTTCAGTGCATTAAGGAGGGAAAACAAGAGTCTGAATTTCTACCGTCAGCAGGAGGAACATTTAACATCTCCATCAGTGGGGGTAAGTAAGTACCTATTTCACTTTGGTTTTTAGCAATCTGAAAGCAAGTAATCCCTAAGTTTAGGTTACAAATGTTTTATCCCAAGTGGTAGAGGGTTGAAAAGAAGAACTCAGTTATTTAGTGTGTGTAATCGGTCTCTTGGAGCTAGTGATGTGTTCTGACATCTATATGATAAAAGAACTGTGTAACAGTCTCTATTATTCCCGTGTAAACAATCTGAAAAATGTGTTATTTTACCTGATTTTACTTACATGCATCTCAGTATATTTCCATAGACCTCAAAAACTTTTGTTAGAAATTAATCCACTGGTAATATTCAGAAATTAGCATTGTTTTCTCCCTTTGTGTGTGCATGCCAAAACGGACATACGTAGGATTTTCTCTTGTAACAAAAACTTTATTTAACTTGAGTGTATTATTTTCTCATTGCAGATATTGATGGTTTAATTACTCAGGCTTTGCTGACGGGTAACTTTGAGAGCGCTGTTGACCTTTGTTTACATGACAACCGCATGGCCGATGCCATTATACTGGCCATAGCAGGTGGACAAGAACTCCTGGCTCAAACGCAGAAAAAATACTTCGCAAAATCACAGAGCAAAATTACCAGGGTATGTTATTTTAAAAATAGATAAACTATAACACTTACCTAATTATAAAAGCAATACAGCCTTACTAAAGATGACTGAAATGCAGAAAACAGTCCAGAGCAAAAGACCCACTCATAGTTCCTTGCACCAGGAATAGTTATTGTTGATAGTTTGGCACTGTTACTGTTTTTATTTTTTGTACTTGTGTATGTAACTTTTTTTTTTAATTTATTTTTTATTCATTTTCGGCATAACAGTATTCATTATTTTTTCACCACACCCAGTGCTCCATGCAATCCGTGCCCTCTATAATACCCACCACCTGGTACCCCAGCCTCCCATCCTGTATGTAACTTTTTAAATGATAAGTACTTTTCATTTTTTTATTGTAGAAAAGTTGGAATATAGAAAAATTTAAAGATAGAAATGTTAATTTTAAAATTCTGATTCTTCCATCAAATTGGTATATATCCTTTGAACCTCTTTCTATGTATTTGTAGAATTTTTAAAAACAGGATCAGGACCACATATGTGTGTATGTGTGTACTTTTGCTTGTAGATATTGCCACTTACATTGTAAATGGTTTACCATTTCATTAAAGATTCTTATAAAAAATTTTTATTGCTCTATAATGTGTTTTAATAAGGATATATTATTTCTCTTAGTTTAGGCAGTTTCACATAACAAAGATAAACATCTTTGTTGTGCAAAGGGATTTTCTGTGATTTCTAATTGTTGAATGAGGCTGTAAGTCCTAGGGAAGGAATTTTTGGTGCAGAGAGTCTGAATATTTTCAAGCCCCTGCTCAACGTTGCTAGATGTATTTCTGTGAAAGTCACCTGGTGTTCAGTGCCGTCAGCACTGGTTGCTGCGGCCTCTGCTGCCTTATCTCCTGTCCCTCCCTCTTTCAGCCACACTGTCAACCTTTCATTTCCTCAGACACCCTATGTGCCCCTTTCTCCCTTGGGACCTTTTACCTTGTGTTCCCTTGCCCTGGAATGTCGTTTTTTTCTTTGCTTTTTTTGTTTGTTTGTTTGCTATAAATTCTGGTTAGTTAGCATACGATGTGATACCAGTCTCGGGGGACTCGGCGCTTCCACGCAGCCCCTGGTGCACTTCATCAGCCCCACCACCCATTCGCCCATTCCTCCCATCTGCCTGCCTCTGGTAACCAGCAGTTTGTTCTCTGTCGTTAAGAGTCTCTTGGTTTGAACCTCCCCCATTTTTCTTCCCCTTTGCTTATTGGTTTTGTTTCTTAAATTCCACATATGAGTGAAATCCTGCGGTATTTGTATTTCTCTGACTTGCTCTACACAACATAATACTCCTCAGCTCCGTCCCCATCCGTGCACCGGGCAAGATTTCATTCTTTTGAATGGCTGAGTCGTCTTCCGTTGTGTGTGTAGTCTTCCTTTTCTTTATCCCACCATCGGTCAGTGGACAGTTGGGCTCTTTCCATGATTTGGCTGTTGTGGATAATGCTGCTAAAATGTCATGGTGCATTCTCCTTTCAAATCAGTATTTTTGTTATCTTTGGGTAAATACCCAGTAGTGCCATTGCTGGGTTGGAGGGTAACCCTATTTCCAACTTTCTCAGGAACCTCCATGCTGGTTTCCAGAGTAGCTGCACTAGCTGACATTCCTGCAGACAGTGTGGAGGGCTCCCCTTTCTCCACATCCTCACCAACACCTGTTGTTTCCTGTGTTGATTTTAGCCGTTCTGACTGGTGTGAGGTGGGATCTCACTGTGGGTTTTGATCTGTATTTCCCTGGTGATGAGTGATGTTGAGCATCTTTTCATGTGTCTGTGGGCCATTTGGATGTCTTCTTTGGGAAAACGTCTGTTCATATGTTCTGCCCATTTTTTAATTGGATTATTTTGGGGGAGTTGTTGAGCTATATCAGTTCTTTATATATTTTGGGTACGAACCCTTTATCAGATATGTCATTTGCAAGTATCTTCTCCTATTCCATAGGTTGCCTTTTAGTTTTGTTGATTGTCCTTCGCTGTGCAGAAGGTTTTTATTTTGATGGAGTCGCAATAGATTATTTCTGCTTTTGTATCTCTTGCCTCAGGAGACATGTAGAAAGAAGTTGCTGCAGTCTATGTCAAAAGGGTTACAGCTTGTGTTCTCCTCTAGGATTTTTATGGTTTCCTGCTTTATATTTAGGTCTTTCATCCATATTGAATTTATTTTTGCGTATGGTGTAAAAAAGTGGCCCAGGTTCATTATTTTGCATTTTGCTGTCCAGTTTTCCCAACACCATTTGTGGAAAAGACTTTTTGTTTTTGCCATTGGATATTCTTCCCTGCTTTGTTGAAGATTAGTTGACCATATAGTTATAGGTTCATTCCTGGTTTTCTATTCTATTGATCTGTATATCTTTTTATGCCAGTACCATACATCTTGATGACTATAGCTTTGTGATATACCTTGAAGTCTGGAATTGTGATACTTTCAGCTTTGCTTTGCTTTTCAAGACTGCTTTGGCTCTTTGGGGTCTTTCGTGGTTCCATACAAATTTTAGGATTAGTGTTCTAGCTCTGTGGAAGTGCTGTTGGTATTTTGATAAGGATTACATTAAATGTATGGATTGCTTTGGGTGGTGTAGACATTTTAACAATATTTGTTCTTCCAATCCATGAGAATAGTATATCTCTCCATTTCTTTTTGTCATCTTCAGTTTCTTTCATCAGTGTTTTATAGTTTTCAGAGTACAGGTCTTTTACCTCTATAGTTAGGTTTATTCTTAAATGTATTGTATTATTTTTGGTGTAGTTGTGAATGGTATTGATTCCTTAATTTCTCTTTCTAGTACCTCAGTATTGGTGTATCGAAGTACAACCAATTTCTGTACATTGATTTTGTATCCTGTGGCTTTACTAAATTCCTGTATCAATTCTAGCATTTGGTGGAATCTTTGTTTTTTGTTTTAAGATTTTATTTGTTTATTTGACAGAGATCACAAGTAGGCAGAGAGAAGGTGGGAAGCAGGCTCCCCGCTGAGCAGAGATCCCGATGTGCGGCTCAATCCCAGGACCCTGGGATCATGACCCAAGCCAAAGGCAGAAGCTTTAACCCACTGAGCCTCCCAGGCACCCCGTCTTTGGGTTTTCTGCATAGAGTATCATGTCATCTGCAAATAGTATAAGTTTGATTTCTTCCTTGCCAATTTGGATGACTTTTATTTCTTTTTGTTGTCTGATTGCTGAGGCTAGGACTTCCAGTACTGTATTGAATAAAAGTGGTGAGAGTGGACATCCCTGTCTTGTTCCTGACCATAGAGGAAAGGCTTTTAGTTTTTCCCCATTTTGGATGATATTACTTGTGAGTTTTCATATATATGGCCTTTATTTTACTGAGGAATGTTACCTCTAAACCTACTTTATTGAGGGTTTTTAACATGAATGGATGTACCTTTTCAAATGCTTTTTTCTGCATCTGTGGAAAGGATCAAATGCTTCTTATCCTTTCTCTTACTGATGTGATATATCACATTGATTGATTTGTGAATATTGAGCCATCCTTGCAACCAGGAACAAATCCCACTTGACTGTGATGAATGACTTTTTTAATGTATTGTTCAATTCAGTTTGCTATTCTTCTTCTTTTTTTTTTTTTTTTTAAGATTTTATTTATTTACTTGACAGAGATCACAAGCAGGCAGAGAGGCAAGCAGAGAGAGATGGGGAAGCAGGATCCTTGCTGATGAGAGAGCTTGATGCAGGGCTCGATCCCAGGACCCTGGGATCATGACCTAGCCGAAGGCAGAGGCTTAACCACTGAGCCCCCCAGGCGCCCCTCTCATAATATTCTCTTATAAGTGCTTGTATTTCTGAGGTGTTGTTTGTTACTTCGTCTCTCTCATTTGTAATTTTATTTATCTGGGTCCTTTCTCTTTTTGATAAGTCTGGCTCGTGTTTTATCAGTTTTATTAATGTTTTCAAAGAACCAACTCCTGTTTTCATTGATCTGTTCTATTGCTTTTTTAAGTTTCTATATCATTGATTTCTGCTCTGATCTTTATTATTTCCTTCCTTCCTTCTGGCTTTAGGCTCCATTTCTTCTTCTAGTTTCTTCAGGTGTAAAGTTAGGTTGCTTATTTGAGATTTTTCTTGCTTCTTGAGGTAAGCCTGTATTGCTATATACTTCCCTCTTAGAACCATTTCACTGCATCCCAAAGGTCTTGGACCATTGTGTTTTCCATCTTCATTTGTTTCCACGTACTTGTTTTATTTTTTCATTTCCTGGTTGACCCATTCGGTGTTTGGTAGCATGTTATTTAACCGCCTTGTATTTGGGATTTGTGATCTTTCCAGATTTTTTTCTTGTGGCTGACTTACCGTTTAATGGCATTGTGGTTGGAAAAGGTGCATAGTATGACTTCATTCTTTTTAAATTTGTCGAGGCCTGTTTTGTGACCTCATTAATATATGACCTCTTCTGGAGAATGCTCCATGTGCACTTGAAAAGGATGTGTATTCTGCTGTTTTAGGGTGGAATGTTCTGAATATATCTGTTAAGTCTCCTCCTGCTCCTCTGCCATCTGATCCAGTGTGTCATTCCAAGCTGTTGTCTCCTTGTAGATTTTCTGTTTAGACCTGCCCATTGATGTGAGTGGGTCATTGAAGTCCCCCTCTATTTTTGTGTTATTATCAATTAGTTCTTTTATGGTTTTATTAATTGTTTCATATATTTAGGTACTCCCATATTGTGGTGCGTAAATATTGATGATTGTCACATCTTCTTGTTGGATTGGCCTCTTCATTATTAGGTAGTACTCTCCTTTGTCGCTCCTTACAATCTTTGTTTTGAAGTCGGGTCTAATAGAAGGATTGCTATTCCAGCTTTCCTTTGATGTCCATTTTTGTGACAAATGTTTCTCCACCACCACTTCAATCTGTATGTATCTTTAGGTCTAAAATGAGTCTCTTGTGTGCACTGTATAGATGCGTCTTGTTTTTTAATCCAGTCTGACACCCTGTATCTTTTAATTAAGGTGTTTAGTCCATTTACAGTCAAAGTAATTATTGATAGGTATGTACTTATTGCCATTTTATTGCTTGTTTTGTGGTTGTTCCTGGAGATTTTTCTCTGATCCTTTCTTTTCTCTTTTTCACGTTTTGCTGATTTTTTCTTCAATGATATATTTGGATTTCTTTCTCTTTATTCCTTGCATGTTAATTAGTGGTTTTGACCAGTTGTTGCTGTTAGGTCTGTCTGTAGCATCTTCTGCATATAACAGTGTGAAGTTGATGTTAGTTTGTTTGAACTCATTCTTTTTCCCTCTCCTCCCCATTGTTTATATATGTTATTTTATTTCCTATCTGTGTGTGTGTGTGTTCCTTGACTCATTTTTAACTTCTGGGGTATTTAGGATAATTGGATAGTTATCTAGTTGTGTTCATAGGACAAGCTTAGGGTCCTTCTCCTCCTCTGCCATCTTCCTGTTTTCTGACCTCTTTTCTTCTTGATGAAGTTAATTCTGACTTCATATCTCACATGTACTCAGAACATTTTTCCTGATCCATCAGACCAGGTCATGTTTTCCTGTTAAAAGGTTTTTTTTTTTTTTTCAAAGATTTTACCTATTTATTTGACAGAGATCATAAGTAGGCAGAGAGAGAGGAAGGGAAGCAGGCTCCCCGCTGAGCAGGGAGCCTGATGTGGGGCTCAATCCTAAGACCGTGGGATCACCACCTGAGCCGAAGGCAGAGATTTACCCCCCTGAGCCACCCAGGCGCCCCACTGTTAAAAGTTTTGATTGCACCCTTTACTTTTCCTTCCCTGCCTATTTATAAAATATGCTTGTTTGATTTTTTTTTTTTTTTGAGAAAAAATAACCATCTTATGTCATTTGGTTCAAGGATATACTTCACTTTGCTGCAGCTTTATTCTGCATGAAATACTTTGAATAGTAGTTTTGAATGATATGATTGATTAGCCAGAGTTCATTTTTACTGACACACCAAAGACTTTTAATTCTCCCTTTTTTTTCCTTTCTTAAGCTAATTACTGCAGTGGTGATGAAGAACTGGAAAGAAATTGTCGAGTCTTGCGACCTTAAAAATTGGAGAGAGGCTTTAGCTGCAGTATTGACTTATGCTAAACCAGATGAATTTTCAACGCTTTGTGGTAAGAAAATGAGCCTTATATTTATATCTATATCAGGTATATGGCATAGCATATTTTAAATAAAATTACTGACAGATCGTATTAGAGATTTTTGCAGAGCAGCTAATCACTCGGTAACAATAAAATTCTCATTTGCAGGCTTATCTCAGAATTGTTAACTGTATTATTTCTCCATACCAAGTCATTATTTTTAATGATTTTGGTTTTAGGCAGAATAAGCTTGGAATCTTGCCTCCACCACTTATTAGCTCTATGACGTAGGAAGGATTACTTTGTAAGCCTTAGTCTATTATTTGTAAAATTGCATATAATCAGATTTCACTTAATAAATATTAGCTTGGTAGGAGCGCCTGGGTGACTCAGTTGTTGAAATGCCTGCCTTCTGCTTGGGTCATCATCCTGGGGTCCTGGGATCAAGCTCCAGATCAGGCTCCCTGCTCAGTGGGGACTCTGCTTCTCTCTCTCCCTCTGCTGTTCCCCCTACTTGCACTCTCTTTTTTCTCTCTGTCAAATAAATTAAATCTTTTAAAATAAATAAATAAAGTGTTAACTTGATAAAATTAGTAATTATAGCATTTGAATGGAAATTATAAATTACCATTAAAGGCCATGACTATACTGGTGGCTAAGGAATGATACTCCTTATTTGTAAGAAAAGAAGTTTCAGGCCACTGGTATAAGAAAAACCAACGACTTGCTACCTTGAAAGCATTATGAGAATATGAAGTATGAGGTGTTAACTTTATTACCATAAGTAATTTATAGTGGTCCTACCTACCATTTATGTTCCTTCTAAATGTGCCGTATTATATCTACACAAACATGAGATGCGATGAAATGGAGTTAAATGTTCTTTAGGGTTTTTCTGTTCAAATATTGTTCCCATTTATTATTTTTTAATATAACTAATAGAAATTCATTCTATAGCTGGGTATAGAATCTTGTCAAGCCATTTATTTTGTACAGTTAGTCACACATTTCCTTTTTTTTTTAATTTTTAAAAGATTTTATTTGCTTATTTGACAGAGAGATCACAAGTAGGAAGGCAGGCAGAGAGAGGGAGAAGGAGGCTCCCCGCTGAGCAGAGAGCCCGACTCAAGACTCGATCCCAGGACCCTGAGATCATGACCTGAGCTGAAGGCTGAGGCTTAACCCACTGAGCCACCCAAGCACCCCTACTTCCATTCTTTTAACTGATAAATATTTACTGGGCATTTACATAATAGTGATTTTGTTTCTGTCATTGGTTGTGTGAAGTTTAATTCATACTTCTGAAAATATTATTGGTCTTCTTACAACTTCATATATAGAATGTTCTGAGCCTAATCTCATTTTGTTTTCTGCTTAATCTTTAGATCTTTTGGGAACCAGGCTTGAAAGTGAAGGTGACAGTCTCCTGCAGACTCAAGCATGTCTCTGCTATATTTGTGCAGGGAATGTAGAGAAACTGGTTGCATGTTGGACTAAAGCTCAAGATGGAAGCAATCCTTTGTCCCTTCAGGTTAGTATCTTTGAACAAAGGTGCTTCCTTTCTCGTGCTGTCTTTCACCCTACTTCTATCTAGAAATTGATTCGTTCCAGAAGTTCATGGCTTTCCCTTGTTATCTATGTTTTAGAAGTTCTTTTGCTGGATAATTTATGTGTCTTCATAGCTGTATTTGGAGGGGCAAAGTATGAAATGATGGAAGAGGTCAAATGGGGTCACAACTGTTTGTGAAGTCAAGGTTATAATTGGGTAGTTAATGGGGGGAAGCAGCCCTAGAGTTTACTTTTTCCTCTTGCTTCTCTCTTCCTGCCTCTGTTGACCCTGTCTGCCTTGGGCAAGGAAAGAAACAGCGCGGGCCAGGAATGGGAGGCGTCCCCAGTACCAATAGAGAATAGATTAAGATATTCGTGGTTAAGGGAAAACGAAAATAAGGTGTAAGTGGAATCCCGTGTAGCACTACAAGCTGGGCGAGAGGGGGAGTAGAAATATGGGGACTCTTCTCAGCCACTGAATAACTATATATTTAGATACTTTTTTCCAAGCATGTAATCAACAGAGTGTCATAATATTTCATTCAAATATATTTCTTTTTCTCTCTGGAAAGAGATTTTCTCAACAGAGTTGTTACTTTAAAGATCACTCTATTAAAACTGAGAATCTGGTAAGAAATCAAGAATTTCCTTCTAAGTGCTTCAGAGAAAAAGCACACTTGCTTCGTACTTCTGGATCTGTGTACCTTTGCAAGGCAGATAGTAGGATATTCTTGTGCTTTGTAATTGAAGCTCCCTGTTGTTGAAATAATTGGTATCGAAGAGCAACGTGAGAAACTTTGGGTTGGAGTATAAGCTCATTGGAGGTTGCCTCATAGCAGTACTGTTTTTATAGTGTAACTAGTACGGTATCTTTAGTCAGAGTTCATTTTCTACCTGCTGGAACTCAGCATCTGCATTTGGGTATCTGCCTGTCGCTTTCACTCTGGATATTTGCCTGCTTCAGTTCACTAGACGAGTATCTGGCCACTTAAGGGTATTTAGCAGAAGGTGGTAACTTAGGCCTTATCTGTAAAGAAGAGCCCTTCTTCCTCCTTACTTTTTGAGTTTACCTAAATCATGGTCAGCTGTTACAGCATTTTTAAGAAAGAGGGCAGCATGATGTACTTCTAGTAGGTTTTAGAAACCTTTATAACTTTGTCTCCTGCTTCTTTTACCAACATCTTCGTCTGGTTCTCCTTCTCTCTCCCTTCTCTTTCTCATTCAGGATCTTATTGAGAAGGTTGTCATTCTGCGGAAAGCTGTACAGCTCACCCAAGCCATGGACACCAATACCGTAGGAGTTCTTTTGGCTGAGAAAATGAGTCAGTATGCCAATTTGTTGGCAGCTCAAGGCAGCATTGCTGCAGCCTTGGCTTTTCTTCCTGAAAACACCAACCAGGTAATTAGAATTGACCATTTCTCTTCTTTTAGTGTGTGAATAAGGTGAGTCCAGTAGGTAGCACTCAGGACTGAACATACTGCTAGGTAGAATGTTTTAGAGCAGTCGAATATCTATCATCTGACTATAGGTGAGTGTTACTGCAGTTATTCAAGGATCATTTAAGGTGTAACCAGACAGTATCAGAGAGATAGGATACTCTTGTAGTATGATAGATGCCTTTGTGCTGAGGGGCGTAGTATTTAAGGAAAATCAATGGGGAAAGGACCAACTTTTTGTTTCTTTTTCTTTTTTTTTTTTTTTAAGATTTTATTTATTTATTTGACAGACAGAGATCACAAGTAGGCAGAGAGGCAGGCAGAGAGAGAGGAGGAAGCAGGCTTCCTGTGGAGCAGAGAGCCCGACTCGGGGCTCGATCCCGGTACCCTGGGATCATGACCTGAGCCGGAGGCAGAGGCTTAACCCACTGAGCCACCCAGGCGCCCCCAACTTTTTGTTTCTTAAGCCAAATGCTGATTCTTTGTTCAAGGTTCTTAGTAGGAATCTTCTGTATTGAAAAGCTATAAATATTTAATACTTAACCAAACATGTGGGGTTGTGGTTTTAAAATGCCACCCCAGACAGATATTAGCAAAGAAGTTAAATTTTTTTATTTAAGCTTTTATTTATTTATTTGACAGAGAGAGATCACAAGTAGATGGAGAGGCAGACAGAGAGAGAGAGAGAGAAGCAGGCTCCCTGCTGAGCAGAGAGTCTGATGTGGGACTGGATCCCAGGACCCTGAGATCATGACCCGAGCCAAAGGCAGCGGCTTAACCCACGGAGCCACCCAGGCACCCGAAGTTCATTTTTTATACCATTCCAGTCTGATATTTTCTGGGGATTTGGGGGGCAGGTAGGGGGAGGCATAGAGAGAGGTAGAGAGAGAATCCTAGCAGCCTCCATGCCCAGCGTGGAGTCCGACATGGGGCTCCAATCCATACCCCTGAGATCATGACTTGAGCTGAAATCAAGAGTCAGATGCTTAACCAGCTGAGCCACTCAGGCGCCCCAGGACAAGTATATTTTTAAAGTACTAAACCACAATTACATTTCTAATTTCGTGTCCTTATTTGGTATCCATTAAAATGGGCTTTTTCAATGCAGTGGAATTCAGTAAGAGACTGTGTAGTGATGGACATGATTGCTAGGATTCTTTTCCTGGGGGGGTTCCAAATTCAAACTGAATATAGACCAGTAAACATCTGATTCCAAAAGTGATAGATACTGTGATGGAGGTCGTAGGGCTGTGGAAGCTGGAAGAGGTCTATCTGAAGTTAATAGTGGAGCATGGGTGGGAATTATGGTGGGATTTGAGGGCAGTTTTCCACAAGTAGGATGTTTCTAGATCTGGATTGTGTGTCTGACAAAGCATAATCTTGAGCCTTAAAGAATTTTGTTTCTGTACTTTTTATTATAAACTTTACTTTGTTTTTAATGGATTTTTTTTTAGTTAAATATTTTCAGTATTTTTTCTGTTCTATGGAATTATCAATACATTTCCTTGAGTAATTTCATTGAGTAAAAATATTTACATCTGTGTTCCAGAATTATGGAGGTATGACTAGTTGGTTTTGAACACACTTACATGTCATATCTTTCTAAACTGTTTATGAGAATATAGGTAGAATAGAAAACATAGACTTTATGATGACTTTGGCCTAATAGTTTTATGCCTTTTTACTTAATAAGACTCCGTTATTAAGTTGTAAGACCCTTTAAGAGTAACTTAATCTAAAACCTTTAGATCTTCTAGGCTTAGTATTAAACTCCTTATTTTTAATACCGTTTATAACTGTACATTTTCTATATCTTATTCTTTGTGTTTTCTTTGGGTTTTTAAAGAACATGATGTAAAAATAAATAATTTCAAAGTTGCTGTCTTCTGTGTATCTCAGTAGACCCTTAAGTATTTTCTGGGGAATATGTTCTGAGACTGTGATATCATTATAGTATCTGGTTTTCCTCCCTGATAGGCAATAAAGTATATCTTCAAGTTTAAATGACAGCTTTAAACCTTTAAGGAATTGATAGAAATGTATGATTTTGAAAAATATTATAATCAGTTAATGCTGAAATATTTTAACATTACTTTTTTGTTGTTGCTTGTCAATACCCAGAACATGTACATGGTCAACTCACACTTGTTGTAGATCTGTATAATCATAGATCTGCGTAAGCTACTATGAGTGTGACATCTTACTCTTTTTTTTTTTTTTAATGTTTTATTTATTTATTTGACAGACAGAGATCACAAGTAGGCAGAGAGGCAGGCAGAGAGCAAGAGAGGAGGAAGCAGGCTCCCTGCTGGGCAGAGAGCCCGATGCAGGGCTTGATCCCAGGACCCTGAGACCATGCCTGAGCCAAATGAGAGGCTTTAACCCACTGAGCCACCCAGGCACCTGACATCTTACTCTTTTAACTTATTTCCAGCATCTCTTTTTTATTAGTCTTCCTCTTAGATCACCATTTTCTCCCATCAGCATCTTTAGCAGTTGATTCTTCTGGGGGCCTTTTTCCCTATAAAGAAAAAAGTTGTGTTTTTTTGAACACTTGTATAATTTGTGATTACTCAACTACAAGAAAATACAGAAGAGCAGAGATGGTAAGTGACATTGATCTTACTCTCCGTGGTGGGTGTGATTCCAGACCCTGCCTCAGGTAAATTACAAGTTACACTATATATCTTGGACCTTTGGGATCAGTCTTGAGTTTCCGAGTCCCATGATGGGAAACTCCCCTCGTGTGCCAGGGTCTATTATATAGGAAATAGCGTATAAACAAGGAATGCATGCCCAATCAAGCTTACTTGAAGAAAAGCAGCATGCTGTCCTAGAGTTGGGTGAACTCTAACAGCTGGCTTTGTTTTCTTCCATTACTTGTTATAGCCAAATATTGTGCAGCTTCGTGACAGACTTTGTAAAGCACAAGGACAGCCTATACCAGGACAGGAATCATCTAAAACTCCTTATGACAGGCAGCAGCTGCCCAAGGGCAGGCCTGGACCAGTGGCTGGCCACACACAGATGCCAAGAGTTCCAGCTCAGCAATATTACCCGCATGTGAGTCATATGGTCCTGATGAAGTAGAACATTCATGTATTTCTGTTCAAATTGGTGGTTTTAGTTTAGTGGATGAGAAACCTTAATCTGCTCTGATAAAACTAGACAACATATTATTTTAATAGTTTTTCTTTTTATATTCTTGGAAGCGGTATTTATGGTCTGTTTTTTAGTTTTGTTTTTTAAGATTTTACTTACTTATTTGTAGTAAGATTTTACTTACTTATTTGACAGAGAGAGATCACAAGCAGGCAGGGCGGCAGGCAGAGAGAGGGGGAGAAGCAGTCTCCCCTCCCGATGCAGGGCTCCATCCCAGGACCCTGAGATCATGACCTGAGCTGAAGGCAGAGGCTTTAACGCACTGAGCCACCCAGGCGCCCCTGTTTTGTTTTTTTAATGATCACTTTAATCTGGGCAAATGGATTATATTTTATTTATTTATTTTTTAAAAGATTTTATTTATTTATTTGACAGAGAGAAATTACAAGTACACTGAGAGGCAGGCAGAGAGAGAGAAGGAAGCAGGCTCCCTGCTGAGCAGAGAGCCCGATGCGGGACTCGATCCCAGGACCCTGAGATCATGACCTGAGCCGAAGGCAGCGGCTTAACCCACTGAGCCACCCAGGCGCCCCTGGATTATATTTTAGATACAAATTAATTTAAGCTCTCTCAGGAGATTTCTTCTTGTTTCTTATCACTCAAACTTCCCTTACACATGTGCATGTGTTCTTGAAACTGCTACAGTTTGAGTCATCCAAAAAACTAAGTTAAGTAGTAGGAATAATTTGGGGGGTGATTTGGTTAATATTATAAAATATTCTTAGAAAAAGTACTCTTTTTTTGCGTATTCTATTCTAAATCATTATTATAAGTTTACTGTGTCTTCTGCATCAGCCCCATAAAGAGTATTCAGAGTACACTTCCTTTTTTTTTAAGATTTTATTTATTTATTTGAGAGAGTGAGAGAGCACGAGCGAACACCAGTGGGAGAAGAGAGAGGGAGAATCAGGCTCCCAGCTGAGCCGGGAGTCTGATTCAGGGCTCAGTCCCAGAACCCCAGGATCATGACCTGAGCTGAAGGCAGATGCTTAACTGACTGAGCCCCCCAGGTGCCCCTAGAGTACACTTTGGGGTAGGGGGAACAACTTGGATAGTAGAGAATGAAGGTATATGAAGTTGTAGGTCATAGGGATTACTACGATGATTAAAGATTCTTTTTTTTTAAAGATTTTATTTATTTATTTGAGAGAGAGAGCATGAGAGGGAAGAAAGTGAGAGGGAGAAGCAGACTCTCTGCGGAGCCGGGAACCTGATGTGGGACTCGATCCCAGGACTCCGGGATCACGACCTGAGCCAAAGGCAGTCACTGAACCAGCTGAGCCACCCAGGCGCCCTATCTGTTGTACCTTTGATTAATACATTTGATTTTAACTGTTTTGTTTTTTCCTTTATTTGACAATTATTTTTTTGAGAGCTTTACTATGAGTGCCTGTCTTTATTCTACCTGTTGGTATATTGGTAAACAAAACAGATTAAGTTTCCCGCTCGTGGAGATTGAAGTGGTTTTAGAATGTCTGTGACGTAGATAGGACCAAGCAGGCAGTGGCTAGAAAAACTGAGAGGCAGAGAGGTCAAGTGACAAGACAAGAGTTTTAAGACTTAAAACTTGGATTTCTTAGCATTATGTGGCTAGTTAATGGCCGACCTGGTGCTGGAACTCCCAAGCGCCTTTAGTTCAGTCACACTCTCTCTCAGGGTACTGAAGTGTGACACCCTTTACACTGGGAAAAGAGAGTATTTACTCTTTATGTCATTGGGTTTATCTGTCTTTCTGGTAAGATGTAAAAACACTGGAAGACTTTGATTGTACTTTGACCTAGCAGTCTCATGTTTTAAGAAAAGAAGAACAAATTCGGTAATAAATTAAGCAGCGATTTTCTTGATTAAAGCTTATCTTACGCTGAATGAAGGGTTTTTGTGAAGGTTTATTTGACAAAAAGATTTTGATGGCTTAAAAATTTTTTTGAAAACTTCAGGACTCCAGGGTAAGCAGCATGGTGTAGTATAGCAAATACTGGCCTGGGAATCAGGAGGCCCGATTCGGTCCTAGCAATGTCACCAGCTAGTTTTATGGACCTCAGCAAGCCCCTTCATTTCTCAGTGAAGTGTTGGCTTTTTCCGAGGTAGACGGTGAGGATTAGGCTGGATGATCTCTAGTACACTCTGATTGTATGTTTCTAAACCTCATACGGGACTAATGTGATTTTTTATGGCTCTAATAAAATCCAGAAAGGGGAGCTTATAGCAATATGTTTATAGATCTAATAGTAGCATGACTATGATTAATGCTTCAGAATCACTTTCTTACTCAATTACCTTTCTCCCCCCACCCCAGTGTCTTCTTTCCTACTTAACAGAAACTAGCCTTTTCCCCTTATTCTTGACACTTGAATGGCATTGTTTTTATGCTTTGATTTAGGTTTTCATATTGATTTTTCCCCTGCCTCCCTCCCCCTGTTTTCGTTGTGAATGTGTGTTTCTCTTTTAGAGTCCCCGCTACCTTGAAAGTAGTGCCTGACTAACATGTAGTATCTTGCTGCTCTGATTTTTTGCTTCGCATCTGGCTATTAATGCCTTTTGGGGTTTTTTTTTTCTTGTTTTAACATTTTTACTTTTTATTTTCTGTGATTGGTATTTCTTTGTTCAATTCAGGTTAGAACTGCCCCTACTGTCACTAGCTGGAGTAACAAAACTCCTACCGCCCTTCCCAGCCATCCACCTGCAGCCTCTCCCTCTGACACACAGGTACACCTTCATTATTCCTCTTGGGGCAGAATCCTGCTCACCCAGATATATATAGTTAAATATTCTCTAACCGCCCCTTCTCTTAAGTTCTCCTCCCCCGTCTGTCTGCCTGCTTATTGCATTTTTAATGCTTTGGGGTGCAAGAAGCAGTCTTAGGACAATTTGTTTATTGTCTTATCTCTCTCCTTCTTTTGTGGTTCTAAATTGACCTCAGCTAGAAACATATCAGCTGAAGTTCTAACAGTGGTTTAAATCTGATTGCACTGAAGATTTTCTTTTTTCTTTCTTCTTTGTTTTTTGAGCATTGTGGAAATTGAAGAGAAGCGAAAGTTCCCTTGGGGCATTTATGCTTATATTTCCAAAGTGTGGAGTAGTGGATGGCATTTAGTAGAGATGGAAAATCTTGGTGACTTATTATGAATATCACTAACACTATTTTATGAAGTCATTAGCATCTGTCGCCATTCTTTGCATTTATTACTTTGGACCTGTTTAAATCTTTAAGCCACTTAGAATGCGTTGCTAAGAGAATATGTTCTAAAGAAAATAGAATGTACAAAATGCAGTGTTTCTTACACAGTGAAGTTTTTTTTTGTTTGTTTTAGAAAAATAAACACAATTCCATTTCAGAGATTATAAGTCCATCTGGTAAGATTCTTGGTTCCGAATGTAATCCTCCTGTGCTCGCTTTGGCAGCACATTTACTAAAATTGGAACAAGACAGAGAGGATTAGCAAGGATGACATGCAAATGTAACCCTCCTTTGTGTCACACTCTCATTCCCTAGGGAGAAAATCCTCCACCTCCAGGTTTCATCATGCATGGAAATGTCAACCCAAATGCTGCCACAGCTCAGCTTCCCACATCTCCTGGTCATATGCACACCCAGGTACCACCTTATCCACAGCCACAGCGTAAGTAGTGCGACCCTAAAATCCTGGTGCAGCCCTGTGTCTTATTCTAATGTTGAAAAGATTTGCTTTGGAGCTCCAAACTCATCAAGTCGGTTTTAACAAGCAAAGAGAGAACCATTCTCTGTCGGACGTGAGAGAGAGAAACATGGTTTCCTAGGAAGCATCCTGAATCGGCATGCCAGGAAACGGCTGGTGTCAGTCCGTTCAGAACAGTTCCCTAGCAGCTACTAAGGACAGTGAATTGTCCCATGATTTGGATATTTTTTTTAAATGGAATTTGTGAAAGGATTTGGTTGCATATTCTTTTCCTTTAAGAAGGTTGACACAAACCATCTTTGGAAAAATGGTTCCGAAGGACATTTGTTCTTGTTTTCCATTTGTATCATCTTTTTTAAGAAATAGACTTTTTTTTTTTTAAAGATTTTATTTTATTTAGCTGACAGATCACAAGTAAGCAGAGAGAGAGGAAGGGAAGCAGGCTCCCTGCTGAGCAGAGAGCCCGATGCGGGGCTTGATCCCAGGGCCCTGGGATCATGACCTGAGCCGAAGGCAGAGGCTTTAACCCACTGAGCCACCCAGGCGCCCCACGAAATGGACTTTATTTTAGAGCAGTTTTAGATGGCACATTTGAATGGAGAGTACAGAAGTTTCCAATATCCTCCCTGCCCCTATGCACAACCCCCTCTGCTGTCAACAGCCCCTACCCCAGTGGTACATTTGATACCGTTAATGAACCTACACTGACATGCCATTACCACCCAAAGTCCTTGGGGTACTTACTTACTCGAGGGTACACTCTTGGTGTTGAACATTCGATGAATTTTGACAGATGTATAATAATGACATGTGCCCACCAGTGGCTTTTGTTTTTTAGAAAACATTTGCACTTAGAAAGAAAATATCACCACTGTTATAAAATTTAATTGACCAAAAAAAAAAAAATCTCCAGGGGGGAAATTACAGGACTAAACAACTATTACAAAAGCAAGAGACCATTACCTAGTAAGAACTAACCCTAATAAGCCTGTTCTGTGCTAAAATGGATGTCCTTAACGTGGATACAGATTTGACATGACTTTTCACGTGTGCTCTCTTCTGAATAAAGTAGGTACAGTTCTAGTAGATTGATTGCGTGGGAGTCCATACCTACCCCTGGTCATGAAGAATGTGATAGTATTCTCTAATCCGGGCTCAGATCTTTGCATCAAAGTGTTAGTTGGGTGCCTGGATGCTTACTAACCAGCTGTGCCCAGAATATGAAATACTGTTTTGTCAGGGACCATGGAGAGTTGGCTATTAATCTGAAACTGTGGCCCAAAATCACAATTTGGGTAGCTGATGATATTACCAGGTGTTGGAGAAGGCTTCTGATTCGTAACAATAGTGTTCACCCTACAATTCTTGTAGTGGCAGAGATGTTGAGCCACCACCAAAGTCCCCTTATTTACCATAAGGGGAAGTGCTGGGAACATGTAATTCCGGCATGGTTCCATCTGGTGGCTGGTAGGTGTCACTGCAGGCTTTCCCCAGGGTCGGGAACGGGTCAGTCTTGGAGTTCTTGGGTCTGATCATTCAAAGAATTTTTTTTTTTTAAGATCTTATTTACTTATTTGAGAGTGAGAGTGAGAGAGAGAAAGGACGAGTTGCGGGGGTGGGGCAGAGGAAGTGGGAGAAGCGGACTCCCCTCTGAGCAGGATGCCCAATGCTGGGCTCCCTCCTAGGACCCTGAGATGACAACCTGAGCCAAAAGCAGATGCACAAGTGACTGAATGACCCAGGGGCCCCTCAAAGATTTTCATAGCCAGCAGCAGTCTGGAGATGGCAGGTTTCAAATACTGGATCCAGTAACTGTTGGTATCATTTAAGGAAACCCAGGGTATCAAAAGCATAACGTGGTAGTGTTAATATATGGTTGTAGCTCATTGTTGAAAGAATGATGATGAAAACAATTTCCACAGAATGAAATAAGTTTGGGTTTTTTTAGTGCTATCTGAATAAACTTATAACTAATTAAAATTTCTGTTTCTTCTCCTCGGTGTAGCTTATCAGCCAGCCCAGCAGTATTCCTTCGGAACAGGGGGGTCAGCAGCGTACCGACCTCCGCAGCCTGTCGCTCCTTCTGCTTCAAATGCTTACCCTAACACCCCTTACATGTCTCCCGCTTCTTCCTATTCGGGGCAGCCTCCGCTGTACGCAGCGCAGCACCAGGCCTCTCCACCTGCCTCCAGCTCTGCTGCTGCTTTCCCTCCTCCCCCTTCCTCTGGAGCATCCTTCCAGCATGGCGGACCAGGAGCTCCGCCGTCATCTTCAGCTTACGCGCTGCCTCCTGGAACAACAGGTACACTGCCTGCTGCCGGCGAGCTGCCTGCGTCGCAAAGAACAGGTCTGCGCTTGAAAGGGATTGGGTTTGGCTCCTCCTTTATTTTTCATGAACACCTGGGGGGGTGGAGGGGAATCACGTCTGACTCTGTGTGCTGAGCAGTCCGAGGTGCTGACTGAGTTTGTAGAACAAATGCTAGAACTAGTTCTAAAAGTGTGATTGTCCCGTAATGAACTTGAGTTGCTAAGTGAGAAGAGCTTCAGAACTTCAGAAGGGTAAGAGCCTGACCTTAAAGTAAGTGGTAAGAAATTCATTGGCAAGATAAGTGGTGGTTGAAACTAGATTTAATTGACACTTACTGCTTTAGAGCAAAACTTTGTTCTGTTCTCACTGCGTTTTCAGTTTTTAAAATTATTTGTGTCTTAAACTCATTCATGGAGACTAAACAGTATAGTGTAATGAGATTGTACATAATTTTATAATGTTTATTTACAAAAATGAGGAATCTCAATATGATTATTTAAAGGAAAAAAGTGCGAGAACACAGCTCTGACAGAGAGGATCTGAGACAGTAGAAAGTCAGCGGACAGTAGTGTATCAGTTCCTCATTAGGACAATACCATCCTCAGACATTTGGGGAATTTCAAGGATTAGACAGATACATAGATAGATAAATAGTATAGTCGTGCCTAAAGTTTTCTAATTAAAATCATAATTTTAAATCATTTCTATGGTGAAATACATGTTTTGTAAGTTCTTACTTATCTCATAATTACAGCATTACATTATTTTTTATGGGTAGGTTATACTATCTGATTTTTATTTGGGTTAGTAATAGGGGTCTTAAAATCATGTGTTATAAAAAGGGACTGATGAGTCCGGGTCCAGAACCATCAGCCATACTGGTTAAGAACGCAGGCTTTGAAATGGGACTTCCTGGATTTGTATCCCAGCTTCACTAACTTTCTAGTCGTGTAACCTGAATGAGTTACGTAAACTGCCTCAAGCCAAAGTCCTTAGAAATAATAGTACCTATTCATAAGCTTATGCAGATTATTGAATGCACTAATACATTAAGACATTTGGGGATAGTGACTGTAAAATTTGCTGTGATTACACAGAAGCTGACTCAGAATTAGAGCTCTGTGCCTGTTGGTATTTGGCGGTAATTTCCCTTTTAGATTATCTAACTGATGTGTTTGAAATAGAGGGGCAAAGAGATGAATGAATCTTGCTTTGCTCCTAATACTGAAGTTGCTCCTGGGGAGTCCACTATGTATATTTTTTCTTTTAAGCAGGAGCTGTAATTACTGAAAACACTTTTCATAAATAGGATCTGCTGAGGAAGTATTCTTTTCTGACAAGGTCTTATGGGTCCACAATTATATGCCTGTCTCCTCTTTTCTCTAATGTGTAAAATAAAGTCCAAAGTACCAGAAATCACTCACAGACACACAAAGTATCTGTATCACCCATTACTACACAAATAAAATTTCTGTAACTGTTAATATAAATAGTTAAATAGGTGGATATTTTAGGAGGCTGAAATTCAGTTACAGAGTCAAAAAATTACCTTCTAAAACCTCAGTGAGTAAAGATAGTATCCGTTCTGATCCAGGAGTTCTATTGGAGTTCCAGAAAATCCCTGCTTGAAAGTGGTGCAGGGAAATAGGGAGCTGAGTTATCATTTACTGAGTATACATTGGATATACACCCTCATTTAACTGTCTGTTGTCTTATTTAATTCTCAGAGCCATGAGAAACAGAAACATATATATTTTTAATTGGCATGAGGAAGCTTGGTCTCCTAGGACTTAAACTCATGGTTGCATGGTGAGAGTAAGTTGAGATACCAGTCCAGGTCCCTCAGTCTTCTGAGCCTGAGTTCATTCTTCACCAGATGGTCTAGTCCTGATGAAAATGAAAGAAGTAGTCAGTTATCAGTGTTGGAATTATAGGAATCATACAGCAGCACTGTTTTAGTCATTTGTTACTTTAGCATCTAAGTTAAATGTTTGCATGGGTATTTTTTTTCTCCTTAAGCAGAAGTGTATTTGGCCTTAGGATAGTGTTTGCTTATATATATACAAAGTAACAGAATCTTCTAACCTGGCTGAGAAACAGTGACTAACAGGAAGAAGCAGCAAGCATTTCTCAGTATTCAGCATGTACCGAGCCAGCTGCTTTGTTACCCTCTTGCATGTTAATAGTCCCCTGTCTTTTAACTAATAGTTATACTTGACCATATTTTATTTTTTTATTTGCTAAAAATTTTATTTATGATATATAAATAATTGTGACTCTCAATTTTATCTTTTTCCTTATGTGTCTTATGATCATATCATGGTTCTCTGTAAGACTTGGAAATTGCATTTATCCAGTGGATAATTCCTGATAGACATTAGGATTTGCAAGGCTTGTAACTAGTAGTGAACCACAACACTATATGCCTGAGGCTCAGAGAAACTGAAACTAACATTGCAATCATCAGAACATTCATTCAGTAAATTCTTTTTTTTTTTCCAATTTATTTTTTAAATTAACATGTAATGTATTATTAGCACCAAGGGTACAGGTCTGTGAATCGCCAGATTTGCATACTTCATAGCACTCTCCATAGCACATACCCTCCCCAATGTCCATAACCCAGCCACCCTCTCCCTGCCCCCCTCCCCCTGGCAACCCTCAGTTTGTTTTGTGAGATTAAGAGTCTCTTATGGTTTGTCTCCCTCCTGATCCCATCTTGTTTCATTTATTCTTTTCCCCCCCAAACCCCCCACGTTGCATCTCCACTTCCTCATATCAGGGAGATCATATGATGGTTGTCTTTCTCCAACTGACTTCTTTTGCTAAGCAGAATACCCTCTAGTTCCATCCACGTCATCACAAACGGCAAGATTTTGTTTCTTTTGATAGCTGCATAATATTCCATTGTGTATATATACCACATCTTCTTTATCCATTCATCTGTTGATGGACATCTAGGTTTGGCTCTTGTGGACACTGCTGCTATAAACATTCGGGTGCACATGCCCCTTCGGATCACTACATTTGTATCGTTAGGGTAAATACCCAGTAGCGCAATTGCTGGGTCATAGGGTAGCTCTATTTTCAACTTTTTGAGGAACCTCCATG
Organism: Mustela nivalis; assembly: GCF_964662115.1. Lineage (NCBI taxonomy): Eukaryota > Metazoa > Chordata > Mammalia > Carnivora > Mustelidae > Mustela > Mustela nivalis. The sequence continues at coordinate 653,394 of NC_139023.1, forward strand.
CTGTTTTCCAGAGTGGCTGCACCAGCTTGCATTCCCACCAACAGTGGAGGAGGGTTCCCCTTTCTCCACATCCTCGCCAGCATCTGTCATTTCCTGACTTGTTGATTTTAGCCATTCTGACTGGTGTGAGGTGATATCTCATTGTGGTTTTGATTTGTATTTCCCTGAGGCCGAGTGATATGGAGCACTTTTTCATGTGTCTGTTGGCCATCTGGATGTCTTCTTTGCAGAAATGTCTGTTCATGTCCTCTGCCCATTTCTTGATCGGATCATTTGTTCTTTGGGTATTGAGGTTGATAAATTCTTGATAGATGTTGGACACTAGCCCTTTTTCTGATATGTTGTTTGCAAATATCTTCTCCCATTCCGTCAGTTGTCTTTTGGGTTTGTTAACTGTTTCCTTTGCTGTGCAAAAGCTTTTGATCTTGATGAAATCCCACTAGTTCATTTTTGCCCTTGCTTCCCTTGCTTTTGGCGATGTTCCTAGGAAGAAGTTGCTGCAGCTGAGGTCGAAGAGGTTGCTGCCTGTGTTCTTCTCAAGGATTTTGATGGATTCCTGTCTCACATTGAGGTCCTTCATCCATTTTGAGTCTATTTTCGTGTGTGGTGTAAGGAAATGGTCCAGTTTCATTTTTCTGTGTGTGGCTGTCCAATTTTCCCAACACCATTTGTTGAAGAGACTATCCTTTTTCCATTAGACATTCCTTCCTGCTTTGTCGAAGATTAGTTGACCATAGAGTTGAAGGTCTACTTTTGGGCTCTCTATTCTGTTCCATTGATCTGTGTGTCTGTTTTTGTGCCAGTACCATACTGTCTTGATGATGACAGCTTTGTAATAGAGCTTAAAATCTAGAATTGTGATGCCACCAACTTTGGCTTTCTTTTTCAATATTCCTCCAGCTATTCGAGGTCTTTTCTGGTTCCATACAAATTTTAGGATTATTTGTTCCATTTCTTTGAAAAAGATGGATGGGATTTTGATAGGGATTGCATTAAATGCATTAGATTGCTTTAGGTAGCATAGACATTTTCACAATATTTGTTCTTCCAATCCATGAGCATGGAACTTTTTTCATTTCTTTGTGTCTTCCTCAATTTCTTTCATGAGTACTTTTTAGTTTTCTGAGTATAGATTCTTTGCCTCTTTGGTTAGGTTTATTCCTAGGTATCTTGTGGTTTGGGGTGCAATTGTAAATGGGATTGGCTCCTTAATTTCTCTTTCTTCTGTCTTGTTGGTATAAGGAAATGCAACTGATTTCTGTGCATTGATTTTATATCCTGACACTTTACTGACTTCCTATACAAGTTCTAGCAGATTTGGAGTGGAGTCTTTTGGGTTTTCCACATACAGTTTCATATCATCTGTGAAGAGTGATAGTTTGACTTCTTCTTTGCCGATTTAGATGCCTCTAATTTCTTCTTGTTGTCTGATTGCTGAGGCTTGACTTCTAGTACTATGTTGAATAGCAGTGGTGATAATGGACATCCCTGCCATGTTCCTGACCTTAGTGGAAGAGCACTCAGTTTTTCTCCATTGAGAATGATATTTGTGGTGGGTTTTTCATAGACAGCTTTGATGATGTTGAGGTATATGCCCTCTATCCCTACACTTTGCAGAGTTTTGATCAGGAAGGGATGCTGTACTTTGTCAAATGCTTTTTCAGCATCTATAGAGAGTATCCTATGGTTCTTGTTCTTTCTTTTATTAATGTGTTGTATCACATTGTTTGATTGGCAAATGTTGAACCAACCTTGCAGCCCTGGAATAAATCCCACTTGGTCGTGGTGAATAACCCTTTTAATGTACTGTTGGATCCTATTGGCTAGTATTTTGGTGAGAATTTTTGCATCTGTGTTCATCAAGGATATTGGTCTGTAATTCTCTTTTCATGGGATCCTTGTCTCGTTTTGGGATCAAGGTAATGCTGGCCACATAAAATGAGTTTGGAAGTTTTCCTTCTATTTCTATTTTTTGGAATAGTTTCAGGAGAATAGGAATTAGTTCTTCTTTAAATGTTTGGTAGAATTCCCCTGGGAAGCCGTCTGGCCCTGAGCTCTTGTTTGTTGTGAGATTTTTGACAACTGCTTCAATCTCCTTACTGGTTATGGGTCTGTTCAGGTTTTCTGTTTCTTTCTGGTTTAGTTGTGGTAGATTTTATGTCTCTAGGAATGCATCCATTTCTTCCAGATTGTCAAATTTGCTGGCGTAGAGTTGCTCATAATATGTTCTTATAATTGTTTGTATTTCTTTGGTGTTGGTTGTGATCTCTCCTCTTTCATTCATGATTTTATTTATTTGGGTCCTTTCTCTTTTCTTTTTGGTAAGTCTGGCCAGGGTTTTATCAGTCTTATTTATTCTTTCAAAGAACCAGCTTCTAGTTTCGTTGATTTGTTCTATTGTTATTTTTGGTTTCTATTTCATTGATTTCTGCTCTAATCTTTATTATTTCTCTTCTCCTGCTGTGTTTAGGTTTTCTTTGTTGTTCTTTCTCCAGCTCCTTTAAGTGTAGGGTTAGGTTGTGTATTTGAGACATTTCTTGTTTCTTTTCTTTTTTTTTTTAATAAAGATATCTATTTATTTATTTGACAGACAGAGATCATTAGCAGGCAGAGAGGCAGGCAGAGAGAGAGGGGTGTAAGCAGGCTCCCTGCTGCGCAGAGAGCCTAATGTGGGGCTCGATCCCAGGACCCTGGGATCATGACCTGAGCCGAAGGCAGAGGCTTTCACCCACTGAGCCACCCAGGTGCCCCCCATTTCTTGTTTCTTAAGAAAGGCTTGTATCGCTGTATATTTTCCTCTCCGGAAAATATACTTTGCTGTGTCCCACAGATTTTGAACTGTTGTGTTTTCATTATTATTTGTTTCCATGAATTTTTTCAATTCTTCTTTAATTTTCTGGTTGACCCATTCATTCTTTAGAAGGATGCTCTTTAGTCTCCATGTATTTGGGTTCTTTCCAACTTTCCTCTTGTGATTGAGTTCTAGCTTCAGAGCATTGTGGTCTGATAATATGCAGGGAATGATCCCAGTCTTTTGATACCAGTTGAGACCTGATTTATGACCCAGGATGTGATCTATTCTGGAGAATGATGTGCACTAGTGAAGAATGTGTATTCTGTTGCTTTGGAATGGAATGTTCTGAATATATCTGTGATGTCCATCTGGTCCAGTGTATCATTTAAGGCCTTTATTTCCTTGTTGATCTTCTGCTTGGATGATCTCTCCATTTCAGTGAATGTTAAAGTCCCCTACTATTATTGTCGATGTGTTTCTTTGATTTTGTTATTAGTTGGTTTATGTAGTTGGCTGCTCCCATGTTAGGGGCATAAATATTTAAAATTGTTAGATCTTCTTGTTGGACAGACCCTTTGAGTATGATATAGTGTCCTTCCTCATCTCTTATTATATTCTTTGGCTTAAAATCTAATTGATCTGATATGAGGATTGCCACCCCAGCTTTCTTTTGATGTCCATTAGCATGGTAAATTGTTTTCCACCCCCTCACTTTAAATCTAGAGGCATCTTTGGGTCTAAAATGAGTTTCTTGCAGACAGCATATTGATGGGTTTTGGTTTTTTATCCATTCTGATACCCTGTGTCTTTTGATTGGGGCATTTAGCCCATTAACATTCAGGGTCACTATTGACAGATACAAATTTAGTGCCATTGTATTGCCTGTAAAGTGACTATTACTGTATATTGTCTCTGTTCCTTTTTCTGATCTACTACTTTTAGGCTCTCTCTTTGCTTAGAGGACAGCTTTCAATATTTCCTGTAGAGCTGGTTAGGTGTTTACAAATTCTTTTAGTTTTTGTTTGTCCTGGAAGCTTTTTCTCTCTCCTATTTTCAGTGATAGCCTAGCCGGATATAGTATTCTTGGCTGCATGTTTTTCTCGTTTAGTATTCTGAATATATCATGCCAGTTCTTTTTTTTTTTTTTTTTTTTTTTTAAGATTTTATTTATTTATTTGACACAGAGATAGAGAGATCACAAGTAGGCAGAGAGGCAGGCAGAGAGAGCGGGGGAAGCAGGCTCTCCACTGAGCAGAGAGCCTGATGCAGGACTCAATCCCAGGACCCTGAGATCATGACCTGAGCAGAAGGCAGAGGCTTAACCCACTGAGCCACCCAGGTGCCCCTATCATACCAGTTCTTTCTGGCCTGCCAGTTCTCTGTGGATAAGTCTGTTGCCAGTCTAATATTTTTACCATTGTATGTTACAGACTTCTTGTCCTGGGCTGCTTTCAGGATTTTCTCTTTGTCGCTAAGACTTGTACATTTTACTATGAGATGATGGGGTCTGGACCTACTCTTAACTGATTTTGAGGGGGGTTCTCTGCACCTCCTGGATTTTGATGCTTGTTCCCTTTGCCATATTAGGGAAATTCTCTACAATAATTCTCTGATATACCTTCTGCTCCCCTTTCTCTTTCTTCTTCTGGAATCCCAATTATTTTAATGTTGTTTCATCGTACGGTATCACTTATCTCTCGAATTCTCCCCTCGTGGTCTGGTAGATGTTTATCTCTTGCTCAGCTTCTTTATTCTTTGTCATTTGGTCTTCTGTATCACTAATTCTCTCTTCTGCCTCATTTATCCTAGCTGTAAGAGCCTCCATTTTTTATTGCACCTTATTAATAGCTTTTTTGATTTCAACGTGGTTACATTTTAGTTCTTCTATTTCTCCAGAATGGGCTTTTATTTCTTCAGATAGGGTTTCTTTAATATCTTCTATGTCTTTTTCGAGTCCGGCTAGCACCTTGTGAATCGTCATTCTGACCTCTAGATCTGACATATTACCAATGTCCGTATTGATTAGGTCTTTGGCCTTTGGTCCTGCCTCTTGTTCTTTTTGTCGTGGTGAGTTTTTCTGCCTTGTCATTTTATCCAGATAAGAATATATGAAGGAGTGAATAAAATACTAAAAGGGTGGCAAAGACCCCAGGAAAATGTGCTTTAATCAAATCAGAAGAGACCCCAAATCGTGGGGGGGAAGTAAGGGGGTAAAAAGAAGTTCAGGGAAAAAAAAGAGAGAAAAAAAAATTTAAAAAAAAAATGTATATATTACACTGGTGAATACAACAGGGTCACCCACTTAATTTTGGGAGTATTTTGGTCTCTTAGAAGAAACTACCTTGCCAAATTTTAACGAATTTAAAACATATATAAGGGTAAACACGATGAGGAGATGGAATATGACTATAAAGATGAAATTTTTGTTTAATTTTTTTTTAAGATTTTATTTATTTATTTGACACAGAGAGAGATCACAAATAGGCAGAGAGACAGACAGAGAGAGAAATGAGGAGAAGCAGGCTTCCTGCTGAGCAGAGAGCCCAATGCAGGATCCCAGGCCCCTGGGATCATGACCTAAGCAGAAGGCAGAGGCTTAACCCACTTAGCCACCCAGGTGCCCCTTTTTTAAATTTTCTAAAAAAAGAAATTGAAAAAATTTTCTAAAAAAAGAGTTGATAACATAAGTTGATTGGGAGAATAAAGAAAAAGAAAGTAGAGAGACTTTGCTCAGGCTGGAGACTCGAACAAAGCCCTGTGCTAGATTTAAGGTATATTTTGATCTATTAGTTGAACCCAGATTTTTTTAGAAGAAAAAACCCTATGTATATACAAAAAATAAAATTAGATACAATCAAGGATAAAATATGACTATAATAATGATGGCTCAAAAAAGATTTTTTTTAAATGAAAGGTATTGTTAATATAAACTAGTTAAAAAATGTTAAAAGAGGAAAGGGTAAAAGTTAAAAAAAAATTGAGCAGAAGAAAAAATAAAATTAAAAGAAATTATTTAACTTTGCAAGACTAAAGAATCTTGGGGAGAAAGCCATGAATCCCATGCTTTGCTTTGTCCTCCTCTGGAATTCCGCTCTTCTCCTTGGTAGGTGAGCTTGGTCTCGGTGGATTTCTTGTCGATCTTCTGGGACGGGCCGTTGTAGTGATTCTCAAGCGTCTTTGCTGAGATGGAATTGCACCGCCCTTGCCCGGGCCCGGCTGAGTCATCCGCTCGGTTCGCTTTCCGGAGCTTTTGTTCCCCGAGCGCTTTCCGTCGACTTCCGGAGGGCGGGGACGAACATGGCGGCCGCTAGTCTCCGGCGGAGGAGCCGAGAGCCCCTCCGTGCGGCCTCGGAGACCAGCGCCCCGTCGCTCCGTCCGCCCGACCTCCGGCCCGCCCGAGCCCACCGCGCCTGCGGCCGGTTCGAGGTCACCCCGGCCGCGAGCTCCGTCCTCGCTCGGCTCTGCCGCCGGCTGCCCGCGCTACGGCCCGCGAGCTCTGCGGCCGCGGACACCCCGGTCTCCTGTGACCCCGGGACTGCGGCCGCGCTGACCCCGCGTGGGCGTCGCCCGGCTCAGCCTCTGCAGCCGCGGCCCTCCGTGCGCGGACTCCCGGGCCGCTGTCGTGCCGCGCCGCTGGCCGCTGGCCGCTGGCCGGAGCCGCCCTCCCCGCGGTCACCGCCCGGCGCGTCGGGGTCGCGTCCCCGCCGGCCCGCCCGTCCGAGAGCGGCGCGTTGCTGCTGCGGGCGTCGCGGCGCTTCGCTTCGGCCTCCGGGCGGTGTGCGGGCGCGCCGCGGTCGTGGTCGGAGCCGCGGGTGTCCGCTGCGGGTCGGTCAGCCCGCTCCGCCGTCCGGGCCCGGCCCCCCATGTTGATTTTTGAAGTGTTGACCAAAAGTGTCATTTTGCACATCCATGATACTGTTCTCCAGGGATATTTATGTTGTTCATGTAGCTCGCTTTACCTTTTGTGGCTATTAAAATGTATCGAAGTCAAGTTTTTGTGTTTTTAAAAAGTCCTACTTAAACAGTCAGTTTAAAGACAGAACGAAAAGATTGAAAAGGGTCAGTTATAGCTGAAACAAAACTGTACTAAATTGATAAGAGATTTGAACAAGGATTATCTGGGCTGAAATAAAACATATCTCTAAATAGCAACACATACGTACTTGAGGTTGGGAGGAGTCAGGCGTGTGTTTTGAGGGCGACCTTTGATTACAGCTGTTCCTTGCTACTCAGCAGGACATCGGCACCCACAGGTATGCGAGCTCGCCATTGGCTACGCATTCCCGTTGTGAGCCTTTTTGTTTCTGATTCTGATGAAGGATCATTCCTAGTTTTGAATTCGATTTGATTTCATTATGAATTTGGAGTCATTTTACCAAAGGGTCCTATGAAATTGCTCCACGAATTTTTTTGTGCTAATAGTTTGTGAAATCTCGGGGTACCCTCCGAGGCCTTCATACCCAGGATTTGAGTCAATGCCGTGAGAAGTTACAGGGGAACCCACTGTCATCTCTCCCTGCCTCTCATGGGGCGGGGAGGAAGCCATGTTGTTGAAATTCCTTCTGAAGGAAAGGGTGTAGGCCAAGGTGTTTCGGGTGACATACAGGCTCCCTCCACCCGGAAGCAGAAGGTATGCTAGAGAGTCCATCAGTGGTGGTTCTTAGGTCAGTCCTCTGTAATAACCCACACACAATGACTCTCAGGGCTTTACTGACAGTAGTGCTGGGAGGTTATATCTTGCATGGGGAATTACGTTGTAAAATTGTTACATAAGGCAAAAATCAGAAATCACTTATCAAAAACAGGAAGTCCTTGGTCACTGTGTTCTTTAGTTAAGCTCTTGATGAGGAAGTTACCTTGAACTTCTGTAGGTAACATGTGCATATAATTTATTTCCACTGCCATACTTTTGATTTGAGGCTGGGCCTGGCCTGACCCTGCATATCTGATCGTTTTGGTTTTGCTGTGTTCGTTTTCAGCCTTTTTTCCTCGGTTCCGCTGCCAGAAACTTCAGTTATCTTAAGTAGTGGTTTCTGGAAGGCCTGTGCTAAACAGTCTGCAAATCCATATATTTTTACAAAAAAGACCACATAAATGGTTACCTGTGGACCAGGTCTGTTGTCATTTATGCTTGTATTCATGGTGTGACATGAATTATGTGAAGTTACATTTTCATCAGGAGGCCTCTCCCATCTGGCAGTAAAGTTGGCACCACCTTGCTGAGATTCTCTGACGTTCTTATCTTTAACAAGTACAGGCTGAAGTTTGCAGGACAGTGTAGAGTGCCTCCCATTTTTCTTTAAATCCCTACTAAAAAAGGGCTTTGACCAGCAAGCGGCACTGGCATTACTTGGGAGCCAGTTCGAACAGAATCTCGGGCCCTTCCCTATAGGCAGTGAATTAGAATCTGCATATTAACAAGATCCTCAGCTGACTTTGATGACAGCTTTAACTAATACTGAGTGCTCCCCCCACCATGATGTTATTGATCAAATAATAGGAAAAAATCCATGCAAACAGGGAAATACTATTTTAAATAGGCATGAACAAAAGTTTTTCTTAAACAGGCAGTGCAGTAAGAGAAAAAGGTGATGTTAAAGAGTTAATCAGATCTAACACAACTTAAATGAATTTGATTTACCCCAAAACTGATTATTTTCTTAATTGGATAGAAGACATTTTACGTGACTTGATAAAAAGAAGGTTTTTTTTCCCCTTATAAAATTAGTTTGTTCTTTTTTGGGTTGATGGAGGGAGAAGCAATTACAAAATGAGGTAAAGTTTAGAATCTTTTTGATGGTAATGTTGTTTAAGTGACTTTTACATTTTGTCTACAGAAAATCAATTTATGCAAGACCAGGCACTTATGTTGGAAGGTGAATTGGTTATAAAATATATCTTTGGAGATTTTCAATCATTGAATACAGTTAATGAATGACCATTCACAATAATGCATGTGAACTCAAAGTTGATGATACTCTAAATCTGATCAATATCATTTTTTAATTTGACTTCTTAATCAAATCAAATCTTAGAACTGATTGAATTAACATGGTGACACAGTAGCTTAAATCATTAAAGTTTTCTGTTTTATATAATCATAAAGACAATGACTGTATCAAGATTGTCTTAGGAGTAAAGTTAGAAGGTGATGAGATTGATTTAAATGATTCTGTGTGTATGACCAGAACTTGAAGAATTTGTTAAGCAGATAGCAGCATGGAGTTTAATATTTTGTGATTAGCTCTTAGGTATTTTGAGGATTGTTTGGCATTCTGTCTTCGAGTAAACCTGTAGAAAATTAATTCCATTTTTAAAATCAAGGCGAAGGAAGGATGCCCGGCTGGCTCAGAGACACGTGACTCTTGCTGTCTGGGTTGTGAGTCTGAGCCACATGTTGGGTGTGGAGATTACTAAAAATAATTAAAAAGTAAACTTTAAAAAAGTGAAGCAAAGAGTCCATGCTCCAGTTGGAAGATCTTATTTTTTTTTTTAATTTCTGTGGCATTATGTATGGATCACAGGTTCTTTGGTCTGCTAAGCAATTTTGTTGTGATTTAATATGGGTATCGATAAAACAAGTAAAAGGGAAAATCCTGAAAGAATGTCTAATTTGTTGAAAGAGAAATTTTTTGCTTTAACTGTAAACATACATAAAAATCAATGAAATGTAAAATGATTACATATTGATTTTAAAATGATCCTATTTTTATTTCTGACATGTTTTCTTTTTTTTTTTTTTTTTTTTTCTGACATGTTTTCTTTAAAGATACTGGCATTAAAGTACTTAATTGTGCTACTGAGGTCTGTTTTTCACTTTGAGATGAAGAGTTTTAAGGGCTTTTTAGGGGAAACTTATTGAAGTTGACAGTAGTTTAATTTTGTATTTGCTGCCAACCTTGAATTTTTTGTGTGTGTGGCATTAAAAAAAATCTTATCACACATACTTAAATGCTTTCTACTTTATAAATAATTTCTAAGGCAAAGATGATAGAACTGCAGTATTGTGTAGTTGAGACCTTTTTTTTTAACAGTGTTTCTGCCATATGGGTGATTTTCTTATGTTGAATTGCTCTCTTGGGAAATAGGAGATTTCTTTTCTGCATGTTGAATATAGCAAGTGGCTTTTTTATTTTTTTAGCAGACTCGGGTGATTTATTTTTTATTTATTGAGAATTTCTAACTGATCTTTGAAGGTTATACATCAATATAACATTAAGTCTTCACTATCCCTAAATTTAGTACAGCTCTTTCACTTTAAATGGAAATGATATCAAGTTACCTTGCTTAGTAAGCCAAGGCTTTGTGAATATTTGAGGAAATTATTTGAGAATCCAGAGCTTCAGAGTGATCCCCAAAGCTCAGCTGATAAAACTTTTGTGAGTTATCCTCAGGGTTAAGGCAGAATTTGAAGGTATTTTAAGATGAATACAATTGAGTTTTCTTCTTTTCAGAATTCTAAAGGAAATTGCCCTTTATTTTCTCTTTTAGGTCCTCAGAATGGTTGGAATGATCCTCCAGCTTTGAACAGAGTACCTAAGAAGAAGAAGGTACTAGAAAAAGATGTCGGTCTAGTTGCCCGCAGGTGTTCTATTAATCCCAAAGCCACCTGGAATACACCACCCTTCACTGACCTTTAAAAGCAAAGTTTACTGACTGACAGGTTTCAAGTATATTTTAGCTTACATCCTTTGTTTAGTTTAAAAAAAAAAAAACCTTACATCCTTTGTTTAGTTTAAAAACAAAACAAAAAACAAGTATGGTGGTGTGAATTTAACTCCCATTGGAAGACAAGATGTAAATTCCCAACAGGTCTCTTTCAAAGAGTAGGAAACAAAATTTCCCTGTGATTTTTTTTCTTTTGGGGGTGTGTTTGGTTTCTGGTTTCCAACAGTAGTCCTGAATTTGGCAATTATATTTTGGACTGTTTTGTCTATCACATATAGTATAAAGAAACAACCTACTAGCTGAACAGTGTTGAACCGTTAGTAACTGTGGAGCACTTTGGAGCACAAGATAAGATTCTTTTCTTCTTCCTTCCCAGTCGTTTTTACCTTTTTTTTTTTTTTTTTTAATTTCTGGTAATTTCCTTTTCTTAAATATAGTAATGAGAGGGCATAACAATAAAATTGGGAGGCACTAAATGGGCAAAAAAACCCCAAAATTTAGATTAGTAATAATTAGAAATGAAATCTACTACTTTTAATATGGTTGGATTGACAGGTAACATCTACTTAGTGATGTAGGAAAAGGAGCATTACATCAGGATCACATTAAATAGAAACATTCATTTGGCGTATTTGATTCCAGTATTTGCTAGATGTAATTCTCTAGATTTTGACATCCTTTTTCAGAACGCCTTGTTGTGGCTCCCGTATGAGAGAATGTATGGAAGACAAAGGGGAAACTGAGAGGTCCAGTTTTGAGCTTTCTATTCCTCTTACTCAGATTAGCTCTAATTTTATGTTTTACTCTAGAATTCTGCATAAAATTTCATTTGAAAGTAGAATACTATTACAAACAAATAACATTTTAAAAATATTAACCTTATTTAAGGGTAAGTAAATGATACTCTTTGGCTTATGCTTGGTATCTTTTATTTCTGTCTCTTAAAAGATGCCTGAAAACTTTATGCCTCCTGTTCCCATCACGTCACCAATCATGAACCCTTTGGGTGACCCCCAGTCCCAGATGCTGCCCCAGCAGCCTTCAGTCCCTGCACCTCTGTCAAGCCAGGCTTCATTCCCGCAGCCACATCTCGCAGGTGGCCAGACCTTCCATGGTATCCAGCAACCCCTCGGTCAACCAGGCATGCCACCGTCTTTCTCCAAGCCCAATATTGAAGGCGCGCCGGGGGCTCCTATTGGAAATACCATCCAGGTAACAGTCCTTCTGCATCCGTGGAATGGGAAGACGGCTCTGTTTCAGTTCATTTTTTTTAATGTGTTAACTTTGATGATTACACCTGTATTAGTGAACATCTATATTCGGTTTCAGTTAAGACAACCTAAATAAAAAATAGTAACCCTTGTTTTTAAGACTGATCATGCAGGGATATTTTCCAATTACGTGGCCATAAACCTCCTGGAAGAGGCTCATGTATTTGCTAGTGTATGTTTATACTAACTGGACAATCGCAGTATTTCATTTGACCTAACCAGTAGCCATAATTTAAGATCAGTTGAATCCATATTTTCAGCCAGGCTTGCTAAGCAGAAGTTATTTCCAAAGGTTTTCCCCTTTAATGTATAAAATAAAATGTAATGAGTTGTATCTTTTCCTTGTATATGTGTAAGAGCTTACACTATACAGCCTACCTTCACATGGAGACACAGATTTGTACTGCTTTTCACATACAAACACCTAGTTGGAAGGGTTCTAGACGATAAAAAAATCACATATAACTAACTTACTTAGACACACAAAGGTAAACATTTTGCACTGTTCATGAGGAGTGAAGAGCTTGGGTGAAAGTTAACATAAGAAGATGAAACAAATCTCTGCCCAAAGTATAAAACTAGTTCTGTTTTTGTCTTTGACCATTGAAGTTAAATTTATAAACATTTCTCTGTCACAGGGCGGTGCTTTACTACGTTCCATTATAAAAACAAGTGGGTTTGTTTGTTTGTTTGTTTAAGAGTTTATTTATTTGACAGAGAGAGAGAGATCACAGTAGGCAGAGAGGCAGGCAGAGAGGAAAAAGCAGGCTCCCCACTGAGCAGAGAGCCCGACTTGGGGCTCGATCCCAAGACTCTGGGATCATGACCTGAGCCGAAGGCAGAGGATTTAACCCACTGAGCCACCCAGGCGCCCCTAAAAACCAGTGTTTTGATGGAGGTGGGAGAACTGACTTCTTACCGCAGAACTTTAACTTATAAAGATGCACTGTTTTTTTTTTTTTTTTTTTTTTTTTTTTAATGATTACAAGTCTACGCTAGTTTGGGAAGCTACCCAGCCATTCATTTTTGTGTAGACCTGGGCTCACGCTGTACTCATCTAGACCGGAGCCTCATTTACTGCCGGAAGGGAGTGCTGTCCAGGATGTTTGTGTTCAGCCAGGCCTTTACATCCAGCTGCCTGCCTACCTGGATGTCTCCAAGGCACCTCACACTCTGTATTTCTGAAGCCTTATTCATAGTCTTCCTCCCAAACCTCACCTTCAAAATCTGGTCTTCAAACCTCTGCGTTTCCTGCTTTGGTGCATGGCACCATAATCCCTATTTAATCTAGCCGAAAACCTGGGAATCATCTTTATACTCTTCCTTTAATCCCTCTTTCAAGTCTATCCGTAAATCTTGTTGATACTGTTTTAAAAATCTCTCCCATATCCCCGGCCTCACTTCCAGTCTCGTCTATGCTGCCTGCCTCCCAGTTTTCAGCGGTGCAGGAGCCTCTAATTAGTCTGCCTTTGATCATCTATCTGGTCTTGTCTCATCTTTGTTTAAAACGTTTCTCTCAAGATAAAGACCAAAATATTTCACATTATCCAGAAGCCCTCAGCTGCACATTCCTCCTTGCTGTCTCTGCCCCAGCTACACCGGCCTCCTTTTAGTCACCCGTATCATGGTCCTTCTGTTGGACACGGTCTTGCGCTGCCGGGAAGGCTTTTCCTTTCTCATTTAACTAGTTGACTCCTGCTTGTCCTTCTGATAGAATTTCCTGCAGAGAGCTTGCCCTCAGTTGAATTCTAGTTATACTATCTGTTGGTTCCATTAAGGTTAGCTTATTAGCAATTAAATACCAGTACAGTTGCTATCTTACATGTACTGATGACATTTTATTTTTTTACTTTTTTCAAGTAACATCTTTCATTAAGATATAAATGTTTGTAAACTTTTTCTTTTTCTTTTTTTAAAAGATTTTATTTATTTATTTAATAGAGATCACAAGTAGGCAGAGAAGCAGGCAGGCAGAGAGAGAGGGAAGCAGGCTCCCTGCCAAGCAGAGAGCCCGACGTGGGACTCGATCCCAGGACCCTGAGATCATGACCTGAGCCGAAGGCAGCGGCTTAATCCACTGAGCCACCCAGGCGCGCTGTAAACTTTTTCTTAATGAAACTTTGAAACTTTCATTTTCTTCTTTTAGCCTAATAAATTGCCAGAGAGCTGAGATCATTTCTGAATTGGCTTGTAAATACATAGTCAGTGCCTGGCACATAATTACTATTATTTTTGAGTGAATGAACTAATAAATCAGAACTTTAAAAACAAAACAGTCCTTCTTTATGTTTCCATCTGTACATTCAGTTACATCATGGTCTCTTCTCTGCCAACTTTTTGACTTAATCTTGGCAGTTTGGGGGCACCTGGGTGGCTCGGTGAAGTGGCTGCCTTTGGCTCAGGTCATGGGTTGGAGCCCCACATTGCGTTCCCTGCTCACTGGGGAGCCTGCTTCTCCCTCTGCCTCTGCCCCTCTCTTGTGCACTTTCTCTCTCAAATAAATAAATAAAATCTTGAAATAAGGGGCACCTGGGTGGCTCAGTGGGTTAAGCCTCTGCCTTCTGCTCAGGTCATGATCTCAGGGTCCTGGGATCGAGTCCCAAGTCGGGCTCTCTGCTCAGCAGGGAGCCTGCTTCCCCCCTTCTCTCTGCCTGCCTCTCTGCCTGCTTGTGATCTCTCTCTCACTGTTAAATAAATAAAAAATCTTAAAAAAAAAATCTTGAAATAAAAAATCTTGCAGTTTGGTGATAGACCAAGTAGCAACCTTCAAGAACAAACCAAAGAACAGAAGAATGCCAAGGTAAACCAATGAGCCGACAAGCAGAGCAAGCAGCCACCGTCCCTCGCGGGCGGTGGAAATGCCTTGGCCTTTTCGCTGCCTGCTGGCGTCGGTCTGCTGTCTGCTTCGCCCCAGATAATACAGTGGAGATCAACATGTGTGCCATGATTGACCGAATTCTTTATATCCAGTTCTGGTTTTGAAAATCAAAGTTCTAGAAGCCTGTCGTTCCACTGAATATCTGATTTTCATTTTTACTTATCCCAAGGGATTTCACATGTTAATGGGTCATTTGATTTTAACAAGTGGTTTTCTTTTTATCACAGAGTTTCAGGGCTTTGTGTATAGGTAATTTCCGGTCATTTCTGGTCACTTTATGGTATTATTTCTTCCAGCATGTGCAGTCTTTGCCAACAGAAAAAATTACCAAGAAACCTATTCCAGATGAGCACCTCATTCTAAAGACCACATTTGAGGATCTCATTCAGCGCTGCCTCTCTTCAGCTACAGATCCTGTATGTATTTGTTCTCATATTTTGCTAATTTAAAATAATCACTTAGGGAGCTCTTCTGTAATCGCAGGAAGCCTTACAAGATACACTTTAGAAGTTTGTACAATAGTAATAAAACTAGCACTCACATACTTTGCTTTACATATAGAAATGTATCTAATATCTTTTATAGGTAATTAATCCTCCCAGCAACCCCGTGGTAGGTAAATTTGTCATCTTTTTTTTTTACAGACAACTAAAGTAAGCAAAAACCAGTCAACACCCAAGGTCAGAGCCAGAATTTCAACCCAGTTTGGGTCTGGAATTTATGCTCTCACTCACCTTGAGGCACTGCCTCTCAGCAGCAGACCTCATGTCCGGCACGTAAATAGAACAGAATGGCGGCATGTCGGAGATTCAGGCTGGGGCTTTCTTTCTCAGCTCAGATCAAAGCTTTTAAAAGGAGACAGATAATCTTACATGTAACTTTGCAAAGATCTTAAAAATAATTGTTTTAGATTCTAGACTCATATTCATAGTTAAAGCAACTGATTTTACTTAGTTCATTGAGAGGATGCCTGTGTATTGGCAACAACAGAAATTCAACAAAGCTGGTCTTGTTTTAGACGAACTCTCAGTGTCTGCCAACAAACATTAGATATGTTTATTTAGTCACTGGCTACTTGTCTGCTTGAAAAACAGCTTCTGGAATTTGCTGTTTCATCAGACGTTGAGTATTAATAGATGCAGCTTTCTTCTGGTGTTTTACAAAGCTATTCCCTGTACTAAATGTGTCATGTCAGCAAAGCAGAAGCAGGGATCTGTTAGCATCGGCCATTGTGCCTGGCATTCTGGAAGTGATGGAAACAGAGGAACAGAGAACAGAGGGGGCAGACAGCCCTGCATACACTGCCCCTGTGTGCACCTCTAAATAGGGCACGTCATTCAAAAACAGAAGAGCCCTGATAAAAATGAAGAGAACCCCAGCTCTCCTTGAGTCAAGAGTCAGTCTAGAGAGGTTGAGACAACACGTAGTACACAGCCCAGCTCAATAAACTTTTGTTGACCTAAACTTCTCTAGGTCAACATATCATCTTCCCTCCGGGTCCAGAGGAGCCCTGGGCAGAAGAGAACCACAAAAGACAAACTGTTCTTGTAATTCCTGTAGCCAGTCGGTTGGTGGGGGTTTGCTAATACCCTGTTCCGGCCAGCTGACTCTGCCCCTGGGGTAGGCTCCTACTGGTAGCGAGATGAGATTAGTTTTGAGCAGGGACTCTCAGGGTTCCCTCCACACAGATCCTTTTACTCACTGGCTGGAATCCTTTTTACAGTGTGGCTGTGATACAGTCTTGTCACGTTAGCTGTGTCCAGACAACACAAACTAGTTTTGCAGCATGACTTAGTTTGTGACGGTATCCCTGATAGCTTCATCTTTTCCTCATTCTTTTTTTAAAATCCATTCGAGGTGTATCATATTGTGCTTCAGCAGTTTTTACGGTGCTGAGTGCCCATCGCAACAAGTGCCCTCCTCAGTCCCTGTCACCGGTCTCACCCGTCCGCCTGTCCACCTCCCTTCTGGGAACTGTCATACCGTTCTTGGTAGTTTAGAGTCTGTTCCTTAGTTTGTGTGTCTCTCTTTTTTTTTCCTTTGGTAGTTTATTCTGTTTCTTAGATTCCACATATGGGTGAAATCATACCTTTGTCTTTCTCTGATTGACGTGTTTTATTCGGCTCACGCTCTCTGGCTCCGTCCATGTTGTTGCAAACGGCAAGACTTCATCGTTCTTCCTGTGACCGACTGACGCTCTGTTGTGTACGCGCCACATCTCCGTCCATTCGTCCGTCACTGGACACCTGGGCTGCTTCCCTAGTTTGGCTAGTGTAGGTAATGCTGCGATAAACGTAGGGGAGCGTGCATCCCTTTGAATTCGTGTTTTTGTATTTTGGGGGTAAAGACTAAAGACTCAGTAGTGCACTTGCTGCGTCGTCGGGTAGTTGTGTTTTGACTTCCGTTAGCCGTCCTATTCCAGAGCGGCTGCCCCTGTTTGCCTACGTCAGGCAGTGCAGGAGGGTTCCCCTTTGTCCACACCCTCACCAGCACTGTGTTGTTTGGTGTATTGTTGACTTTAGCCGTTCTGACCAGTGTAAGGTGATATTTCATTGTAGCTTTGATTTGTATTCCCTGATGGTGAGTGATGGTGAGCATCTTCTCGTCTGTCAACGGGCTGCCTGAATGACGTTGGAGAAATATAATTCATGTCTTCTGCCCACTTCTTAATTGGATTATTTGGAGGGGGTGTTGAGTTTTATGAGTTCTTTGTGTATTTTGGAATTTAAACCTTTATTGGATGTCTTTTGCAAATATCTTCTCCCATTCAGCACGTTGCCTTTCAGTTTTGCTTATTGTTTCCTTCGCTATACGGAAGTAGTCCCAGTAGTTTAGTTTTGCTTTTGTTTCCCTTGTCTGGGGAGCAAATTACTGCTATGGCTGATGCCAGAGAAATTATTGCCTGTGCTCTCTTCTGGGATTTTTATGGTTTCCTGTCTTATATTTAGCTCTTTAATCCATTTTGAGTTTATGTTCGTGTGTGCTGTGAGAAAAGTGGTCCAGGTTCATCCTTTGCCATGTGGCTGTCCAGTTTTCCTAACACCATTTGCTGAAAAGATGGTCTTTTTCCCACTGGGTATTCTTGCCTCCTTTATTGAAGATTATTTGACCATATAATTGTGAGTTTATTTCTGCATTTTCTATTCTGTTTCATTCATCTGTGTGTCTGTTTTTGTGCCAGTACCATACTGTCTTGGTGACGACAACTTTGTAATACAACTTGAAGTCCAGAACAGTGATGCCTTCAGCTTTGTTGTTCTTTTTCAAGATTGCTTTGGCTATTTGGGGTCTTTTGTGGTTCCGTACAAATTTTAGGATTATTTGTTCTAGTTCTATGAAAAATGCTGTTAGGATGTTGGTATATTTTAAAAAATCATTCACAGGGGCCCCTGGGTGGCTCAGTTGGTTGAGCTTCCAACTCTTGATTTCGTCTCCAGTCGTGATCTTGGGATCGTGAGTTTGAGCCCCACGTCAGGCTCTGTGCTCAGTGCAGAGTCTGCTTTGAGATTCTCTCTCCCTCTTCCTCTCCCTGTGCCCCTCCCCCACTCCCATGCTCTCTGTCTCTCAAATAAATAAATCTTTTTAAAAAGCCATTCACCAAAAAACAAAAAAATTATCCACCACAGTCAAGTGGGATTTATCCCCAGGATGCGAGGCTGGCTCAGTGTTCATAGGTCAGCCCTTGCTCACTTCAGCAGCACATACACTAAGGCCGGACCGATACAGAGAAGATCAGCAGGGGCCCTGAACAAGGGTGACACACACATCTGTGAATTTGCATCTGACCAAATACAAAATCCAATCCTGATAAAACCCTTAACAAGGTAGGTTTAGAGGGAACATAAAACACACCTCAACACAGTAAAGGCCTTATATGAAAACCTACAGCCCACGTAATCTCAGTGGGCAAAAATTCAGAGCTCTTCCTTTCTCCTCCTCTGACACATTGGCATTCCTTCTTCCAGCATACCAGGAGCAGGTCAGCATCGACAGCTTTGTACTTGTGCTCCTTGTGCTGGGGGTCTTCCCCCACGTGACCACGCTACTCAGGCCGCACGTGCTCCAGGCTTCTCGGACGTCCCAGGAGCCATCTGGCCTTTCTTTACCACCTCGAAGTCCCAGCACTTCGAGCCCCTCACTCTGTTAACTCTTGCTTCCTGGCATCCGTCACCGTCTCATCTGCAGCACACTGCTATCTAGTATCTTTTTCCCACCAAGAGTATTCGAGGTCCCTGAGACATAAGCGTGGCACCCAGTAGACCCTCGGTAAATATTGAAGAACAGCGTCCGTTCTGAGGCTGTCCGCATAATGTACATCATTAGGTTAATCACGTTGTAATTGAAACCTTTAATTTTAGTTTTTGAACGGTTTTCTCTCCAGTACGAGGAGTGGGAGGTGGAAGGCCTCCTTGATTTAAAAACTCATTTTACAATATCCCTCTTAGTAATCTTAAGCCACAGAACGTAATTTTCTTTTTTTCTTTTTTCCTCCCTTGGGGTTTTAAAAGCTCAGAAAGAGGGCGCTTGTGACTTAGTCTGTTAAGTGTCCAGCTCGATCTCAGCTCAGGTCTTGGTCTCAGAGTCACGAGTTCAAGCCCACATTGGACTGAGCATGGAGCCTACTTAAAAAAAGAAAAAAGGAAGAAAAACTCAGGAAGAAGCAAAATTAAATAACCATATGTGACTAAGTATGTAAGTGATTGGAAAGGTTAAAATAAGATTCTAGTTCACCTCTGTGCTTGCTGCCAGCACCCATAATTCACAGTAGCTGTCCTTAGATCTTCTCTTCTGCAACACAGTGGCCCATGGCTGCCTCCAGACGGCCCTCCGTGTTGCTCATGGCTAGTGCGGCGACACGTGCACACAACTTGTCCTCTGAGCAGATGGTCCACGGTCCAGGCACTGCTCCCGTTTGTGCTCCAGAAGGCAGCCCCATATCCTCCGACCCTGCCCCAAGAATGGGTCACTGAACTCTGTCCTGACAGTCTGTTCAAGTTTCTGAGTCATAGATGCCTCCGTTTCTTTATAACATGAAGCCAGTCAGCATCAGGAGTGTAAGGGTTAGTGAAATGAGACAGGGCAGGGTCTTTGGATAAAAGTTAAATATTCAAATATAACACATCTGTTTTTCTTCTCCTGCAGCAAACCAAGAGGAAGCTAGATGATGCCAGCAAACGCTTGGAGTTTCTGTATGATAAACTTAGGGAACAGACAGTAAGTTTGTGGGGAAAAAGTATTCATGATAATCATTTAGCCCTAGTTGCTAGTAAATAAACCTGTCATCAGCACTTGTGTGGAGGGTACTTGGGACCAAAATTGTGAGGACAGTGGTGGAATGGGCTTTCTCTAACTGAATCATAAATGTCATTTAACTTTGGGGATGAAAGAACAGGAGAAGGGGTGTGTGTGTGTGTGTGTGTGTGATAGGAGTGCAATTTTAACTCTTCTTATAACAAAGAGTAGAAATGTAATCTGGCTTGTATTGGCCCTAAGGTAACTGGCCTTCTGTTCATTTTATATGTGGCTATATTTTTTGCATCTCAACATTCCTCTGCTCCATCTCTCACATCAGTCCCATCAGATAAAAATAACCATTCCGGGGGCGCCCAGATAGCTCAATGGGTTAAGCCTCTGCTTTTAACTTGGGTCATGATCCTGGCATCTTGGGATCAAGCCCTGCATCGGGCTCTTTGCTCAGCGGGGACCCTGCTTCCCCTCTCTCTCTGCCTACTTGTGATCTCTGTCAAGTAAATAAATAAAATCTTTAAAAAAAAAAAATAACAATAACCATTCCTGTCATGCGAGCCAGACCAGAGAAAGTTGATGTAACAGTGGACGAGCTGTGGTCCCTGGGCTGATCCAAAATAAATTCTTCCCTCAAAAGTATGGGCATATAATCCAAGTAATGACATGGGGAAACTACAGATACTGTGGTTGTAAGAGACGGTGAGATTCCAAGAGCAGTTAAGAATTGAAGAGCTGAGTACATGATGACAGCTGTTGCCCTACGAATGCAGGTAGACCACAGGGTTGAGACCACTGCTGCAGACATGGTTTTAGACTGCTTTGGGTCCTGACTTAGAGATAGCATGATTAAGAACCAAATTCCAAAAAAACCCTTTAAATTCCTTCATATGAATGGGAGAAGTTTTTTAAAAGGCATGAGCCTGTATCTAAAGAATTTGAAGAATTAGCACTCTTAAGTGGAGAAAGACATTAGCATTTCCGCTGGGGGAAGAGAGCTTCTAGAAAGAGAGTTAACTGACTCATACATGTTCATAATCCGCAATAATTTCCTTACATACGTCATCTTGTCATGGTTCTGCTTTATAGCTTCAAGAGTTGCTTGATCCAAAAAACTGTTTCTAGAAAAGCTATATGATTTATTTGCTTTTTTTATAATATTTGTTTCAGTCTCCTTTTAAATATTAGGGTTTATGGGAGTGTCTTTCTTAATTTAATTCTTTCTCCTGATTCTGCCTTTGTTTCAGCTTTCACCCACGATCATCAGTGGTTTACACAACATTGCAAGGAGCATCGAATCGCGCAACTACTCAGAAGGCCTGACCATCCACACCCACATAGTCAGCACCAGCAACTTCAGCGAGACCTCGGCTTTCATGCCGGTTCTCAAAGTCGTCCTCACCCAGGCCAATAAGCTGGGTGTCTAAAAGGACGTCTTCACTCCCAGCCCATATTGCCATTTTTCCAAAGAAACATATTTTAAAAATGTCAAGGTATGGACCAGTCTTCATTCGCATGTTTCCATAGCAGCCAGCCAGGAGCAGATGTACTCACCTTAGATCTGCCCAAAACCCAGGTGCTTTCTTTTGTTTGAATCTTTTACTGCCCATGATGATTTTCCTGTTCTGCAGATAGTGTATTTCCTGGATTACACATGGTGTGTTTTCCTGAAGTATTCCAATTAAATGTGGTTTTTAGAACCTCAGTATACTTTTTGGAAAAGGAGCACCTGGTTATGCATAAAGCAGAGCTAAAACTAATTTCTTCATGTCCTCCCTGCTTCCTCTTTGTCAATCAGATTAAAGTGTGTAATCCTATTTTATGGGTATGTAGTCTTTTTTTTTAAACAGCTGCTCACAGTTTAGTTTAATCCCTATTTTTGTGTCTTTGGCTTCACTCAAGTTCTGAACAAATAACCAAATCTAAAGGTTCCTACCTAGATCTTAGCAAAGATTAATGAAGAGTGGGATCACTAGCTTTAAATACCTACTGGGAAAACGAGCATTTTTGTTCTGTGTAATGCATTGGACTTTTTTGTATTAATAAATGTTTCCGATACTCTGTTTGAGTTTTAAGATTAAATTATCTCCATTTTACATTTAGAAATTTGTTTGTCCACTTTTTAAGTCACCCAGAGCTCTGAAGTGTAAATTTAGAAGGAAAATTTTAATTTCTGTCAACCTCCAGAATCAAAGGCAGACATTTTTCAGCCAGTTTTTCTGTCAAGTGATTTTATTACAGTTTGTCTTAAGAACAAGCAGTGTGGCAGAAGCACCCGGGTGGCTCAGTCGGTTAAGCGTCTGCCTTTGGCTCAGGTCATGATCCCAGGGTTCTGGGATCAAATCCTACATCGGGCTCTCTGCTCAGCGGGATGCCGGCTTCTTCCCCTTACACTCCCCCTGCTTGTGTTCTCTCTCTTGCCGTCTTTCTCTCTGTGAAATAAATATAATCTTTAGGGAAAAAAAAACAGTGTGGTAAACAAATGATGATGGTCGCCAGAGAATCTTGAGAATCAGACACTAGAAGTCTTCACCGGTGCATTATAGAAGTTGACGTAAGTAGGCTGGACAGCTAGAAGGTAAACATCGTAACTACCGTGGAGCCGCTTGCCTGGGAGCTAGACTGGTTCCAGTAAGAGCGGTGAGTGAGGAAGAGCAGTTCGTAGCTCGTCAGGCTTTGACCCGCTGAGTGAAACAGTTTGCGAGAACCTCTCGTTTCCTTTTGCGGAGGGTTGCCTGTTTGCCAAATAAAAACCCTCTTTAAAATGAGTCATTCTGTGTTTAGCTCTGAATCGTTTTATAACTAGAGGAGGGCCATGATAGCACGTGTGACCGGTGGACCCCAGGACGAGCGTGCTCTCCCAGCCCCCGCCTTAAGTCCCCGCGGCTGCAGGCACCCGAGTCACTTCTGCGACTCACTGAAATGAGTGGCTGCTGTGTGCCGGGCGCCGGGACCGGACTCTGAGCAGGGGGGTCAGCCCCAGGCCCCATGCGGACCGCAGGTTGGCTGCTAGCAACTTTTTTCATCCCTTGCCCTCATTGTTAGGGTGTGTTTTATGTTTACCCTGATAGGATAATGGTATAATTGGCAAATTTTTATGAAAAAACAAATTTCCAAAAGATGACAAACAAGTAGGTGGCAGCAGAGCCCTGGTCAACCCGAAGGTTTTACGAGGACGAGCGTAAAAACACACCGTCCTGACGGCTGAGCCGCTGTGTTCTCTCCTTTTTCAACACAGCATTGAGATATTTCCCCCGCTGTGGAGACCTTCTCCCGTGTGGCTTATAACCTTGGAGAAGTTCCACATAAACGGGTAAGAGGAGCCAGAACCAACATGCTGTGTTGTGTCCGAAGTATGAAGATAAAGGGAGATTGTGGAAGAGCATAGTCTGTTTTCTTGAAAAGAGGAACAACTTTAAAAAAGTTTTCTTTTAATAAGAGTAGAGAAAAAAGGTCTTAATTTCATAAATGAGCCTGTTTTTAACATTTTCAACTCCAAAGACATTGCCCTGTATACCTGCGCAGGTCGGGCACCTCTGTATGAAGGGATCTTGTGCGAAGCCCCGATCTGTTCAGGTTGGGGAAGTCCCAGCCGTACCCCTGCCACTATTTCATGCGCCATGACGGGTCATTCTTCTGAATCCCTGATTTGCTCAGTTTTGCCCTTATGTTGGTGTTTTCTAATTCTTTCACCGACATAATTTTAAAACCAGGAAAGGCGTGTGAGGGAACCTGGTAGGTGGGGCTGGCTGTGGGCCAGGAGGTGTGGCCTCTGGGAGATGCCGCTTCAGATGGCACCTGCTCTTCCGGCCCTGCGTGTTCTCAGGCCCCGTCGGAGGATCTTGCATGCAATCGGACACGCAGCCGCCGGAGGCAGCCGCACATGTGGGTAGCGTGGCAGCAGGGGAAGCGGCACCGCCCTCCACCCGTGACTTGGCAGCCCAGTTCAGAAAACTCCGTGTGCCCTGGAGGGCAGAAAGAGCAGAGCTCCTGGCAACCAGATGTGCCCCGATGAACACCTGATGAACACCTGCCTGACAGGTAGAGAAGGGGAGGTGACCGGCTAAGACTTTCCTGATAACCATTTGTCTCCTGAGCTGAACTTGGGTTCGCCTAAGAGTGACCACAAGGCCGCCTGTCGCCTCTCGCGCTGCGGTGGTGACGTCATTTGGAAGAGTCTTGAAGGTTCTGCGAGCGGTGTACACACATCTGTGTCCCCACACGCGTAAGGATGCGTGTGTCCCTCCTTATTCCCCTGCTGTGGTGGCGGCGTTCCCAGGCAGTGCCCCTGCGGGTCTCTGGGTGTCCGTCACGTGCTGAGCGTGTCCCCGGTGGCCTCTCGAATGACTGCCTCAGAGACACAACTGTTTATGCACAGAAAGACTGAACTGTTGGGTCTGACCGATGAATATGGCAAATCTCTCAACCAAGATAGGTGACAAGAAGCCGCACTGGCTCTCACTGCTCCAGCCCCGGAGGCCGGGCCTACAGCGCGCACCCGAGCCTCGCGGGGGTCAGACACTACCGTCCCTCCATTCCCAGCTGTTTGCGCTTCGGGCCCCGCGGGGAGAAGTGGATGTGTGGGTTTTAAAGTGATTGGTATCAATCTTGGAAAAGGTAATGAAATCTAGCAAAAGAGAATAGACCTTTTTAAAAAAGATTTGTTTATTTATTTATTTATTTGAGACACAGGGTGGAGGGCCGGGGGGAGGGAGAGAGAACCTCCAGCAGACTGCCGTGCTGAGCGGGAGCCCCAAAAGGGGCCAGAGTCATCCCACCACCCTGAGATTATGATCTGAGCCAAAATCAAGAGTGGGCACCCAACCGACGGAGCTCCCAGGCGCCCCGGAAATAGGCTCTGGTAGACCTGTGGTACGTGGCTTTTGCATTCTGGATTCATGTTTCCAGAGATCTGCTGAAGTATTCATTTAGCAAACAATGTTGGTGTCAGAAACAGCTGGGATGACTGTGCAGAGACCTCATTACTCGGTAATGTCCAAGATCTCTCGTGCGGTGGTGCTCAACTCCCTTGAAGCTGAGTTCTGACGGTCCCCGGACCTAGAAGGCAGTCGTTCATCGGGCAGGCCTGTTCCTGCTTTTGCTGCTGTGTCTTCCAATTCCCGGTCCTGTGGCCTTTCTAAAACCACCTCTTGTGTATCAGTGGGTTCACATGGTGCAAACATGGGCAGAAGGGGGATGGCTTCAGGAGCCTTGTGAAATAGAAGAAACCTTTCTACTTCAAAAAAAATGTAAGAGTTCGTTGGGATTTTGTCTATATGAAGTAAATCCTAATGAACTTTGTATCTCAAACATCTACCATTATCTGGGTTACACCTTTAAAGGCATTTACACTTCCCAGCTCTAGAGAGTAGTGTTTTCACATTGTTATTGACAGTTTCTTTACCTCAGTAGGTATTTGTAAAGGACTTCATGTAATTCAGTAGGAAGACATCCTGTCCAAATGTGTGGGGTGTGTGTGAGTGTTTCCAGGTAGACGATATAAAATGAACCAGTACAGAGCTTACCATAGGAATGGAATGGATTCAAATTTGATTAAAAGAGGAAAGTTCTGGGGCGCCTGGGTGGCTCAGTGGGTTAAGCCGCTGCCTTCGGCTTGGGTCATGATCTCAGGGTCCTGGGATCGAGTCCCGCATCGGGCTCTCTGCTCAGCAGGGAGCCTGCTTCCCTCTCTCTCTCTCTCTGCCTGCCTCTCTGTCTATTTGAGATCTCTCTCTGTCAAATAAATAAATAAAATCTTTAAAAAAAAAAAAGAGGAAAGTTCCTCTTTTTTTTTTTTTGATAAGTAAACGGGTAATGAGTATAATATATAATTCAAGGGAACCATTAAGGCTTATTTGGTTAATGATGAGAAATCATTCATCTTGCACTTTGTCCAGTAAAGGAACTCCCCCACTGTAGGACTAGACTGTGGAATTAAATATCAAAACAGACTTCCATAGTAAAGAAGGAAAGCAGCATCTCCTACCAGTAACTTCCTTTCCCACTGGCTATGTCTCCAAGTAACCCATGACTTTCCTGACCCTTTTTGCCTGAAGGAGTCTTTGGGAGAGAACAAGTCAGTTTTAACAGGCAGAGATCAAGTCCACAAAGAGTTCTCTCCTGGGGCTTGCTGCTTGGACACCCTAAAGGGGTGTCCTTTCCTGGAGCTGGGTCCTTTGCTCCCCCTCAGTCCTCATATCAGCCCAGGGAGCTAAGCTCTTCATTCCAGCTACTGGGGGCAGCTGGGAAGCAGTAGAAGCCACATTTGAACCCAGATCACAGCCTAATGGGCACTTTTCTTCCACAAAACCACATTGTTCCCCAAGTAACTACTGCTACAACAAAAATGCATTCTGCTCTCTGATTTCGTGCTTTTCCCTCCTATTAGTTTGCAGAGGCATTACCTGTTAACAAGGAATGTGGTTATGATAAATGGATAAACTTACTGAACATTGTGTATTGGCTTCTTTTGAGGCAGGTTCTCTTTACGTGCTGGGGAAGTTGGCCCCTGGCAGCCCAAAGCCTACCTCTCCTCTGCTTGTGTTCCATCAAGGGGAGAGGAAACCTCTCACAATACCCAGTTAAGGTTCGCAACAAGAACTCCAGTTGTTTCCATGTGGGCCTCAGGCTCACCAGCTGAGTTCTGTGCTCAGAGGGACAGGAGGCTGGAATTGGCTGTGCCCTAGTGTGAACACAGTGATTTGAAGCCCCACCAGAACCCCCTGGATTAGTTCCACCAAGGGAACATGCAATTTGGAGAAGAGGGGTTAGAGAATAAGCCGAGACAACCCCTTACCTACACCGGAGGGGAAGCCCTTGGTGGGCACAGTAAACATTTTCATGGCACCAGTCTGAGAGTCAAGAAACAGTTTCAGTGTCTTCCCTGCCACTTCCTGTGAGCCAAATGCCGCTGCTTTCTGCCTCCATAGCCCTGTTTGTAAAATGAGGGGGTAGGGTTAGATGATTCCTAGTTTCACTTCCAGCTCTGGAACTCTGTTACCCATCTACCTCTCCCACAGCATCTTTGTATATTAACTGCACCACCTCAGAAGGAATGGAAAACATTCGGGGAAGCCCCGAAGCACCGAAGCTTTGAAGAAAGATGACAGAAGCAACTCGGGCCTATTTATATTTGGGTATATTTTATTCCTTCTGTAGAGTTAATTTCACTGCTAATCAGGAGAAAGAACAATGCAGCACTTCCCTTGGTTGGAAATAAGTAAGGAGGCATTTAAAAAATTGGTTTTCTAATTTGAGGACTTGGACTAAATACATTTGCTTGGCCTTGAGGTCTTTAAGTAGTGAATTCCTCGCTATAATGCTCTGTAGTTCCATTAAATAACCATTCTGCACACCTGTTCCCCACGCCAAGAATAGGCCACGCTTGATCACATAGGATACTCAACAACGAACTCGGGTTTTTCCTCTGGTGCTGCAAATCTGGGTCACCCCTTTGACATTCCTGAACTCTATTTACAAATGCCCCCTCCCTGCCTGAGAACAACAGGGGCCTTTGCCTTTTAAGAGGGGCCTGTGGTCACTGGTGCAGCAGGGAGAGAAAGAGGTCATTGAAACAGAAACAATCACGCAGCTAATGCTGAGAAGTAAGTTAAGAGCTTCTCTACGTTGATCTGACCTTGGAAATCAAAGTAAGGATCATAGAAGAAAATGGGGCGGGTGTTGGGCGGGGAGGAACTGGAGAGCTGCAAGACAGCAGGTGAAAAGCTCGTCAACACTGTCTTTCTTCTGCGGCAATAATAGGGTTGTTCACTTGCCTCAGAGAGCCGGGCTTTCGCAGCAGGGAGAGAGACAGTGGAGAGAAGTTCACTTTGGTTTGTGCATCTTGTTTTTAGCCAGATGTTGGTGGGGGGGATGTGGCGTAGATACTCAGGAATCTTAACGCGGCTGGGCCTTGAAAGCGGGCTAGTGACTCGTCCGCAGCGTTCGCTGAAGTCTGCGGCGTCCCTCCTTCCAGTATTTGATCGCCCCCCGGCTTCCCGACTGGACCTTCAGCTCCGAGAGCACAAGCCGCACACTGTCCGTGGGGCTGAGCTTACGGCTTGGCTTCCAGAAGGGAAGTTCATGCTCTTAACTAAGAATTAGGAAGTAAAGGCCCTCAGATGGCCTGGCCATCTCCCATACCTAGTGTCTTCCTGCCGAACTGTAGCCCTGTTAAGGCTGCTCCGGAAATCTGGGAAGTCTAAAGTAAAAAGGCTGGGGGATTTGTTGAAGGAAAAGCCCTCACACCCATCACATCCAGAGCAATAGAATCATTCATTTTATAGGAGCAGGTGCCCCCCTCTTCACTGCTATAAAATCTCAATGAGAAATTTTCCCAGTCCATTTAATCTAGAAAAGGGGAAGCCGACCCTTCTGTGACTAGAGCAAACTAAGAAGACTAATTTTCTTTCTCTTCCTTTTTTTTCCCTAAGATTTTATTTATTTATTTGATAGAAAGCGAGGTCACAAGTAGGCAGAGAGGCAGGCAGAGCGAGAGGAGGAAGCAGGCTCCCTGCTGAGCAGAGAGCCCGATGCGGGGCTCGATCCCAGGACCCTGAGATCATGACCTGAGCCGAAGGCAGTCGCTTCACCCGCTGAGCCCCCCAGGCGCCCCTCCTTTTTCTTTTTTTTAACTTGCTCTTGCTGCCTCAGTCCCAGTCTCCGACACGATGACGAGAACGATGATGGCGATGGTGAGGGTTAACATTTATGGGCTCCTACACGCCAGACTCTGTGCTAATCCTTAGTTGCCACGAGAATGCTATAAAGTACGTATTATTATCCCTATTTTACAAAAATGCTCATAAGCACAGATTTAGTATCTCAATAAATGACACTGTCTTTCACTTGAGTCCTAAATCCAGAGAGCCAGAAGAACCCTGGTTTTTTCCTTCTCTTTCATGCTCAATTACGCATGTGGCCCTACTGGTCCTTCGGTGCCGGTCTCCGTGGGGTCGCCTCTTCTCCGGGATCTGTGCCTGTGCCTTTCTTCAGATCCTCCCCATCACTTGAGCAGACTCTGAAAATAGTGCCCCACTGGGCCTCTTGCCTTCCGCCTTTCCTCTCTCTACCACCAGTCCAGTCATTCTCCACACTTTCTCCAGAGTGGCCTTTCTTAATGCAAACTTTATCAGATTGTTATGCTGCATAAGACCTTCCCAAGGCCTCTCCCCTGCCACATACTCTTCCCGCAAGACATTCCCGAGACCCGTCTACCTTGATGCATGCCCGCGGCATGACATTTCAGCTTCCTGTCCCACTGTCTCCCTGCTTGCACCCCCGACATTCCAGACATTTCTCTAGATGCCAAATGAAAAGGCTTTTGCTTGCCCTACTTTCTCTGCCTGGAATGTCCTCTGCCATGTTTGTCTAATAAACCACTCACCCTTCCAGACTGCTCTCTTCAATATGACAGTCAGGAGACACACGTGGCTCTTAAGCACTTGACACATGGCTAACCCGAATTTTAAGACGTGTTTTGCTATAACTATAAACAATGGATGTTGAAGGTACAGTGTGGGGAAAAAGTGTAAAAGTCTTAATAGCTTCATATTGATTACACAGTGAAAAGATAATATTTTGGGTAGACTGGGTTAAAGAAACTATTAAATTTATTTTTTCTACTTTTTTAATGTGGCTACTGGAAAACTACACGTGGCTGAGTTTGTGGTGTGCGTGATATTTCTACCAGATAGTGCTCCTTGAAAATTCTCACTTGGCAAATTTAACCAAGGAGACAAAAGACCTGAACACTGAAAACTACAAAATGCTGCTGAGAAGAATTAAAGAAGACACATAGAGAGACACCCCGTGTTTATGGATTAGAGATTTAAGATTATTAGGATGTCAATACTAACCCAAGTAATCTTCAGATATATTGCAATCCCTATCAAAATCCCAGTGCAATTTTTTGCAGAAAGGGAAAAATCTATCCTAAATTCATATGCAATCTCAACAGATCCCAAATGGCCAAAATAAAAAAGAACAAAGTTGGACGTCTTATACTTCTTTTTTTTTTTTTTTAAAGATTTTATTTATTTGTTTGACAGAGAGAGAGATCACAAGTAGGCAGAGAGGCAGGCAGAGAGAGAGAAAGGGAAGCAGGCCTCCTGCTGAGCAGAGAGCCCGATGTGGGGCTCAATCCCAGGACCCTGGGATCTTGACCTGAGCCGAAGGCAGAGGCTTAACCCACCGAGCCACCCAGGCGCCCCCAAATGATTTATTTTATTTTATTTTATTTTATTTTTTAAAAGATTTATTTATTTATTTATTTGACATAGAGAGATCACAAGTAGGCAGAGAGGCAGGCAGAGAGAGAGGAAGGGAAGCAGGCTCCCTGCTGAGCAGAGAGCCCGATGTGGGACTCAATCCCCGGACCCTGAGATCATGACCTGAGCTGAAAGCAGTGGCTTAACCCACTGAGCCACCCAGGTGCCCCAGACGTCTTATACTTCTTGATTTCAAAATGTGTTACAACACTATAGTAAACGAAACAATGTGGCACTGGCATAGAGACAGACATATAGACCAGTGGAAGAGAACAGAGAATCTAGAAATAAATCCTCCAGTATATGGTCAAATGCTCTCCACTAAGTGTGCCAAGATCATTCAACAAAGAAAGAAGATTCTCTTCAACAAATGGTGTTTGGAAAACTGAATATCTACATGCAAAAGAATGAAGTTAAACCCTCATCTTACACTAGATACAAAAATTAACTCCAAATGGATCAAAGACCTAACTATCAGAACCTAAACTAAAAAAGTCTTTGAAAAAAACAGGGGGAAAGCTTCATGACATTGGATTTTACAGTGCTTTCTTAGATACGATACCAAGAGCTCAGGTAACAAAAGTAAAAATGGGTAAATTGGACTACATCAAAATTTAAAGCTTCTAAGCATCAAGTGACACAATCAGCAGTAAAAAGGCAAACTTTGGAATGGGAGGACGTATTTCCAAACCATTTAATCTAATAAGGGGCTAATATCCAGAGTATATCAAGAACTCTTATAACCAAACAACAACAAAAAAACCTCGATTAAAAAATGGGCAAGAGGGCCTGGGTGGCTCAGTGGGTTAAGCCTCTGCCTTCGGCTCAGGTCATGATCTCAGGGTCCTGGGATCGAGTCCCGCATCGGGCTGTCTGCTCAGCGGGGAGCCTGCTTCCTCCTCTCTCTCTGCCTGTCTCTCTGCCTACCTGTGATCTCTGTCTGTCAAATAAATAAATGAAATCTTTTTTAAAAAAATAAAAAGACCAACTTCTTAAAAAAAAAATCCTACTTAGCTATTACCCCTCCCCTTACAGTGTTACTTCCTTTGTGCCTCCATTTTATCTTGTACGTATCACATTTTTGGTAATGACTTGTTTGACAGGATAAGGCTAACTACCCCATTTGCCCCCATTAAGGGATGTTGACCAGAAGCTAAGAAAATATACTGAAGTCTTCTCTGAAGACCTTAGATGGGAAAAGGGACAGCAGCCTTGATGGCACAATATGCTCCCGGGGACAGTCATTAGATAGTCCTTACCAGCAAGAGTCGATCTTATACATGCAGGGTGTTCACTCTGAGATTGGATCTGAAAGAACCATGTCCTTCAATCTTCCTTTTGTAGGCAGGATCAGAAAGACCTAAACAGCGCTGCCCCTGACCCACGACACATACCAACATCCAAGTCTCCATACTAAGTCCAACCTGCTGACATGACCGGCCCGACCCAGTCGGACTCACTGGAGGGAAGAGAGGAAGAGGTTCTTTCAAGACAGATTCAAGACAGAGTGGCTTACCCTATAAATAATGCACCCGGGGTCAAGTAAAGAACACTTTCGGTGCTTCTCCTGGACTCCGGCTATGTGTGCTTGATGTCTAACGGATTTTGTTTTTCTTCCGATCATGCACTGGACCTTCCTGCCCTTCCTCGGCCATCGCCAAGAGGTTGCATTTGTTTGGTCTGTCCTCCGTCCCAGATGAGGAGCTCCTTCAGGGCCGGGCCGAACCTTATTCATCCTTGTATCCCCAGGGTCCACTGGCCCTGGCACAGAGCAGGTGCTATGAATGGTTAGACTGAGTGTGGGGGGAATCATTACAATAACCCAGGGATTTTCGGCCAAGTCACTAGTGACCCCTGAAAGGACAGTCTGGATTACAGACCTGTAGGCAGAACGCAGGTGGGTGGGTGTGGGAAGGAGGGGACTCATGTGGGGGAAAGTGGTTCATCAGAAAGCCCAGGTTGAGCGGCAGACGACACGGACACTCTCTAGTTTCCTGTTCTGTTTGTCACAATGTCATTATTTGGTGCCAACAGTGCACAGCTGGTCACCAGGAAATGTCCTTCCGTTCCGGGATTTCAGCTCCATCTGAAGCGCCACCGCAACGGTGGCCCAGTGGCCCCGAGTCCAGAACAACACCTGCTCCCTTGTAAAGCGGACATCTCCGCGGGGCTGATCCGGCGGGCTCCGGGTGACGGTCAGACGCTCGAGTTACGACCTTTCCGGCCTCAGTTCTTTGTAATCTGCGGCCCTTTCCCAGACTCCGGGACGGGATTCCTAACTAGGGGTGACCTAGACATCAGCTTTATGTGTGGACGCAGCGGTCACTCGTGTGGTTACTCGTGGACACAGCGGTCACGCGTGTGGTCACTCGCGGACACACGGTTACGCGTGTGGTCATTAGTGGACACAGCGGTCATGTGTGTGGTCACTCGTGGACACAGCGGTCACGCGTGTGGTTACTCGTGGACACAGTGGTCACGCGTGTGGTCACTCGCGGACACACGGTTACGCGTGTGGTCACTCGCGGACACAGCGGTCACGCGTGTGGTCACTCGCGGACACAGCGGTCACGCGTGTGGTCACTCGCGGACACAGCAGTCACGTGTGTGGTTACTCGTGGACACAACGGTCACGTGTGTGGTCACTCGCGGACACACGGTTATGCGTGTGGTTATTAGTGGACACAGCGGTCACGCGTGTGGTTACTCGTGGACACAACGGTCACGTGTGTGGTCACTCGCGGACACACGGTTACGCGTGTGGTCACTCGTGGACACAGCGGTCATGCATGTGGTTACTCGCGGACACACGGTTATGCGTGTGGTTATTAGTGGACACAGCGGTCACACGTGTGGTCACTCGTGGACACAGCGGTCATGCGTGTGGTTACTCGCGGACACACAGTTATGCGTGTGGTTATTAGTGGACACAGCGGTCACGCGTGTGGTCACTCGTGGACACAGCGGTCACGCGTGTGGTTATTCGTGGACACAGCGGTCACGCGTGTGGTCACTCGTGGACACAGCGGTCACGCCTGTGGTTATTAGTGGACACAGCGGTCACGTGTGTGGTCACTCGTGGACACAGCGGTTACGCGTGTGGTCACTCGTGGACACACCGAGGCTCCTTCAAACTCACAGAATTCGCAAGTTGGGACGAAGCACAAAGTAGCTCCGCTCCGGGGAAAGGAACCTGCGTCCGGAGGGCCCGGCCGGGTGGCCCCGACGTCCAGTTCCGAGGCCTTTCCCTGCTTCCAGGCTGGAGGCGCGGCCGGTGCCCTTCGCGTTGCCCCAGCGGCCCCCGCCAGCCCCGGACGCACCCCCGGCGCGGGCCCCGAAGGCGCAGGAGCCGCGGACGCACCGGGGCGCGGGGTCAGGGCGGGCGCGGGGTCAGGGCAGCCCCGGGCAGCGGGGACCGAAGAGCGTCTTCCTCCTGGGCCACCCGGTGCGGACCGGCCGGAGCGGCGCGGGCCCTCCCCCAGCCCCAGCCCTGCCCCCGCTCCCGCCCCTCCCCCGGCCCCGCCTCCTCTCCCTCCTGCCCAGCCCCGGCCGCGGCGCTGCGGTGACCCGCCCGCGACAGACGCCGGCGCCGGGACCCGCATCCTGGGTCCGCGTGGAAAGCCGGGGGCGGCGCGGGGAAGCAGGGATGGGGCGGGGAGGGCCGGGGAGGCGGGGCCGGGGGAGCAGAGACCGCCCCCCCCCCCGCGGCCGACAAAAGGCCGAGGTCCCCGCCCCCCCGGAGAGTTGGCGCCCGCGGAGCCCGTCCGCTGTGGCCGTCCCTGTCCCTGTCGCTGTCGCTGTCGCCTGTCGCCGTCGCGCCGCGAGCGCCCCGCCGTCCCAGCCATGCCGGGCCCGGCCGCCGCCGCGGGGCACGTCCCGCACCGCAGCGCCGAGGGGCAGGCCCGGCCGGGGGCGGAGGGCGCGGGGCAGGGCGGGCGGCGGCGCATCGTCTGGAGGAACGTGGTGCTGCTGGGCCTGCTGCACGCGGCCGCCCTGTACGCGCTGGCGCTGGTCCCCGCCGCGCGGCCGCTCACGCTGCTCTGGGGTGAGTCCGCCGGCGGCCCCGACCCCGGCCCCGGCCCCGATCACGATCCCGATCCCGACCCCGGCGCCGACCCCGATCCCGACCCCGGCCTCGACCCCCGCCCCGGCCCCGACCCCGATCACGATCCCGACCCCGGCGCCGGCGCCGACCCCGATCCCGACCCCGGCCCCGACCCCGGCCCCGGCCCCGACCCCGATCACGATCCCGACCCCGGCCCCGACCCCGACCCCGGCCCCGACCCCGGCCCCGACCCCGGCCCCGGCCTGCTGCTCGCGCCGCGCTCGTCGGTCCTCGGGCCGGGCCGGGTCTGCGTCCGAGGGTCGCTGCGGTGCCTCGCCCGGGGCCCGGCGGGGTGGGCGCGTGTCCGGC
Source organism: Mustela nivalis (assembly GCF_964662115.1). Classification (NCBI taxonomy): domain Eukaryota; kingdom Metazoa; phylum Chordata; class Mammalia; order Carnivora; family Mustelidae; genus Mustela; species Mustela nivalis. The sequence goes on from NC_139023.1 coordinate 687,931, forward strand.
TCCGCGGCGACAGCGGAAGGGACCGGAGCCCCGCGGCCGCGCTCTGCGCCCCGGAGCGCCAGCGGCCAGCGGTCGGGGACGTGGGGGAGACGCCGGGGTCGCCCGCGCGCGAACTCAGGCTCTTCTCGGCCACGGACCTGGGGCCCGGGTGAAGGAGGCGACAGCGGCGGAGGGTGACACGCCAGGCGCGGAAACGGCCTTGATTTCCACGCATGACGGGGGGGGCCCGTTCGCCTCCCGCGCCCCACGGGCTCCCGCGCCCCAGTCTGCGGTGTCGGTGCCCCAGAAGTGGCCGCAGAGGTGGCCCCGCGACATCGCTCTGCCCCAGCACAGAGCCGCCTCCAGGCCCGTCCTTCTCCGGCCCGGGCGGGACTGTGGCCGCACCTATGGCTGCTGCCCCCGCCCCTTGCTGTCCCCCTCTGCGTCCCAGCACCACCTGCCCCGTGCTGGCGGGCCGGGGAGGGGGAGCTCAGGGCTGGGCCGCCGCGCCTCCCGCTTCCCCATTCCGTGCGCTCCAGGGGCGCACCGCCTCCCTAAGTCGCTGTCCTCTGAGCCACCTCGCAGGTCCCCCTGGTCCCAGTGACTGGTCTGGGCTTCAGTCACCTGAGGCGGTAGCTGGGGCGGATACTGGGGCCTGAGAAGGTGGTGAGGTAATCCAGGAAGCCCTTTCAGATGCCGATGGGGGATCTCGAGGAAGAAATACAAACTACTTTTATTTTCAGAAGGAAAAAGGAAGAAAATACTGAGACAACTTTCTGCAAAGCTTATTTGGAATAGTGCCAGCTTCGTGCCTTGATTGAGAAAGGGCCACCGGGCTCTCAGCCTTCCCTCCTGACCCTGCAGGCCCTGCCCTGGGAGCAAATCCCTCCAGAGCCCCTTAACTCTTAGGGGTGTGGCTGAGAGAGGGACGGAGCTCGGGGCGCGGCCAGAGGGTCAGGAGTCTTGGGGAATCCATGGGAGTCTTTCCCCCTTCATGTGCGCTCCACGTGCAGCCCCGGCGCTGGGGTTCAGAACCCCTTATCTAGAGCCACTTGCTCATCCCCGGACCGAGCCAGCCGGCGCCTGCCCATGAAGCCTTTTTAAGTCACCTAAAAGCTCCTGGCGGCCCTCTGCTTGCACCTCCCCCACGGAGCGCACCTCCTCAGCTCTGTGCCCTCCTCACCAGCGTCTCCAAGATGGTGTCTTGGCTTCATTCTCTGTCCTCCGCGTCGCTCATCTCCGCATGACCAGATTGTAAGCTGTTCAGCCGCTGCTTCTTGGACAGGCCCCACAAGGCCGCCTAAAGCCCTCAGCGCTGCCCCCAGCCTCCAGGGAGCACCTCCCTCCCTTTCCAGGCCTGGAACGCTACCGGCCCACCTGCGCCCGCGAAGCCCGGCTTGGCCTTCCCGAGGGCAGGGTCAGAGTGAGCACGTGGAGACCTGAGTGCTCAGAACGCGTCTGTATTTGTCCCCCCAGGACGCCGCACGGGCTCCGCCCCATGCTGCCCCCAGACCCTGCCGACCCTGGCACCCCACCAGGAGCCGCTCAGACAGGGCCTCCTCTCCGGGTTTGCCAAGTGGCTTCGGTCCTTTTCAGGCTGTTCTCTGGGGTGAAGACAGAATCTTTTTTTCCGGAAGACCGTAGCCAGCGGACCCCTCCCTCACCCCGGAGGCCTTCTGCTGTCCTGGAGCAGGACTGCGGCTTCCCACGGCAGCCACGCGGCCAGAGCCCGGTCCCCTCCGGCCCGGTCCCCTCCGGCCCGGTCCCCTCCGGCCCGCGGTCTCCTGCCTCGGCTCCTCCATCAGTGCCGTTCTCCGGAGCTTGGCTCTCCCTGTGCTTCCGGCGTCAGCAGGAGAGGGAGGAGAAGGAAAGGAAAGGAGCAGTGGGGCTGTTGTGCTTTCCAAGTCCAAAATGTTGCCTTAGACACGTGCTGGTCCACGACTGTTCTGAGTGGCCAGAGGCAGAGCCCGCGGGGGCAGCTGTGCTGAGCCCCGGGCTCTGCAGGGTTATTTTCGGGGGCAGCCCTGGCGCCCTGTTGCCCCGTGTCACCACCTCCGCCCAGTTCTGTCCAGCGTTCGGCCGAGCTCGTGCCCTAACGCGCCGCTCGTCCTCCTCGGGCCGGGAGTCGTCACGGACATTGGCTCGGCCCGTCCCTCGCTCGCCGCCCTTCACCCCGGGTGAGGCCGCCCTGGAGACGCAGGCACGGCTGCCGCGCGCCCGGCAGAGACTGAGGTGTGCGGCGGGTGGAGAGGCGCCTGCGGGGTGGTGGGATGTTGTCCATGAGAGGCCCATGGTGCAGCCCAGCCTCCGCCTCTGCCTAGTCCCCCACCTTCCTCCGACTCCCCTTGGGGCCAGGGCACCGCTTTCCCCTCGTGTGCCTCCCTGGGCAGCCGTCCCCGCGGGACCCGAGGGAGGAGATGATGCGTTTCGAGGACAGAATGCAAACTCCAGCTGGAGGACAAATCTTTACCTGATACAACAGGGACTGCTTTAAGAGTTTTGGGCCAAAGACCCAGTTAATCCAGGCCCTGAATCCTGAGAGGAGTGAACAGAGGAGCCGGTAGAGGCAGTCATGATGCTACGAGTCCTCCTTTCCAGCAACCTCGGCCTTGCCTGTCTCCGGGCATTCTGGCTGTCGGTTTCCAGAAATGTCAGGGACTTTTCTGGTTTCTCTCTAAGTGTCATCTGAGTCCCCTAAATGTGTCCCGTGGTGACGTCATGGCTTTTTTTCCCTCTTTGGACTGTGCAGGTCTGAGGCGTGAAGAGCTGTGATTGGCTCTGCCCCCTTCTTCCTTCCCCCTGGGGGCAACATGGCCATCGATGAGGCCTTACAGGAATTCCCCGGTGCCGGCTGGACTCTCCGGTGGGGTTTAGGCTCTGGGGAGGAAGCAGTCGGGGTGCTGGGGGCCTCCGGAGAGGCTGGTCCACCGAAGCCTGTGCCGTTCTGAGAGGTGCCTGAGGAGGACCTGTCTTCTGTCAGGGGTCAGGGGTCCCCTTCTATCTTGGAGTTGACGTGCCTCCATGACTAGGGGTGGTCTGGATGTCTTTGTGGGTTGTGCTGCTTTTTCTGTTGAGTCTCTGAAGTTGTTGGGGAGCTCAAGAAAGTGTTGGCCTCGGACTTAGGCCTTGCCTCCCCATTTTCTAGGGTGGTGGCTAGGGAGAAAGACCTGTCTGCACAGGAATGCCTGCTGCCCCACTCACCTTCTACATGGCCTGGGACAAATGAACGTCTCTAAACTTCAGTTTTCTGGCCTGTAAAATGGGTGTGTCCGTACCTCTTGCTTACCGGGTTGTGCGAGTTAAATTTGAGATTTCGTGTAAATCACAGCACAGTACCTGGCCCTTGGTTGGTGCTCCCTGATTACAGCTGCCGTCGGTACCGGTCCTGATGTCGGCCCGTTTTCTTCGGTAGAAGGGGAAATGCCCTCTCGCAGCACAATGCACGGTGCATTGGCACAGAACTAGGCTTTGTTGCCTCTCTTGCATGGAAAAGGTTGCTTTGGCTTTGGAAACAAAGAGAAATGAACACAAGTCTCGCCTAGACCTTCCTCCCCTGCCCCTCCCCATCCTCCATCTGGGTCTTTTCTTTCCCTTAGATTTTCTCTCTTCCCTGTTTTTCCTCTAAAAGGTCACTATTTCATAGATAAGCATCTTCTGTCTAGCTGACAACTCGCCTGGTCTTTACTGTTTTCTTGAGCACACCCAGTTACAAGGGCTGTAGAAACAGGGCCCACTTATTTCTCGAAATCTCTTAGGGTCTTAGTTTTGACTGGTTTTTCCTTCCATCCGTATCTTGAGTCATGTTTAAACAAACAAACCAACCATCTTAATGCCCAGTTAAACTACTAAAAAACCAAAAAACAAAAATTAAACCCTGTAATTCCCAGTCCATTGTTGCAACTCCTACATTTTTAATAAATGGGCAGACGCTAAGCGCTTCCTCACTCAGGGCTAGCGTCCGGCAAAACCGGAGAATAGAGTATGCTTTGGCTGACGTCACAGTCCTAACAAGCATAAATATAGGTTTGAGGTTAACATTATTAACTCGGGTTTTTTCTAAGACTGCCCAAGGTCACTGCAGACTGTACTGTGACCTTGAAGTAAGTGGTGCTGCAGAGTAGAAACATGGGCTCGAAGCCTGGCACTGCCCACTGGTTCACCTTCATACGTGTCCCCTGGCAGCTGGGGAGCCCGTCCCCATCTGTCCGGGGAAGGGGGACAGGAACGCTGCGCTGAAAGTTGTTTGAAGACCTGGAGCGCCTACAAAAGTGCCTGCCGGAGAGTAGACACTCAGTGCTACCGACTGGCACTGCCCCCCAGGATGGGGGCTGGCCCTGGCATCGTCCTCGGTCTGGGGCTTGGAGCACTTGTGGCTCGCAGGTAAGACGCAGCCTTTAAATCCAGACGTCCAGCCATGACCTTGCTGTGGCATTTTTGTGCTTGCCTTGCCCCGTTTTGCGGACGGTACACAATTAAAACAATCGCCTGGAAGAGCCGCTGCGCCGTTCACAAACGGCGAACAGCCGTGGTGGCTCCTTAGGGTTCTGTAAAACACAGCACCGTCTTTGGGGGACATTTTTCCCGCTGAGTGTTGGTTTTGACATGCGGCAGTTCTGGCGTGCAGCCTGCATGTGGCTGCTGGGAGGCACAGTTTTGCTAGCCCCAAGGTTAAGAGGGTGGGCTCTGGAGTGAGGGTCTGGGATCAGCACCCCGTTCCACCCCCAGCAAGGTCAGCCCTGGGCTGATCACTCGCCCTGCTGGCCGCGGCGTCCCCAGGGGCACAGCGAGGTTAAGTGGGAGTCCCGCCGCAGGCCGTCAGGTTGCCGCGGGAGGGAAGTGAAACGGTAGAGACCTTGGCCCGACCGTGATGAGCGCGGGGTCCCGCGTGGACGCGACGAATCACTGTCCCTACACCCGAGACTAATATGACCCGGTACGTCCGCTCTACTGGGATTAAAAGAAGGAGAAGAAGAAAAGAAAAAGAAGAACTTGGCCTGGAAGTGGGCACAGAGGAGACGTGAGCTCGGGCGCCGCACCCCTTCCCCGGGCGCTTCCTTCTCTCCTTCCCTCTGCTGCGCTCAGCCTGTGGAGGCCGAGCCCCGAGCCTCGTCCCGCCGGCTCACTGTCCGAAAGCGCTGGTCTCGGGGTCAAGGCCTTCTGCTCGGAGTTCATTTCCTCCGGCCGTGGGATGGTGGCTCCAGCCGGGGGTTCGGCCGGCCTCCTCTCTCGCGTGCCCCTCCTTCGTGCGTTATGGGCGCGAGGGGCCGTGCGGGAGGGCCTCACATTGCACAAGCAGTCGCCGATTCATCCACCCACGAATTCATTCATTTTTTCTGATCCAGTGATTGTTAACACCCGCTGCACATCAGAACCCTTGGGGATCCTTTACAGGTTTTGGAAGCGAGGCCCTCACCTAGGCCTGCCGCATCGCAGTCTCGGGGTAATGCTCTGGCTTCCTCTTGTTTCTTCTTTTGTTTGTTTTTTTGTTGGGTTTTTCTGTTTTTTACCATTCACATGTTTCTGATGCACAACTGGGCTGAGAAGCATCATTTAATTCCCTTGTTCAGTAACATTAACCCCTCAGCCGCTCCCTGCCAGGCACCGATGCGGACCTGGGCGTGGTGGCACTTGGCGGCCAGTCGGAGGGACAGACAGGCGCACCAGTGATGCGAGCGAGGCAGTCTCACTTCAGAGCCCCTGGTCTGGGAGACTTGAGGAGGAGGCCCGTGGCTGGCTGGCTGGCTGGCTGGCTGGCTGGCAGCCCTGGGGTTTGGAGGACATTGCCCTGCGGCCACAGGCGGGGGGGGGGGGGTCAGTGCTGTGAGGAGAGGAGAGGCAGAGCAGGATGGTTCGAGGACCTGATGGTCCAGCGAGGCTGGCGGGGTCAGGGGCCAGATCCAGGGTGAGGAGGATTGTTCCCGAGCCACAGGGCCAGGAGACGGGGCTTGCAGAAAGGCTGCGCTTCCGCCCCTGCCTGACTCTCTCCTTCTGCTCTCAGCCCGTCCCACACACCAACAATTCCTGCTCTGATGGAATGGTCTGGAGCAAAGTTCTTAGAGCAGACACTTGCGGAGGGACGAGTGAGCCAGAAGTGTTCCAGGAAAGATGCTGGGGCGCGCACCTGGCGTAGTGGCCAGCAGGGAAGGGGCATCTCCCTCAGGCCTTTGCCTGTTCTTGACTCTTCCTTCTTTCTAAGCGTGTGAGGGTCTTGCCCTTGTTTCGCTTGCTCCCTCGAGCCTCAGTTACGCAGCCGGTTCCCCCAGCCCTCCCTGCGGGCACGGTGAGTCCTCTTTCCTGAGTCCTGGTTCCGTTTCTGCAGCTTCCAGGGACGGCTTAGCGGGCTCTGGGTCCCCGCAGGCTGGGGTCCGCGGACCCGCGGCGTCAGCGTCACCTGGGAGCTGGCTAGAAATAAAGACGTTCAGACCCCGTCCTGGACCCGTCGCATCAGGACCTGCATTTCAATAAGGTCTGTGAGTGGCGCACCTGCACGCTGCGGTTCCAGAAGCGCCCCGTTCAGAGAGGCGGGCACAGTGCTTCCTTCTTTCTTTTATGGCTCCTCCCCTTTGCCTCCCCTCTGCCCCTTCTGCAGGTTATTCTAGAACATGTGGGGATCCTGCTTCTCTTGCCGACAAAAGGCTGTTGCTAAATTCTTTCCGCTGGCAGCAGCAATGTTTAATTCATGGGCTAGAAAATTAATTATATTTCGTGAGTAGAGCTGGGGAAAACAACGGGAAGGCTCCGTGCACAGCCCTTGGGATTTAGCTTGTCTGTTTAACAGGTGAGCCGGTAGAGGTGAGGAGGCCTCAGGGGAGGGCTGTCTTCCACAAAGTTATGAAGTAAGTTGTATCAGGTCACTTTTGGCCACAGATCGCACAATACTCCGCTTTAAGTGGCTTAAATGACAAGGAGATTTTCTAATTTCAACCGATAACCAGTCCCGAGGTAGGGCGCCCCGTCCTCAGCAGGTTTTATTTCTGCCTTGGGGGCCGTGTCCAGTGTCGTTTTCCTCATGGTTACAGGGTGGCTGCCAGAGCGCCAGGCAGCACAGGGGAGTTACAGCCGTGTCCTGCAGAAGGAGGGAGAGCATGTCCCTTCCTGATGGCTCATCAGAGAGAAGATGTTTCCTGGGCCCCTCACAGCGTGGGTCTCCTCCGGTCTCACTTGCAGGATTCCGTCCCAAGTGCCTTGTTAAGCCAGTCCTTGCCAAGGGATTGGTCAAGCTTGGCCACTCAGCCACACGTGGTGGGGTGGAAGGAGTGGGAGGTTAAGAGGCAGACAAAACCCGGGCTCTGCTCACAGGAAGAAGACGGCCGGCGCCTCTACCCCAGGGGCTTCCTTGGCTCCCTGTCGTGGCTCTCCTCTCTGGCGTCACCTCCGTTCCCTGAAAGGCTGCCGGCTTCGTATCGTAGCGCGCTCTCCCCCCACTACTTTCCATCACGTTCCCTTTTCTCAAATCCTGCTGCCCTTAGAGCGAGTTGTAAGCGCTTGCGTTTTCCCTGAGGCTCTGCGCTCGGCTGTGGCACTCCTGCCTCCCCAGGACCCGGCGACAGCCCTGCCCAACACACCGGTGCTGCGGCAGTGGGCGAAGGAGTAAGTGAACGAGTTAATCACTGTGCGGCCTTTCTTTCTAAGGGAAGGTAAATGTTATTCTTTTTTTTTTTTTTTTTTAAGATTTTATTTATCTGTCAGAGAGAAGGAGAGAACACAGCAGGAGGAGCGGCAGAGGCAGAGGGGGAAGCAGGACCCCGCTGAGCAGGGACCCCCCCCCCAAGCAGGACTCTGTCCCGGCCCCCGGGATCATGACCCAAGCTGAAGTCAGACGCTTAGCCGACTGAGCCACCCAGGCGCCCCAGTGTTATTCTTGAGCTTAAAAAAGGTTTTCCCCTGTTAGAGAACTTCCCATGTGATTTGCGGGGAAGACTGTGGAGCAAGAAGCCTTTCTCGGTCCCTAGAAATCTACGCACCCTCTGCACATACGTCCATCCAGGCGGTCACCCTGACCTCCCTGCGGAGCTTGCAGAACTCTGTGTCGCTCTCCGGGATTTTTACGGGCTGAGGTGGGGCAGGAGAGGTTTGCTAGATCCCCTTCGGAAGAACTGAATTAAAAACAATATGGAAAATGAATGACTTCAAATGTTTTTTAACCAAGGTTTTCCGCGGTGACACACCAGCCCAGACAGCTTTCTTTGTTGTTGGCCGCCTTCTTGTCTTTCCGGTGACGCAGAACCTCGGTGATGAAGTCGTGTCCAGATTTCCATTCTCTTACTTTGAATTTTAAAATGTTAAAAGTCACTTACATTTGCATTTGCTCAAACAACCTAGAAAGAGCCCCCTGACCCTCGGGGGACATTGCTAACTAGGGGATCAAGGAGACAAAGCCATAGCTTTGGGCCAGAGATTTTGGAAAACCAGCTTTAAAGTGCTGCAGACTCAGAAGATGTCTGAAGCGGGGCTGTGGGGCGGCCCTTGTGGAAACCTCCCGACCGGAGCCCTGCAGGCGTTCGTGCCTCCTCCCTGACGGTTGCTGGATGCCTCGAGGCCTGTCGTTCCTCTCCATGGGCATATCTGAGTCTGACGCTGACGGGGTAAGCGGGGTCCTGTGGAAGTTTCCTGAGATTGCCCTTCAAAGTTGGGGTTGGGGGGACTCCCAGTACCAATAGACTTGGAAACGAACTGAGGCAAGAAAAGAGTTTAGAACTAAGGCTCGAATTCCTTTTCTTCTATCTTCCTACACTCACATTTTCATTGTGTTGGTTTTCGCTTGTTGGTTGAAGAGACAATGGCTTATCAACGCCGCGGGTGAGTGGCACAGACGCGTACTAGTAGGGCGGTGACCCCTGGGGCGTGTAGGGAAGGGTGGGGGGGGCCACTGAACACACTGCCCCAGGCACCTGTACAGGAGAAGTACCTACAGACCAGACGAAGTCTGCTTCGTGTTCACCTGCCGGGAAAAGACAGCTATCTGACATTAAATACAATAATTACTGTAGCGTAAAACAAACAAACGAACAAACAAACAAACCCAACTATCCTATGACCTAAATGGGCAAAGTCATCTCCTTAGCATTCTCTAGCTCACTGTCAAAAAGCATTTATCAAGCAAGCAGTTAATTACTTACGGTCTTGGACCAGGCACTTTGTAAAACAAAACAGAACAAGGCAAAACAAGAGGAAACAAAGACCAGGTCTTGACCCTCCTACCTTTTATAGCTCAGAGGAACAGCTGTCATTTCCCAGCACAGAAACCACAGTGTTCTCGCAGCGTGGGAACATGACGGAACAAACCCCTTACTTCTTTAAAAGCTCCATGCGTGAGATCACAAATCAGTTTCTAAAATTTAACTGTTTCTTGGAGTAGTTTGTCACCCACTCCTCTAGTAAGTGCGCTCGCGGGAAGCTTTTGCAGATGGTTACAATGCTGCTCACTTCTGTTCTCAGCCTCTGACTCATTGGAGTGTCCCCAAAAGCATTTGTTTTGCCCTGAAATCTCTATAAGCAAGAGGAGCTCCTTATTAGCGAGTGTGAACAATGCCCACAGGGTCTCCCATCTCTGTCTCCCACTCCCAAATCTGTTGTGTTGGGCTCAGGAGCTCTTGAGAAGTGGGTGAGTCGTTGACTTCTTTGAGCTATTCTCAGATTACTCCAGGGTCTTGACTCCATCCGGATCTCTGGGGAGAGTGAAGTCACTTACCCTCTGAGTATAGACCCGCTATGCACCTCAAGCTGGCGTGGCTCCCATGAGGATGGGGACAGACCACTAGAGCCGATACTCCTTCACGCGCAGAACCGGCATTCTGTAGCCGCGTGCCAGGCTGGTCGTGGCGCCTTCCCTGGAGCTCTGGGACTCCCAGCGGTCCAGGGACGTAAGGGCCGGTGTCGACAAGCTGCGGGGCGTACAGCTAGATCTGTTCGGGTTGGTTGGATTGGTTGGTGCTCTGGGCAAGGACTGCCTTTGCGTCGTCTTGTATAGCGCATGAGCCGTGTGATCTCTGGGAGCTTTCTCACAATTCTATTCTAACCGAACGAGAACTTAAAAAAAAAAAATCAGTCTGGGGGCACCTGGGTGGCTCAGCTGGTTAAGCATCTGCCTTCCTTGCGGGCCATGGTCCCGAGGTCCTGGGATTGAGCCCGTGTTGGGCTCCCAGCTCAGCGGGGAGCCTGCTGCTCCCTCTCCCCCTGCCCACCCCCTGGCTCGTTTTCTCTCTCTGTCTCCCTCAAAGGAATAAATTAAATCTTTTAAAAATTCAGTCTGTCATTCTCGCTTAATTTACATCCCCAAAACCACTTCAGGAAGGTGTTAGAGCCCAGTGTAAACTCTGGAGTTTGCAGTAACTCACTGGTCCCAGTAAAAGCTCTTCTCGTGCTGGGGCCACGTGTGTCGGGAAGGGGATTTTTATTTTCTGGTTTATAACTGCTTCTATGTAGGATTTTTCTCCTCCATTACTGATGAGAATTGTACCATTAGAAAAAAACAGCATTGCATGAGTCAGATCGTACAGGCCTTTCAGTGTTGGGAGGATAGGGCGCACGGGGTGGCACCCCGAATTCACGCGGCGCTCCGGGCTCACTCCTCATTGGGCCTGAGGTTGTACGTGGTGCGAAGCTCCCGGCGCGCTCAGGGTCAGTGCCTCTCCAGCCACACTCCGGGCCGGGCGCAGGGAGCTTGTCTTCCAGGTAGAAACTTCCAGGTGCGGACGGAGCCCAGAGAACGGGGTCTGCGGTCCCTGACGCCCCGGTGGCCAGGCCGGGGGCTTGTGCCTGTGACTTTGTACGTCGATGGTGTCCTCTCCGACCTTGAAATCGCTCTAGGGAGAGTGTGGGGGCTCCGGGTCCTCTGCCGGACCCAACAACTCCATCTTGTCCCATTAGCTTCGTCCTGTCCCGCCTGTGTGTCCACACGCACGTGTTACTGTTTCTGAGCTGAGGATCCTGTGAGACGTCGAGCCCTTTATCTCAGTACTTCGGCTCATATTTCCTAAGAATGAGAATATAGCCACAACCCAGAAACCAGGCGTTTAACCTTGGCATTTTCCCCTCCACGGTGGGTAGACAGATGTCATTAGGTCTCCTAGGAATGTCTCTTAGAGCTTTTTTCCCTTTGGACTAGATTGAAGTGAACTTCGGACACTTGGACCTGTAAATATGCACGCACTGATATGGGGCCACTCTTCCCTGCCAAGTGCCTTCAGCTCTTTGGGGGGAAACAGCTTTGAGACATTGTTTTCTTTCTTTCCTTTTTAAGATTTTATGTATTTACTTGAGAGAGGAGAGAGCGCGTGAGCACAAGCAGGGGGAGGGGCAGAGGGAGACGCAGGCTTCCCGCTGAGCAGGGAGCCGAGGTGGTGCTGGATCCCGGGACCCTGAGATCATGACCGTGAGCCCAAGGCAGACGCTTAACAACTGAGCCACCCAGGTGCCCCAGGAGGCTATTTTCAAAAGCAGAAAGTGGTAGGAAGTGAGAAGAAGGTGCGAGAAGGGGCCGGGGCGTCCTTCTCCGTGCGGTCGCTGACCCGCCTGCATCGGGGTCATCTGAGTTGCCAGCTGAATGGGCAGATTTGGGGGCTTTGCCTAGACCTACAGAACCAAACGTCTGGGAGTGGGGCCCAGGGATCTGCATTTAACAGGCAGCACAGGGGGCTCTTAGGCCCCGTGGGCTGGAGGTGCGGTCCCAGGAGCAGGAGGCCTGAGTGACACTGTGCCCGCAGTTCAGTGTGGCACCCCTGCCTCGACTTGTCCATGCGGCCCCTCTTGTGTCGCTTCCGATACCACCAGCCCGAGATGCCTCCGGTTGATAATAGACGCACATTTTAGGAATGTGAAGCCCGCAGGTGCCTCCCCTCAGGAAGCCCCACGTTCCTTGAATGGCCTCCCGCACACAGCTCGCACGGGTCTGCCAGCGCGCCGGGGTGGGCTTTCTCTGCAGGGAGGACGTGCCCAGGAAGGAGGATGGGGTGCGGATCCGGAAGGCCTGGTCGGTGGGAGTGGGGACGGATGCTTGGATCCTGCATTAGGCACCTGAGGAAAAGGTATTTGGAAAAGGGGAAAATAAATAAATAAAACCCCTCCAGAGAAAGACTCCGTGAGCCGTACGCAGACCCCTCCACCTGCCGGGGAGAGTGCCCCGAGCCTGCTTTGGTGGGCACCGGTGTAAGGTCAGTGACCCAGTGTCAGCGCCCCCCACTCCCTGCCCCATCTCCACCCCAGGGACCAGCTCGCCAGCACTCCCAGAACCGGCGAGCACACCGGGGCTGCTGTGACACCGGGTCTGGGTCTCCGGTCCAGAGGCCCCTGGAGCCCCACTCTAAGGCCCGTCTCCCTTCTGAGGGTCAGGGTTTGACCGTCTTCTCTCTGAAGAGACACACTTCTCGGGTCCATCAGCTCTTGCTCCTCAGGATTGGAGACGGTGCGGCTGTCCAGGGAAAGACACATTTTAGGGGACATCCGGGACCCAGGCCCCTCCGCCCCCGAGATACAAGGCCCTTTGTAAACGGTTCTGACCCAACAACAGATGACCGGTGGGAAGCCCCCAGGCTCCAGATTTAAGAGCGTGCCTGACGGGGGCCGAGGGTTAATCCTAACCGGCCTCCTACAAGCGAGCCTGGGTGACATCGACCTGGGGGTCCCGCTGGGGCGGGGGAGGGGCGGCGCAGACGAGAGCCAGTGACCCCCTCACTGAGGACCCCAGAGGACAGTAATCCACGCGGGCATTTCAGTCCCTCCTGTCGTGCGTCGGGAAGGAGACGCGCTTTCCAAATCCTTTTCTTCTTCGAGAGAGGGCGCTTCTCAGGCGGTTGCCGCGGCCCGTTCAGGTATCCGGGCTCAGGCAGCCTTCCGGGGGGCCCTGGGCTTCTCGCATTCGGTGATGTCGGTGCAGACAGCCAGGCCTGCTTCCAAAGACGGGGTCTTCACAGGGAAGAAATGCAAAACACTCAAAGCAAAGATCTCCTTGGCCCTGGGCCGAGACTGCGGCTGAGCTGTGGCGGCCGCTGCGGGGGGCAGAGGCCCCGGCTGGCTTCCCGGGCCTCCAGGGCTGTGGGGCTGCTGCATTCGAGGGGTGGAGGGGAATCTGGGAGTCAGATGAAATCCATTGTAGTTAAGGGCCAATCTCCCAAGTCTCCCCGGCCAGGGCCATTCCCAGGGCTATTAACTGGGTTTTGGAGAAACAGAATTTTGAAACGGCAAAGAGGTTCTCCAGGTGCTCTGGCAGGGGCGCCGAACGGGTGCGCCAGGTTCAGGAGCCTCGGGGGAGCACTTCGGGGACGCCCTTCTCTGCACCTGCTCGGAGGCAGGCGAGCTGAGACACGTCGCAGTCTGGGTCAGTCCCTCTTGCACGCCGGTGGGGACGCGCGCTCCGCGGGCCTGGTGCCCAGGGTACACACAGGAGCAGGTGGTCATTCCTGCCCACGAGATGCCGGCCCTCTCGAGAGGGAGGCAGACCAGGACCATTAGAATTCCGAGGGCTGAGTGCCAGGACAGACCGGGCCTGGGGTCAGGACACTGTAGCAGCGGGTGCCGGAGCTCCTGCAGTCCCGCCACAGTGACCCCAGGGGGGACTCACAGGGGTCTGGTCTTAGCTGCCGTTCTGAGGAACAGCATAACATTTTGAAAGTGAAATTATTTCACAACTAATTTTTTTTAAAGATTTTATTAATGCACTTGAGAGACAGCACAGAGGGAGAGGAAGAAGCAGGCACTCACCTCTCCTAGCAGAGAGCCTGATGTGGGGCTCGATCCCAGGGCCCTGGGGCCATGGCCTGAGCTGATGCTCAACCCACGGAGCCACCCAGGTGCCCCGTTATTTCACAACTAATTTAGGGGGAAAAGCTGACCTAATGAATTCATTTGTTGGCAAAATCTGACCTATTTAGTCTGAATATTCATACTCCTATTCCTGTTTGATGACAGAACCTTTGCATGTCCCTTTTCTACAACCTGAAAGATCTGGGTTTTGAAGCCCATCAGACCCTCAGATTTTGGTGAGACCGTGGACATGGCCTCATGTCATCTGTTCTTTGTATTTGAGGACACAGTGGGGAGGACTCGTCTGCCCAAGATTGCAGCTCAGGGCGGTCGGGGCCTTGTAGGGAGGTCGTTACGGCACTGGGCCTGCTGGCACCCCCGGGGGACATCACCCCGAGAGGCAGTGAATTCCTACAGCGCGGAGATTCGAGCACCAGATGTGGGCACAGCTCTGGAGGGGGCGGGGGTTGGGACAGCCCCACCCACGGGGCACCCCTGGTGGCGGAGATCTGTCCTCTGGGTGATGGGGTGGGTCTCTCCCCTCAGCCTGGGCTCAGCCACCCCTGCTCTGTAGTACTCAGGTGCCGTAGAGCCGCCTCCAGGGAGGCTGTAGCCTGTCGAAAGCTGCCCCCTGGGCATTTCTTGTTGCTCCTTTCCCCACTTCTTCTCTCATCTTAGTCCCATCACTGGCTTCTGGTCTGTGACCCCTAAGGTCTCTTAGACCGGTGGGGAGATACATGGTACTTATAAATGATTCTGGAGTTTTGTGGGTCAGAACCAAGGTCTGCCTAATGTGCAGGCAGGAAGGAGGTAGCCAGTGGTGAGGAGTGAGTTGGAAGAACTCGGGCCTCAAGTGGCCCGATTGCCTTCCTCAACTGTCCTAGCAGTTGGGTTCTGGATGGGGCTGGATGCGTCAGGGGCCTCGGGCCTCAAATAGACTTTGTGCACGATCGTCTCTTTCTTCCATTGGGTTCCCAGAGGGGTCTGTGACTTTAAAAAGGGTAAGTGCTTCTGGTCTAGATGAGTCACAGGAAACATGCCAGCGTTTCCTAAAAGGGTAAACAATAAATGAGTATTTATAGATCGTCATCCATTATCCCCTGGTGTGTCTATAGTCAATATAATCACTTCTGTGCCTTTTAAATATGAGAGTATTTATATAATATATAATATATAATATATAATATATAATATATAATATATAATATATAATATATATATAATCACTTCCGTGATTATAAATATGATTTTAAATATGAGAGTTCCCAGTAATTTTACTAGTGCGTCAGATAAAAATGATCATAAGACCTTGGGAGAGGAAAGGGGTGTCAAGGGGCGGTGTCAGCTCTGATGGGGAGGGGAGGGCGTTGTCTTGGGGAGGAGGGGTCATTGGCTAATTGCATGGATTTGGGGCTTCTGTGTATTTTGGTTCGCTTTGGTTTCAGACGCTTGCTGGGAAAGCGTTCCTCCCGGTGGCTGTGGAGTCATGCCTGTGTGACGCACTGAGTCTGGGGTGGGGAAGCTGCCGAGGTGACCGGAAGCAGGACGGCTGTGACTGCAGGGCTCTGTGCAAAATGAAAGTACGAGGGCCCAGGCCAACACGCTAAGAACTTTAAGATGGTGACGGTCGAGTGTTTAATCCCACATGAGGCCTCGCATCCTTGCCCTGGTCATGCCTCTTTCCAGAAATCACGGAGCCTGTGGATGTCCTTGGTGCTCTCTGGTGTCACGAACGGAATTGAGGCCTGTTTGTCAGGGAGCTGCCGGGCCCGTGGCCTGAGGACTGAGGACTCACTTTCCTACTACAGAATTTATCTTGATTGCCCTGGATAGTCAATGCTTTTGAAAGGTACCTTGTTCCATTTGGGGGAGAAGGCGTGTTTCAGGAGCAGGGCGGGCGGGTGGGCTGGGGAGGAGAACCTGGAGCTCTCTCAGCCCTGCCCTGCCTGGCTGTGGGACCGGCGGCTTGGGTCCTCTGCATCTCCGTGCCGCATCTGCAGGTGGCGGTCCCTTCCTGACTCCCGAGTGCCCCGGGGAGGCTCATCAGTCCGGGCACTCCGAGGGGGGTTCCAGGACCGTGCCTGGAACGTGGGAGTGGGAAGGAGGACCCTCAGACCTCGCTCATCCATTAGTTCTGGCCAGAACTCACGGTCAGGAAGCCCGCGGGAGAGCCGGGGCCCCGCTGCTGAGGACCAGCCCAGTTCAGTAGGGCCGAGTGGACGTTCCTGGCCCTGCTCTCCTCGGTGGGCCTCGGTACCCACATGCCCATGCCTACTCCTGTGGACGTGCTTTTCTGCTGTAGGACCGGAGGGCTCCTGGGCTGGACACCTGTGCCTCCACAGCCCCAGCCTGCCCAGAACCCTTTCCTGCCGGGCAGCTCCCAGCCCCGGGGGACACAGGGTGTGGACAGGGAGAGAAGCCCTGTGGGCAGAAAAACAGATGACTGTGGTCCGGTGAATGCGGGGGGGATGCCGCCCGCTCACCCCAGACACTGCTTGCCACCCCTTTCCCAGCACTCGGTTCACCGGCGGGGCAGGCAGAGTCAGCCGCGGTGGCTCTGTCTCAACCCTTCTGCCCGCCCCGCCTGGCCGAGCCTGAGGTGCTCACCGGCAGGCCAGGGGCAGGCTGTGGGAGGGAAGGAGGGGGCCAAGGGCCCAGACTCTTTGGCTAGAGAACTTGGGATGTGCCAGGGGCAGTACTGAGTGCTGCAGAGAGCTGGCCGGGCGGAGCCGGGGGTAGACAGGACGCGGGGTTCACGACACCCCCCGCCGCTTCTAAAGCTGTGCTTATGGTCGAATGGCAAATTCTTCTCTTCTCAGACCTGATGTCCTCACTTTTAGTTGGGGTCCTGGGAGGACAGAGGGGCAAGGGGGCAGGACAAGAGAGGAGCCGAGTTAGAAGACGGGGTCTCGGTAACGGGTTCCTCAGGAAAACATTTCTGTGCTCTGCGGGGAGAGGCGCAGGGTGGGGGGGCAGTGCCGGAGCACACGCTCCTCCTTTCCAAAGAATTTTATTGTCCATCTCCTAAATTAAGTAATCCTTGTTCATTCTAGACAGCCTAGAAACGACAAGCATGTGAAAGAAAAAAAAATCAGCCGTATCTCCCCAGTTTAGAGCTGCCTGCTGTGCACATCTGGCCTGTAACCTTCCAGACTGTTTTCTCAATGCAGAACTGTAGTCTCAAGCTCTCCAGTCACACCGTAATCCTGTTTGTTACCAGCTTCTTTCCCTGTGGACACGTCGTAGACCTACTTCCTGTCCTTCGATGTGATCACGGTGTTTTAGTGGTTTACGGTGTT
The DNA here is from genome assembly GCF_964662115.1 of Mustela nivalis. Classification (NCBI taxonomy): domain Eukaryota; kingdom Metazoa; phylum Chordata; class Mammalia; order Carnivora; family Mustelidae; genus Mustela; species Mustela nivalis. The sequence goes on from NC_139023.1 coordinate 704,949, forward strand.
CCGACGTTGGGACGTACCTGTTGTCGGAAATTCAGGTGATTCTCCTCAGCAACTCCATGTACGTCCCCCGTTGTTGCCTCAGAATAAGATTCTACATGGATTTTGATCAGATCCATTTCTCTGTGCATTTTTAAGGTTGTAGACCGGTGGTTCTCAGTCAGGGTGGCCCTCCTCACGGGGCGGGAAGGAGGCTTTAGCCACGTCTAGAGACATTGTTGGATGTCACGGCCGGAGGGGAGGCTGCCACCAGCATCCGGTAGGTGGAAAGGGTCGGTCCTACGGTCACAGAGCAGCCCCCCACCACAGAATTGTCCCGTCCAGAATGTTCTTTAGCCCCCAGGTTGAGACACTCTGCTTCAGACACACTGATATTTTCCCCCAGCTTTACTGAGAGAGAATCGATACATAACATTCTATAAGTTCGCGGTATACAAAGCGTTGATCTGATACAGCTTCACATTGCGGGACCGTGACCACCGTCGCGTCAGCGAACGCTTCCGTCCCGTTACCGAGCTGCCGTCCCTTTGTGGTGAGAGCCCCGGGGGCGCGCCCAGCAGCTTTCAAGCATATCGATACAGAACTGTTGACTATAATCGCAGTATTAGATCCCCAGAACCGACTAATGTTATAACTCAAAGTCTGTGGCCTCCGACCACGATCTCCCCATGCCCCCCGGCCCCAGCCCCTGGACCTGCCTCTTTACCGTCTGTTTTCCTGAGCGCTGTAGCATCATGACCTCGAAGTCCACCCACGTTGTCTCAAACCACAGGATTTTCTTCTTTATCATGCCTGAGTAACCGTCCGACGCACACAGAGATACTTTTATTCTTGGGACTGTCATGGTGCTGGAGCGTCTAAGTCTCAGAGGAAAATGAAGTCTAGATACTCGGGCTCATTGGTTCATGGGCGCTCTGCCAAAGCCCAGCCCGTCGCCTCCTGTCGTTCCCTTGGAGAAGAATGTGAGTGCTCAAGCTGTTTGGAGTAGGGAGGCGACTCCTGGGAGCAGCCCCGGGAGAGAGAGAAGGGCAAGACGCCCCGGACGGAGGTGTAAGGGGGCGGGGGGGGGGATGGGGACGGGGTGGTCCTGGGCTGGACGATGCAATCCTTGTTGCGATGGAAAGAGGCTTGTATGCAGCTCTTTAGGGACCTGAAGGCTCATTCCGGGCACTAAGGACCCAGGCGGGGAGAACACATGCCTTCGCGGAGTTCAGAGTGAGGGAGCAGCTCAGAAAGCCTCTGTTGCCTCCCATGAAGCCGGCATCCAGAGTGTGAAGTCCTGCGTCCGGGGGGTGCTAGGCAGGGCCCACCCCATCAGAAACAGAAAACGTCCGTGCTCCCCGCACCAAAACTTACAGTGCTGTGGGAGCCAGTCTGTCTCAGGTGAGTCTAGGACACTTGGTGAAACCGGCTGCTTCATTGCTTCGTCCTGGGAGCTTGAACCGGCGCTGCCCAGCACTTACAAGAGGCAGGTGCCGCGCAAGGCAGGGAGGAAGACAGGGCCCCTGCCCTCCTGGAGCCCAGAACCTCCAGCAGCTTGTGCCAAGCAGTATAAATGCTATGAAGAGGGACCTACAGGGCTCTGTGGACCACAGAATGGGAGCACCCATCCCCTTCCCCCACCAGGTGGAGGGGCTGAAGTCGGGGAAGCTTTCGCAGTCAAGAACGGAAGGACCAAGGCAGAGCGGTACAGACTTGTATCTGGAAACCTTTGAAAATGCAAAATGTCCCTCCCTCCCCAGGGCCATTACACTGTGGTCCTCCATGAAGGAACGCGCTTGGGCTAAAGATGCCTTCAAAGGTCAAGGCCCTTCCCGTGCATCTTTTTATCATTGCGAACATCTCCGCATACAGAGAAGAGAGTAGAATAGAGCAGCAAGCACCTTTCCTGCCACTGCCCTGGGTCCAAGGCACCCTGGGTGTTTCCCCCGCAAGATCTCTCCGCCGTGGCCTTTGCCCCTTTCCGTCTGTTCTTGACATCCAGAGCGGGGCTGTGACCGTGTCGCTCCGGTCCTGTCTCTCTTACGCTCGAGACGCTCAGTCCCTGTGCAGGTCCTACCCGATGCCCCCCCCTGCCTGTGCCTCCCGGGGCCCACTCTGCCCCATCCCTCCGTCAGGCTGCTGTCTCACAGGTACTGGGTGCAGCCCCTGGGCTTCCGGTCCCTCTGCCTGCGACACTCCTCCTCCAGGTAGCACAAGGCCTACTCCTTTCCCACTTGGAAGTTTTGACTCAGCTGTCACCCTCTCAGGTCCTTCTGGAAGACCGTGGAGGTGGGCAGAAAAACGCCCCTCCCTTCCCCCACCATGTCCACGTCCTAATCCCTGGGGCCGGTGAATCTGTTCTCTTATGGAGCCTACGGCACTTAGCAGGTGTGGTCGAGTTGAAGGTCTTGAGGTGAAGAGGCTGTCCGGGATTGCGCGGTCACGCAGGTCCTTAAAGTGAAAGAGAGACAGGAGAGTCAGAGACAGAGAGGTTCGATGTGAGAAGGGCTCACCCTGCTGGTGCTGGCTTTTAAGATGGACCAAGGACTGTGGGCCGCCTCTAGAAGCTGGAAGAGGCAAGGGAATGATGCTCCCCTGGAGCCACCGGGAGGGACGCAGTCCTACAGCAGGCTGACTGAAACTCAGTGAGACACGTTGGACTCTAACCTACAGAAGTATAAGATGATCAATTTGTGTGTTGTTTTCTTTTATTTTATTGTTTTAAAGATTTTATTTATCGGGACGCCTGGGTGGCTCCGTCAGCGGGGGTCTGCCTTCGGCTCGGGTCATGGCCCCGGGGTCCTGGGATCAAGTCTGGTCTTGGGCTTCCTGCTCAGTGGGGAGCCTGCTTCTCCCTCTGCCTGCTGCTCCCCTTGCTTGTGCTTTCTCTCTCGTGTCTCTCTCTCCGACAAATAAATAAATCAAATATTTTTTTAAAATTTTTAAAAAAATATTTGATTTATTTTTTTGAGACAGAATGAGAGAGAGAAAACATGAGAGCGGGGAGGGTCCGAGGGAGAAGCAGATACACCGCGGAGCAGGGAGCCCGATGCGGGGCTCGGTCCCGGGCCTCCAGGACCATCCCCTCAGCTGAAGGCGGTCACTTAACCAACTGAGCCACCCAGGGCCCCCAAATCTGTGGGTTTTTTTTTTTAAATTTTTAATTTTTAATAAAATATATTTTTATCTCCAGGGGTACAGGTCTGTGAATTGCCAGGTTTTTTTTTTTTTTTTTAAGATTATTTATTTATTTATTTGACAGAGAGAGAGATCACGAGCAGGCAGAGAGGCAGGCAGAGAGAGGAGAGGAGGAAGCAGGCTCCCTGCTGAGCAGAGAGCCCGATGCGGGACTCGATCCCAGGACCCTGAGACCATGACCTGAGCCGAAGGCAGCGGCTTAACCCACTGAGCCACCCAGGTGCCCTGTGAATCGCCAGGTTTACACACTTCACAGCACTCACCAAAGCACATACGCTCCCCAATGTCCATAATCCCACCCCCTTTCTCCCAAACCCCCTCCCCCCAGCAACCCTCAGTTTGTTTTGTGAGATTAAGAGTCACTTATGGTTTGTCTCCCTCCCAATCCCATCTTGTTTCATTGATTCTTCTACCCACTTAAGCCCCCATGTTGCATCACCACTTCCTCATATCAGGGAGATCATATGATAGTTGTCTTTCTCTGCTTGGCTTATTTCGCTAAGCATGATACGCTCTAGTTCCATCCATGTTGTTGCAAATGGCAAGATTTCATTTCTTTTGATGGTTGCATAGTATTCCATTGTGTATATATACCACATCTTCTTGATCCATTCATCTGTTGATGGACATCTAGGTTCTTTCCATATTTTGGCTATTGTGGACATTGCTGCTATAAACATTCGGGTGCACGTGCCCTTTTGGATCACTACGTTTGTATCTTTAGGGTAAATACCCAGTAGCGTAATTGCTGGGTCATAGGGCAGTTCTATTTTCAACATTTTGAGGAACCTCCATGCTGTTTTCCAGAGTGGTTGCACCAGTTTGCATTCCCACCAACAGTGTAGGAGGGTTCCCCTTTCTCCGCATCCTTGCCAGCATCTGTCATTTCCTGACCTGTTGATTTTAACCATTCTGACTGGTGTGAGGTGATATCGCATTGTGGCTTTGATTTGTATTTCCCTGATGCCGAGTGATATGGAGCACTTTTTCATGTGTCTGTTGGCCATCTGGATGTCTTCTTTGCAGAAATGTCTGTTCATGTCTTCTGCCCATTTCTTGATTGGATTATTTATTCTTTGGGTGTTGAGTTTGCTAAGTTCTTTATAGATTTTGGACACTAGTCCTTTATCTGATATGTCGTTTGCAAATATCTTCTCCCATTCTGTCAGTTGTCTATTGATTTTGTTAACTGTTTCCTTTGCTGTGCAAAAGCTTTTGATCTTGATGAAATCCCACTAGTTCATTTTTGCCCTTGCTTCCCTTGCATCGCCTTTGGCGATGTTCCTAGGAAGATGTTGCTGTGGCTGGGGTCAAAGAGGTTGCTGCCTCTGTTCTACTCAAGGATTTTGATGGATTCCTTTCTCACATTGAGGTCCTTCATCCATTTTGAGTCTATTTTCATGTGTGGTGTAAGGAAATGGTCCAATTTCATTTTTCTGCATGTGGCTGTCCAATTTTCCCAGCACCATTTATTGAAGAAGCTGTCTTTTTTCCATTGGACATTCTTCCCTGCTTTGTCGAAGATTAGTTGACCATAGAGCTGAGGGTCTATTTCTGGGCTCTCTATTCCGTTCCATTGATCTATGTGTCTGTTTTTGTGCCAGTACCATACTGTCTTGATGACAGCTTTGTAATAGAGCTTGAAGTCCAGAATTGTGATGCCACCAACTTTGGCTTTCTTTTTCAATATCCCTTTGGCTATTCGAGGTCTTTTCTGGTTCCATATAAATTTTAGAATTATTTGTTCCATTTCTTTGAAAAAGATGGATGGTACTTTGATAGGAATTGCATTAAATGTGTAGATTGCTTTAGGTAGCATAGACATTTTTACAATATTTATTCTTCCAATCCAGGAGCATGGAACATTTTCCCATTTCTTTGTGTCTTCCTCAATTTCTTTCATGAGTACTTTATAGTTTTCTGAGTATAGATTCTGTGCCTCTTTGGGTAGGTTTATTCCTAGGTATCTTATGGTTTGGGGTGCAATTATAAATGGGATTGACTCCTTAATTTCTCTTTCTTCTGTCTTGTTGTTGGTGTAGAGAAATGCAACTGATTTCTGTGCATTGATTTTATATCCTGACACTTTACTGAATTCCTGTACAAGTTCTAGCAGTTTTGGAGTGGGGTCTTTTGGGTTTTCCACATATAGTATCATATCATCTGCGAAGAGTGATAATTTGACTTCTTCTTTGCTGATTTGGATGCCTTTAATTTCCTTTTGTTGTCTGACTGCTGAGGCTAGGACCTCTAGTACTATGTTGAATAGCAGTGGTGATAATGGACATCCCTGCCGTGTTCCTGACCTTAGCAGAAAAGCTTTCAGTTTTTCTCCATTGAGAATATTTGCGGTGGGTTTTTCATAGATGGCTTTGATGATGTTGAGGTATGTGCCCTCTATCCCTACACTTTGAAGAGTTTTGATCAGGAAGGGATGCTGTACTTTGTCAAATGCTTTTTCAGCATCTATTGAGAGTATCATATGGTTCTTGTTCTTTCTTTTATTGATGTGTTGTATCACATTGACTGATTTGCGGATGTTGAACCAACCTTGCAGCCCTGGAATAAATCCCACTTGGTTGTGGTGAATAATCCTTTTAATGTACTGTTGAATCCTATTGGCTAGTATTTTGGTGAGAATTTTCGCATCTGTGTTCATCTAGGATATTGGTCTATAGCTCTCTTTTTTGATGGGATCCTTGTCTGGTTTTGGGATCAAGGTGATGCTGGCCTCATAAAATGAGTTTGGGAGTTTTCCTTCCATTTCTATGTTTTGGAACAGTTTCAGGAGAATGGGAATTAGTTCTTCTTTAAATGTTTGGTAGAATTCCCTGGGAAGCCATCTGGCCCTGGGCTTTTGTTTGTTTGGAGATTTTTAATGACTCCGTTTCAATCTCCTTACTGGTTATGGGTCTGTTCAGGCTTTCTATTTCTTCCTGGTTCAGTTGTGGCAGTTTATATGTTTCTAGGAATGCATCCATTTCTTCCAGATTGTCAAATTTGCTGGCGTAGAGTTGCTCATAGTATGTTCTTTTAATAGTTTGTATTTCTTTGGTGTTAGTTGTGATCTCTCCTCTTTCATTCATGATTTTATTTATTTGGGTCCTTTCTCCTTTCTTTTTGATAAGTCTCGCCAGGGGTTTATCAATTTTATTAATTCTTTCAAAGAACCAGCTCCTAGTTTCGTTGATTTGCTCTATTGTTTTTTTGGTCTCTATTTCATTGATTTCTGCTCTGATCTTTATGATCTCTCTTCTCCTGCTGGGCTTAGGGTTTCTTTCTTGTTCTTTCTCCAGCTCCTTTAGGTGTATGGTTAGGTTGTGTACCTGAGACCTTTCTTGTTTCTTGAGAAAGGCTTGTACCGCTATATATTTTCCTCTCAGGACTGCCTTTGTTGTGTCCCACAGATTTTGAACCGTTGCATTTTCATTATCATTTGTTTCCATGATTTTTTTCAATTCTTCTTTAATTTCCCGGTTGACCCATTCATTCTTTAGAAGGATGTTGTTTAGTCTCCATGTATTTGGGTTCTTTCCAAACTTCCTCTTGTGGTTGAGTTCTAGCTTCAGAGCATTGTGGTCTGAAAATATGCAGGGAATGATCCCAATATTTTGATACCCGTTGAGTCCTGATTTAGGACCGAGGATGTGATCTATTCTGGAGAATGTTCCATGTGCACTAGAGAAGAATGTGTATTCTGTTGCTTTGGGATGAAAAGTTCTGAATATATCTGTGATGTCCATCTGGTCCAGTGTGTCGTTTAAGGCCTTTATTTCCTTGCTGATCTTTTGCTTGGATGATCTGTCCATTTCAGTGAGGGGAGTGTTAAAGTCCCCTACTATTATTGTATTATTGTTGATGTGTTTCTTTGATTTTGTTATTAATTGGTTTATATAGTTGGCTGCTCCCACTTTGGGGGCATAGATATTTAAAATTGTTAGATCTTCTTGTTGGACAGACCCTTTGAGTATGATATAGTGTCCTTCCTCATCTCTTATTATAGTCTTTGGCTTAAAATCTAATTGATCTGATATAAGGACTGCCACCCCTGCTTTGTTCTGATGTCCATTAGCATGGGAAATTCTTTTCCACCCCCTCACTTTAAATCTGGAGGTGTCTTCGGGCTTAAAATGAGTTTCTTAGAGGCAACATATAGATGGGTTTTGTTTTTTTATCCATTCTGATACCCTGTGTCTTTTGATTGGGGCATTTAGCCCATTCACATTCAGGGTAACTATTGAGAGATATGAATTTAGTGCCATTGTATTGCCTGTAAGGTGACTGTTACTGTATATTGTCTCTGTTCCTTTCTGATCTACCACTTGCAGGCTCTCTCTTTGCTTAGAGGACCCCTTTCAGTGTTTCCTGTAGAGCTGGTTTGGTGTTTGCAAATTCTTTCAGTTTTTGTTTGTCCTGGAAGCTTTTAATCTCTCCTTCTATTTTCAATGATAGCCTAGCTGGATATAGTATTCTTGGCTGCATGTTTTTCTCGTTTAGTGCTCTGAAAATATCATGCCAGCTCTTTCTGGCCTGCCAGGTCTCTGTGGATAAGTCAGCTGCCAATCTAATATTTTTACCATTGTATCTTACAGACTTCTTTTCCTGGGCTGCTTTCAGGATTTTCTCTTTGTCACTAAGACTTGTAAATTTTACTATTAGGTGATGGGGTGTGGGCCTATTCTTATTGATTTTGAGGGGCATTCTCTGAACCTCCTGAATTTTGATGCTCATTCCCTTTTCCATATTGGGGAAATTCTCCCCAATAATTCTCTCCAGTATACCTTCTGCTCCCCTCTCTCTTTCTTCTTCTTCTGGAATCCCAATTATTCTAATGTTGTTTCATCTTATGGTGTCACTTATCTCTCGAATTCTCCCCTTGTGGTCCAGTAGCTGTTTGTCCCTCTTTTGCTCAGCTTCTTTATTCTCTGTCATTTGGTCTTCTATGTCACTAATTCTTTCTTCTGCCTCATTTATCCTAGCAGTGAGAGCCTCCATTTTTAATTGCACCTCATTAATAGCTTTTTTTAAATTTCAACTTGGTTAGATTTTAGTTCTTTTATTTCTCCAGAAAGGGCTTTTATATCTCCTGAGCGGGTTTCTCTAATATCTATCATGCCTTTTTTGAGCTCGGCTAGAACCTTGAGAATTGTTACTCTGAACTCTAGATCTGACATATTACCAATATCTGTATTGATTAGGTCCCTAGCCTTCGGTACTGCCTCTTGTTCTTTTTTTTTGTGGTGAATTTTTCCACCTTGTCATTTTGTCCAGATAAGAGTATATGAAGGAGCAAGTAAAATACTAAAAGGGTGGCAACAACCCCAGGAAAATATGCTTTAACCAAATCAGAAGAGATCCCAAATCGCGAGGGGGGAAGAAAGGGGATAAAAAGAGGTTCAAAAAGGAAGAAAGAAAAAAAAAGAGAAAAAAAAAGAAAAGAAAAGAATTTTAAAAAAAGAAAATGAATAAAGAAAAATATAAAAAAGAAAAAAATATATATATTGGATAAACTAGTTAAAAAAACGTTAAAAAAGAAAAGGGTAAAAATTAAAAAAAAAATTTTACCCAAAGGCGAGAAAAAAGAAAAGAAAAAAGAAAAAAATGAAAAAGAAAAAATTAAATTAACTGCAAGACTAAAAAAAAAAAAAAAAATCACAGGGAAAAAGCCATGAGTTCCGTGCTTTGCTTTCTCCTCCTCTGGAGTTCTGCTGCTCTCCTTGGTATTGAAACCGCACTCCTTGGTAGGTGAACTTGGTCTCAGCTGGATTTCTTGTTGATCTTCTGGGGGAGGGGCCTGTTGTAGTGATTCTCAAGTGTCTTTGCCCCAGGCGGAATTGCACCGCCCTTACCAGGGGCCGGGGTGAGTAATCCGCTCGGGTTTGCTTTCAGGAGCTTTTGTTCCCTGAGCGCTTTCCGTAGAGTTCCGGAGGACGGGAACACAAATGGTGGCCTCCTGGTCTCCGGCCCGGAGGACCGAGAGCCCGGGGCCCCACTCCTCAGTGCGCCCTCAGAGAACAGCGCCCAGTTACTCCCGTCTGCCTGACCTCCGGCCGCGCTCCGAGCTCACCGAGCCTGCGACCGGTTCAAGGTCACCCCGAGCTGAGAGCTCACTCCTTGGCTCCGTCTCTGTAGCCGGCTTCCCTGTGCTAATACCTGCGAGCTCTGCGACACTCAGACACCCCGATCCTTCTGTGACCCCGCGGGACCTGAGGCCACGCTGTCGCCGTGTGGGCTTCACCCCGGCTTAGCCTCTGGAGCGATGTCCCTCCGTGGAGCAGACTTTTAAAAAGTCCCGATTTTGTGCTCCGCTGCTCCGCCGCTTGCCGGGAGCCGGCCCCTCCCCCGCGGTCTATTTCCCGTCGCTTTGGATTCACGTCTCCGCCGGTCCTACCTTTCAGAAAGTGGTCGATTTTCTGTTTCTAGAATTGCTGTTCTTCTTCTCTTCCATCTGCCGATGGATTTGCAGGTGTTTGCAATCTTTAGATAAGCTATCTAGCTGATCTCCTGCTAGCTGAAGTAGTCTCAGCCTGCTACTTCTCCGCCATCTTGACTCCTCCCCCTCCTCTACCAATTTTGCACCGAAGCTCAGAGTCCAAATGTAAAGACTCACAGCCCCACGTTGGGAGCCATATGATGAAGTTCTAGAACCTAGGTGAGGTTCGGTGGGCTGAGGTCTGGAGCCGATGACCAAGAAAGAATTCTTGAAACATCTTTGGTGCAAAATGGTGGTTTATTAAAGCACGGACACAGGACCTGTGCTGTTCCCCTGGGTTGTGTGTAATCTGTGTTGTTTTAAACCACTGTTTTGTGGCAACAGTAAGAAACTATTGTAATCACTGAATTTAAAACTGTGCCCCAGTCTGCACCCTGGTGCCCCTTCTCCCCCATCATTGCTTTACTTTTCTCTCTAGAACTTTTGCCAGTGAACCATACTGTTGATTGCTTCTCCTACTACCTTCACCCTGGAGAACGTAAGGTCCACGAGGGCAAGGATTTCTCTCCTCTGTTCACTGGGGGGTTCTAGAACGGTTCCCAGCACACAGCAGGTGCTCAGTAACTATGTGCTGAATGAATGCTTCCTTATTCCCAACCCCTAGCTTTGTCACCCGTTCATTTCTTGCTTCAACCAACTTTGCTCATGATAGGGCCTGTGAACTAAGAGGCAGTCAAGATAGGCCTTTGCCAGTGAGAGGATCAGTATCTGAGGAGAGAGAGAAACACGAGTGTCTCTAATGAAAGGTAGTTAGTGCTACAGTGGAGTGACCCACTGAGGTGCTGTAGAAAACCCAAGGAGGGAATCAGTGCTACATTCATGGTTGGCATAGACCAAGAAGTCACTCAGTAGGTCCGCACTGAGCATCTACTTTGGGCCAGACTCCGTGGTCAGTCTTGAGGATAGAGCCGTGAGCAAGACCGACACGGGCGGCTCTGGAGGCGCATTCGACACGTGCTACCCGGATGGCAAAGGACAGGCCCAGGGGGCACCTGGAGGCCAAAGGAGGGACCCGTGTTCCAGGTGTGAGGCCGGAGGAGGCATGGAGGGCTGAGGCCTTGGGTGTTCAGGCCGTGATGGGTGGTTCGGTCTGGTTCCCGGGAAGGCTGTGGCGTGAGTGAAACCAGAGAAGAAGGCGGGGCTGAGACCACGACGGGCACGTCATGCCGGAGAGTTTGCATCTGATCAGAAGAGCGGCCAGTGGGCGCCGTGAACGATGAGCCCCGCTGACGAAGTGGTGGTGGCAGAACCATGCGGTCTGGTTTGCAGAGGTCGCTGTGGAGGTCACGTGGGCGAGGGACTATAAAGGGTGAACGTGAGAGGAGAGAGCCCGGCTAGTTCTGCCGAGCATTCCTGTTCCGTCTGTCCAGGTCTCCAGCCTCCCGTCTTCCTCAGGCCCGAGGACGGACTCGCATGGGCTGCAGCACTGACTTCTGGCTCCGTTCACGCAAGTTCCAAGACCCAGAGGGAAGGAAGGTCAGGGCATTTATTCTCCCCCTTCTTTAAAAAGATTTCATTTGTCAGAGAGAGCGAGAGAGCGAGAGCGAGCACAGGCAAGGGGAACAGCGGATGGAGCAGGCGGAGGGGGAGGCAGGCTCCCGGCTGCGCGAGGGGCTCGCTCAGGACCCGGTCCCACAACCCTGGGACCATGACCTGAGCCAAAGGCAGGCACTTAACCCACTGAGCCCCCCAGATGTCCCGAGGGTGTTTATTCCTCCGGCTCCCTTTCTTCTGACTGCAGGATGGCCGAGGCCCTGGCCCTTCCTGTAAGGCTACAGACCCTCTGGCAGCTCCGCTCCCAGGCTGCGGCCCTCGGCCTTGGTGACTGCCGCAGTGGCTCCCGCCTTGCTGACCCTTGTGGCACTCTTGGTGGCTCCCGTGGCCCTGCCCCCACGGTTGTGTTCTTAGTCGCCCCTTTCCAATGCGCCGTATGTTTCCTGCGGGGACCCGGGGGACCCTGACTGACCTATGAGTCTGATTCAGGATTCCAGGTAGGAGCCAGTGCAGCCAGGGGCATTGCAAGGGTCATGAAGCGGGAAGAGCAGAGACTTCAAAGGAGCAGCTTCCTTTCCTCGAACACCTGCCACGTCCGGCACCATTCCAAGTGTGTTGCAAATTAACTCATTAACCCTTACAAAATGCCTTTATGTTGGTTACTGTGTATCAGCCCTATTTTAGATAAGGAAGCTGAGACCCAGAGAGGCTGGCAAAGTTGCCAGGGTTAGACAGGCCACATGGGCTCCCACACCCTTCGTCTCTCTGCGGGTCACTGTTGAGTCCTGTCGTCCTCCTGTGCAGGAGGGATAGGAGGAAACGGATGGGTTGGAGGTTCTCAGGCCGCTGGAGGAAGGTCGTGCCATGAACTGAGAAACGCAGCAGGCAGAGCTTTGGTCTGGAGACCCGTGTTCTGCAGTGTGCACAGGACGCCTTTCACCCAAGTGGAAGGTGCTTTTGAGACATCCGTCCCCGGGGGACTTGTTTTGACCCCGCTGGCGAAATTGAACAGACATCACGAGAAACACCCAGCAAATCCCCCGAAGTCAGGGATTGGGGAGGGTTGGCCTTGGCGCTTCTGCTGCTCCCACTCACTGCTGCTCCAAAGCCCGGAGGAGCACCTTAACCCCGTAAGGCTGCGGGACAGAGGCCGGGCCACCCAGCATCACTGCTTTTCCTTTCCACCCCCAGAGCGGCTTGCTTATGCAGGGCTCCCTTTGCCATCAGGGAGGAGAAATCATTCATCGGGGCCATCCAAGAGCTGCGGGGGCGTTCAGGTTTACAGTCTGAGCCAAGATCTGTAGGTGATTGGTTTTGTTAAGTCTGCACCCAGACCTCCTGGGCGCTCACGCCGGGCCTCGCTGGACAGGTGCTCCCAGAGGAACTCCAGGAGCTCCGAGACGGTGTTGTGAAGGGTCTGTCTCAGGAGAACGGCATTAGGGAAGGAGGTGGGGGAAGGCATTTACTTTCATCAGAAGGAACTGAAGGAAGGTGGGTGAATTAGACTGTTTCCATGGTTAGTAACGGAAACAAAAATCAAGTTAGCAGAAAGGCATGTATTAGCTCAAGGAGCTGGAGAGGTCTCATAGGAGACGTGGAGGAACTTCAGAAACTTAGACTTGAGACCCTGGAAGTCAGCCTTGAGGCCACCAAGCCCCCTGAGGTCTCTCAGCTGTGGCTGTTTCTGTAGACGGGCTCTCGGTGTGAGGAGAGGAGGAGCCCAGTGACTGCGTGACAGACCACCCTCCCGAACCCAGGAGGGGGAGCCCGGTTAGCATCTCCTCAGCTTCTCTCCGAAGCAGAAAGTGAGATCCTTCTCTCGGAATTTATGTTTCGTTCTCAGGGCAGGGCTCTGAGTACCATTTTAGGGTCACGCCGAGAGAGACCCAGCCCTCCCAGCTGAGGCCCCAGACACAAGTGACACCGTCCTAGACCATCTGAGACCAGAAGTCCCACCCAGACAACCCCCAGAATTGTGAGAAATGGTAAATTGTTGCTTTGAGCTGCTGGGGTTCGGGAGGGTGGTCTGTCACGCAGTCACGGCTACTCAGGCAGGTGAGGGCGTTACCGACAAAAGTGGGGGCTGCCGTGGCTGGGTTAGGGTGAGGGTTAGGAGCTCCTCCTACGGCCAAGAAGCCGCTCTGTAACCAAAGAAGGATTGTGGGAAAGCTTGCCTGGCCGACCCACGGGATGCCTGCCACTGTCCGCGGTCGTGATGCAGGGACAGAAAGGCCTCAGCGTCCTCCGGCCTGTCCTCCTGTATTCTCAGTCTCGGCTGGTGGTGCCACCGTCCAGCGGGGGACACTCAGGCCAGAACTCCGGGATCGTCCCAGACTCCTCCCCGCCCTCAGCTTTCACCTTTGTCACTACACTCTGCTGATCTGACCATTGCAATCGCTTCCCATGGTGTCCCTGGGTGTCCCTGCATTCCTCAGGGCTCAGGCTGGACCTCGCCTTCCTAGGAGCTCCTGAAACTCCGAGCGGGGCGAACTGGCCTTCCTGAGTGCGCACCTGGGCCGTGTCTCTTAACTCCTTACAAGGCTGCTGTGGTCCTGGGCGTGTCTCCCTGCTTGGACTGGAAGCTTCCTGAGGGTAGGAACGTGTCCCTGCTCATGGGATGTGGCAGATGGGGTAGTGATCGTGCAGCGCAACACGTGTGGAAGTGAACTCCTCTGACGCAGCTTTTTTTTTTTTTTTTTTCTTATTTATTGATTTACTCAGACTCCGGGAAGAATGAACTCATAGTTCTTGTCCCTGAGAGATTGGTCGGGGGAGGCTGGTCAGCGGTGGACTGCGTTGCTGAAGCGCTTCAGGAAGCGCGATGTCAAGGCGGGCATGGTTCTTGCCGTCCGAAGCTTTGACAGCGAGCGCCTCTTCAGCCTCCCCGACCTCTGCGATTTGGAGCAAGTTGTTTGTTTTTCTGAACCACTGGTCCCATAGCCACAAAAATGGGATTATTATATTTTCCTTGTGGGGTTGCTGTGATAGTCAGACCTGGTAACAGCTCTAGCACCCAACACATACCTATTCCTCTCCTAGTCCGTAGTGAGGCTTAGTTTCTTTTCTGTCCATCTTGAAATGTCACCTGCCTTTGCAGTGTGCTTCCCCAGAAGCAGAGCCTGAAAGAAGGGTTTGCGTGCAAGTAGTTTACTTTGGAAGAGAACCCACGGAGGGGAGGTAAGTGAGATAGAAACGAGAAAGGACTTCACCCAGGGCATGTTAACGCATCGGCTACCACTGCGGGCCACTGGGGTTCAGCCTCTCGGGAGACATCTGGGAGATTGTATAGATTAGAACATTCTTCTTCTTCTTCTTTTTTTAAGATTTTATTTATTTATTTGACAGACAGAGATCACAAGTAGGCAGAGGGGCAGGCAGAGGGAGACAGAGAAGCAGGCTCCCTGCCAAGCAAGGAGACGGATGTGGGACTCGATCCCAGCACCCTGAGATCATGACCTGAGCTGAAGGCAGAGGCTTAACCGACTGAGCCACCCAGGTGCCCCAGATTAGAGCATTCTTGAGAGGGAGATGAAGTGGAGGGTGTTTATCCTCCCAAACCTCTGTCCATCGTTGACTGAGGGCGCTTTCGGGGCCATTAGTACCCAGCACATCTGTTCAGCTTGCTGCGCTGGGAGAGCTCCCAGGTGGAGGATGGGGGGTGTTTGCAGTCAGCCGTGGGCACCCCTGTGAGTGGGGAGAACCAGGAGTCCCAGCCAAGCCGCATACCTGAAAGAATATGCATAAATCCCATATTCGCACCGTTGCCTCTACTTCACAAGTATTTTGCTGAATACGTAGGATGGGGTTAATACAAGTGGGCTGCTCCCTCTGATCGGAATGGGTGGGCGAGAGCTTTAGAAACTGCGTAGCTTTCCTACTGTACTCTGAGGTGTCGTGAGAGCAGCAGTGGGGGGCGGGGGGTGCTTTAGCAGACTCTCAGTGCTGGGCTTCAGCTGGGGGGGCTTTCAGGCACTCCTGTTCCTACAGAGAAGGTGGGGAGGAAAGGGGCTGAGGAAGAGAAAATTTTGTGGGGGAAAATGTCACAAATATTCTCTTTATATCCGGATATGACAGGAAGTTTACAGTAAGGGCATTGGAAGGAAACAAGTGCATTTTCAGTATTTTAGATATTGTTTTAAGCATTTGGTTTTTGTTTTTGTAGCTTTTATTATTTTTTTATTTATTGCTATTCTGTAATTCAAGCTTAGACTCATAGAAGGAACTTTCTGTGCCCTTTGCCCAGATTAACCATGTTTACATTTCGTCTCCCTTCCCTCCTCTCCAGTACGTGTGTATAAATACATGTTTCTTAAACCAGTCAAGAGTGAGTTAGAGACATTGGGTTGAATTGGTGCACATTTCAGGTTTTTCCCTGTGGGATACTGAAATGCAAGTTAGGGTTCACAGATTTCGAAATTCTATTGATTTTATTTCATTCTGGAAAAAAATCTGATCTTTTGTAAAGTAGTAAAATATTTATGGCCCTTGGAAAGTGCCACCTACTTGCTTAATATCCTTTTCCTTAATAGTCTGCCGTAATGCAATGGCATTTTATTAATTCATTAACCATCACATTCCTATTAAGAGACAGTGTTGGAACCAGAAGGGATCTTGCAGATTCTTCCAGCTCTGCTTTACAGTTAATCAAACTGGGGACCAGAAAGATACTTCCTTGACAGTCTCAGGGTGGTGGTTGGGTTGGGACCCAGGGATGCTCACTGTAGACAGAATCAGTGCATGTGAGGTGAGCCCGTGGGCTCTTTGAAACCAGTCAGATCCAGAGGGACAGGGAGACCCCAGCCCTCAATCTCCAGCTTCCATCACACAGCCTGGTGTTCTCCTGTTTCCTGGATTGAGCTTCTGCATAAGATTTTCTGTGAAGAAAGGGCCTTACTATTAAAAAAAAAAAAAAAAAAAAAAAAAAAAAAGACCTGGTGAGGGTTAAACTTGGACTCCTGATTAGCCGGGCAGTTGGTTCCTAGCTGGGGTGGGGACCTGAGTCTGCCTCCTCAGTCCGGTAGGTGTACAGTTTGACCTGCACATCGTAGAGCCTCCTCTCATTTCCTGCTTGACCTCTTCTTTTCAAGGGAAATATCATTGCCCTGGAGGAGCTAGAAGCAAAACTCATTTAAAAAAGGGATTCTTCTCGGGGCACTGGGTGGCTCAGTTGTTAAGTGTCTCCCTTTGGCTCAGGTCATGGTCCCAGGGTCCTGGGATGGAGCCTGCATCGGGCTCTCTGCTCAGCGGGGAGCCTGCTTCTCCCTCTCTCTACCCCCTGCTTGTGTTCTCTCTGTCGCTGTTATCTCTCTCTGTCAAATAAATTAAAAGAGATCTAAAAAAGAAGAAAAAAAAGGGATTCGTCTTATCAAAGAATGACTTCATTTTCCCAAAGCCCTCTCTCCACCATTCATTCTTCTTCCATTTGTACCGTTACACGTACCAAGATTCCCACGAAATGCTTCTTTGAGCCAGAACACTAATCCCTTGCCCCAGATTACCGCATTGTCTTCTTAAAATACATTTCATTAGAGATGATTCACACAGCTATTGCTCTGATGGTCCAAACCACCCACCTTCAGAAGCCTCCCCTTCACCCTCCACCACAGAGCTTTATAAAATGACACCTTGCTTTTTATTACCTTATTCTTCCTAATTATTGGTCACAGTTTTCTTTTTTATCTAATAAGGAATATCATTCTTTATTTGAATTGTTTTTCTTTTTTAAAAAATATTTTATTTATTTATTTGAGAGGCAGAGAGAGACAATGAAAGAGAGAGCATGAGAGGAGAGAGGTCAGCGGAGAAGCAGACTTTCTGCCGAGCAGGGAGCCTGATGCAGGACTCGATCCTGGGACTCCAGGATCATGACCCAAGCTGAAGGCAGTCGCCTAACCAACTGAGCCACCCAGGTGCCCCCTGAATTGTTTTTCTAATAGTTATTTTAGCCCAAAGTTAATTTTCCTCTGTCAGGCAACAGTGTTTCCAGTTTGCAACATCATTGCTATATAGAATGGGCTTTAGTGTCATATAGATTGTAGACTCACAATCTACCATAGACTACCACATACCTCTTGGCCAGTTGTAAGTTTTCATTTTCTTATGTGCAGATGAGAATGACAGTTATACTATTTATTTTATGGGATTGCTGTATTAAATTATAATCCATAAAGTACTTAGAAGAGTATCTGGCGTGTAATGAGTGCCTACAATGTGTAATGTTATGTATTCACTAGTTATTTATTTTTTAAAGATTTTACTCATTTATTTTAGAGACAGAGTGTGTGTACTGGGGGAGAAACAGAGGGACAAGCAGACTCCGTACTCACTGTGGAGCCTGACACGGGGCCCCATCCCAGGACACTGAGATCATGACCTAGCTGAAATCAAGAGTCAGATGCTTAACTGACTGAGCCACCCAGGTGTACCTCACTCATTATTATTTTTATATAGAAGCAATTTTTGGTTACTCTCAGCCAAATAAGTTGGAAAATTCTAATTTTAAAATATAGGGCTTGTTTTCTTTTCTTATAAGGTTTGCCCTTGAATCATGTACTAGAGTTATTTTTCCTTTCAAAAAGTGGATGCATGGCAGAACGTTTATGCAGCACGTTGTGGGTAACTGATGGAACTTGAGTCATCTCACCACGCCTGTGGAGTCGACAGCCTGATTGTTGTTGCTGATATTCCTTCTGGTAAATTCTATTATTCTTGTGTGATTTCAGAGTGACATGACCTTCCATGTGTTGTTAGTTTTTAGTAACCACCAAAGAACGAAGAGGAAAAGATAATGCATCAAAGACTATTTTTATAAGAACAGAAAGAGGTAAGGAAAAAGAGAGAAAGCCAGATACGAGACAAAAATATATAGAAACACCGCACCACAAAAGTCTTCTGGAGAGTAATGTAGTAAGACTTCTGCTTCCAGTCAAGATGGAGTCCCAGGAATCAGATGTCCCCTCCTGACTGAAACAACCACAAAACCAGACAAAAGGTACAAAAGGGCAGTTTTCAGCAGTTGGGCACTAGGATCCACAGGACTGGGATCCCTGAGAAAAATACACAAATGAGGAGAGCCCTACAGTTGCTGTGGCTTAATGCTACAGGCTGCAGAGCAGGGAGTGGGAACCCAGGTGAAGCCTAGCCACCTTCCTGAATTGAGGATCTGAAGGTAGGAACTCAGGGAGGCCAGTGTGGCCAGAGTTCACAGAGAAGAGTACCAGAGAGAAGAGAGTTTCACAGAGGGAAGGAGAGCTCTGGAGATGCCAGGAAGTCCTCTCCAGGTGTTTTAAGTAAGGACTGATCAGTGTAGGCATGTGCAGAAACTACCAAAGGTCGGAGAAGGATGACCCCAAAGGAGCAGAAGGAACAATCCCCAGGGCTCACCTGGACCTGGGAGTAGTTTGTGTCCCGCCAGCCATAGTGGGAAACCACATACTTCGTGGGTCACTGGACAGATTGCTTAGAGATATGGCCTCACTAGGGGGCTAAAATTAGCCCTAGCCTAAATAGAGACTACTCTAGTTCCACCTACCAAAGCTTGAAAAAAAAAAAGTAAGCCTTCAGGTATAGAATTTCAGTTGTGCAAAATGAAAAGTGTTCTGGAGATTGGTTGCACAACAGTGTGAGTGTACGTAATGGTTATTAAGATGGTAAAGTTAATGTTATGTGTATTTCAGCACAATTCAAAAGTAAAATAGCCCAGAGGCCTCTGGGTGGCTCAGTCAGTTAAGTGTCTGCCTTCAGCTCAGGTCATGATCCCAGGGTTTTGTCACCAAGCCGTGTATCAGGCTCTCTACTCAGTGGGGAGCCTGCCTCTCCCTCTCTCTCTGCCTGACACTCTGCCTATCTCTCTCTCTCGCTCTCTCTGTCAAATAAATAAATAAATAAGTAAAATAGATCACATGAAAAAGGAAGCTTCAGAAAGACCAGACTGTTTCCAAATACCTGAAGAATATTTATAGGAGCACAAAAATATCTAGCATGCAACAGGCAATATTTGAAATGTCTGACATCCAATAAAAAAAGTACAAGGCATGCAAGAGAAGGAAAATAACACCCATAATCAGAAAAGGCAATCAAAAGAAACAGACCCCAAATGACACTTAACGATAGAACGATAGTGGACAAGAACACTAAAACTATATCACACGTGTTGAAGAACGTAGAGGAAAGATGGAGCATGAAATGTAGAGACATGGAAGATACTTTATAAAAGACTCAAATTTCTACAGGTGAAAAATACAATATCTGAGATAAAAACATTAGGTGGGATTTATGACAGAGTAGATACTGATGAAGAAAAGATTAGTGAATCTGAAGACATAACAACAGAAACTATTCATAATAAAGCACACAGAGGAAATAAACTGAAAGAAAGAAAAAAACTAGCATCAGTGAGCTGTGAGACAACTTCAAGTGGCCTATTATAAGTGTATTTGGAATCCATAAAGTGGGAATTTTCTCCAAAGTTTTTCCAAAACTATTTGGAGAAATACTATCCAAATTTTTAAAATTTGATCAAAGTGAAAAATCCACTGATTCAAATTCAACACAAGCTCAAAAAATGTGAAAAAAAATCCCTACATAAATTTCAAAGTGAAAATTTAAAAAACTGTAATAATGAGAAGATCTTAAAAGTATCCAGTGAAAACATATCACCTACCTAGGAACAAAGACAAGAAGGACAAGAAACTGCCTGTTGGAAGCAATGCAAGACCCGAGGCAATGGAGCATCTTTAAAGTGCTGGAAGAAAAAAAAGGACTATCAATTGAGAATTCTGTACCCAGAAAAAATATCTTTTACACACGAGGATAAAATACTTTTGTAGACATATAAAAACCAAGCGAATTTATTTCCAGCAGACCTGCACTATAAGAAATGTTAATGGAAGTTCTTTAGTTAGATGAACAATCTACCAGTGTAAAATCTATGATCAGCATATCAGATATGGTAAATACACAGATAAATACAAAGGCCTTTTTTCTTATTTTAAAAATATTTTTAAAAGATAATGACTACTGAAAGAAAAAGTAACTGCAATGTTTCTGAGGTTTAAAATACATGTAGAAGTAATTGCACAATGGCCAAGAAGAGACAATGCAATAGACTGTTCTAAGATTCTCCTATAATGTGTGAGATGGTTAAAATTACTTGAAGGTAGATGAGGATAAGTTAAGGATGTACACTGTGAACAGTAAAAGAAAAAAGCAAGAGTTATTACCAATAAGCCAACAAAGGAGGTAAAATGCAGTCAGCAAAAATGTTCAATTAATTCAAAGCGGGCAGAAAAAGATTAATGAGAGAGCAAAAAGCCATTGGGGGTGCCTGGGTGTCTCAGTCAGTTAAGTGTCTGCCTTCGGCTCAAGTCATGATCTCAGGGTCCTGGGATTGAGCCGGGCGTCGGTTCCCTGCTCCATGGGGATTCTTCTTCTCCCTCTGCCCTGCCCTCACACACCCCTTCTCAAATATAAATAAATAACATCTTTTTAAAAAAACAGTTGGATAAATAGAAACTAAATAGTAAAATGACATATTTAACCAACCATATTAATAGTAGCACCAAAGATAAGTGTTCTAGAGCAGACTGTGTGATAGACCTTCTTGTGATGATGGAATGTTCTTTGTCTGTGCTGATACCTAGTCACATACGGCTACTGAGCACTTGAAATATGGCTCATGAACGGAATTTTAAGTTTTATTAAAATTTAATTAATTTAAATTCAAATACCCACATGTGGTTAATGACCTATCAGCATAATTTTAAATACCTCAGTGAAGAGGCAGAGATTGTCAGATTCGTTAAAAAGCAAAGCTCAACTAAGCGCCGGCAAAAGAAACTCTTTAACTATAAAGACAAATAGATTAAAAGTCAGAGAATGGAAAAAGATACACCATGCAAGCCTTAATCAATAAAGGTTGATATGTTAATATCAAAGTCGGTATCAAAAAGACATAAGACGTTTGCAGACAGAAATTTTACGTCGTTGCCGTAGGGGCGGCTGAGGAGAGAGGGGCGACGCGTTCTTAGCTGGAGCTTCTGCCGCAGAATACCAGACTGAGTGGCTCAGATGACAGAAGCTCGTTTCCTCCCCGTCCCGGGGGCCGGAGGTCCAGGATCAGCGTGCCGGCAGGGGTGGCTTCTCCCGAAGCCTGTGTCTTTGGCTTGTGGGAGGCCACGTTCTCGCTGCCTCTTCACACAGTCGTCCTACGCACGGGCACCCCTGGTGTCTCTCTGTGTGTCCGGATGCTCTTCTCTCAGGAGGACACCCGTCAGGTTGTAGTAACGCCGGCATGGCCTCGTTTCACTTAATCATCACTTTAAAGGCTTAGTCTCCAAATACGGTCATATTCGGAAGTCCTGGGGTTAGGGCTTCAGCATACACATTTTCTGATGGGGACACATTCAGCCCATAACAGCCAAGGACATTGTTTACCATAACTGTTCTTATAAGAACAGTGTCTTTGGGTTTTCATGGCGCAGTAGAATTCTCTGGAGAAGATAGTGCCCTCCTGGTTGTATGATGACTCGAGTCAACCCAGAAGAGAAGGGGCCAAGTTGTGGGGTGACGGTTCACCTCTCAAGGGAGTTTTGGAGGACAGTGAGGTGGGGAGGAGGACTCCCATCCCCCTAGAATCTTGTGCTTTCTCTCTTGTTTCTCTTGAACCTTCTAAGAACAATCGTGCCTATGAGCTCTGTAGTTTTTGTTAAAATCACTGTTTACTTCAAGTAAACAGTGCTTCTTCTGACATGCCCAAGAAGAACCGATTGGAGATGCTGCCCCTTCCGGAAGCCCTCTGACTCTCCCACCCAGGGCGAGCAGCCTCCGGTTGCCGGACAGCGGCAGGTCAGCGGGTCTGGCGACGCTCGCCCTGGCTTCCCTCTGTTACCTGTCAGGAGTCTGCGGCGGCTTCATCCGGTCAGCCCCGAAGGCGCCAGGTCTCTGGGTGAGGTTTGAGAGAGGGGAAAGGGGAGGAGGCGGCAGGAAGGTTTTGAGCGAGAGAAGGCTCCAGGGGCCCCGAGCTGCGCGATCTGTAAGGAAGCTTAGAGCAAGTCTACAGAACAAGGTAAAAAGAGATGGTTTTTCTGAATCTGCATTGCGTTTCCGTGGCAACATCTCCGCGGGCTCCGACCTTACTGTGCTGCGTTCTCCCCTCTGTGTGGACAGACTCGTGGTGTCCGTTGGAGGGTCACCTCCTGTCGTGATCTTTCTGGGGACGGGGCAGCCGCATTTTTGGTCGGCATGGCCGTGGCCGCTTCCTTCCTGCTTCCAGGCTTTGATAACCAGAGGACGCTTGCCAATCTGCAATTTATTCATTTGATAAAATATTTATAGATCAGGTATTCACGTAGCCTCGACTCAGCCAAAAGCATCCGTCATGCCGGTGAAGTGTGAGCCCGTCACGGTGGGCCTCGATGGCTTCCACGGCTGGGGTAGATCTGCAGCAAGCCAAGCCGAAGGGCTCGAAGCCTCCTCCGGCCAGCTGCCGGCCTTCACCCAGGTTCTTGCCCTGTGGGCGCTCCGGGCGCTGCGCTAGGGGTGAAGGGAAGAGCAGGAAAGGAAGCAGAGCAAGGGCCCGCCCTGGGGAGGCTTGGGTCGGAGTGGGCGGGCGAGCGTTGGCCGCGGGGCGCGGGCTCACGTCGTGGGTGCGGACCACGGGCGCCACGGGCACTCGGAAGAGCGGGGCTTCTTCCAGGGCTGGGTCAGGGAGCGGCTCGGGGATGGCGCGGGGCTTGGGCTGGGTCTGCGCGCGGGCCGGGGCTGGGGGCACAGAGAGGATCTGGGCAGCGAGAGCGAGGGGAGACGCGGGAGAACTTGAGACGGGGCAGGTGGGCGGCCGCCCCGGGATGAGACGGGGCAGGTGGGTGGCCGCCCGGGGAAGGAGGGTCAGACTTGCTGAGCCGGACCGGACAAGGGGGCGTTGGGGGCTCAGGTCCTTGGGATCCCGGGGGCGGAGTTAAGACCTTCTCCTGTAGGGCGGAGGCCTGTCAAAGGTTTTAGAGCAAAGGGGCTGTTGTTGGCGAAGTCACGCTGTGGGACTGCTCCCCGGAGCCTGCGCACGGCGGCTGAGGGCCGGACGGGAAGGGCCGAGGGACTGGGTAGGAAGCGGCTTCGGGTGTTAGGATGCAGGGTGTGGGGTGGAGAAGGGAGGAGCGGGCGCAGGCGGCCCGTGGGTGGAGCCCGGGGAAGGACAGACCCCGCCAGGATGTCGGGAAGGCAGAGGGACCTGTCAGCCTGGACCGGGGACCTGTCAGCCTGGACCGGGGACCTGTCAGCCTGGACCGGGGTCGGTAGCGCAGGAGTTTACGCCGTTACAAGAAGCGACGCTCCCCAGGCCCGTGTAAACCAGGAAGGGGAAGAGCCTCGTCTGAGCCGCGCACTGCCCAGTAGGAGGGGACGAGCGACTGTCGTCGGTGGGGCAGACGCGTGCACGAGGCCGAGACGGACGCACACGAGGGAGACGGGGCGGCCTGGAGCCGGACGCTGAAGGGGAGCTTGAGGAAGACGTCCGCGTCCTATTTGACCTCAGAGGGCATGTGGGGGGGCGTGACCTGCAAGCGGGCCGCCTCCATTCCCAGATCCGCCCCTAGGGCTGGACCCTCACCCGAGGCAGAACTCTAGGAAAAAGAGGTGAATTAAGGCTCTTCCTGCCTTCGAGAAACTGTCCATCCAGCGGGGGGAAGGACTGTTCATTCCAACATCTGGATTTTCCCGCCTCGGCCCCCCCACCAGGTGCTACTGTGGTGCCGGGAACGCAGGAGGGAACAGAATGGACTAAATTCCCCATCTTCACAGAGCCGCGTTCTAGTGAAGAACTTACTAAAAAACAAGCAGAATTGGGCTAAGTCGTGAAAGACGGGTTCAAGGAGGCGCAGAGGGAGAGAGCAGGGTCTGCCGGGGCCGTCACTGTGAGGCCTGCGCTGTGGACAGGCGAGAGGCGCGGGGGCAGGCCCAGTGACCAGTAGTTGGGGACGGCGGTCGGGAGCGAGGCCGGGTCGGCCTGACACCGATGCGGACAGCTGCGCGCGCCCCGTGCGGAGGAGGCCATGTGCTTGGGGTCACCAGGGAGGCGACTTTGTAGCTGTGGCCGCTGGAAGAGGCCCGGGGCCGCCTGCGTGCTCTGGGCCTCCCTCTCGGCAGGTCTCCGGCCCATCCGCGCCGGTTCCCTCGGCCGCTGGCAGAAGGCAGCAAAGGGGGCCCAGCCCGGCCCACGAGAAGCGTCCCCGGCACCGACACCCAAATCCGGCCACACGGACCCAAGGCTTGTTTCCTGGTGTCCGGGGTGGTCTGGAGAGAGAGTGGGTGTTAGGGGACGGATTGTGCCCCAGAATCCTGCGTTCAAGTCCTGACCCCCGGAGCCTCTGGATGTGACCGCGTTTGAAGACAGGATCTCTGGAAGGTGATGGCGTTAATGTCGTGGTGGTGGCCTCTGCAGAACGGGCGTCCTAGGGAAAGAGGAAATTTGGACACACACACACAATAGACACGCACACGCAACAGACACACACAACAGACACAGAACAGACACACACACAACAGACACACACACCAGACACACACACACAGATGCACACAACACACACACAACAGACACACACGCGTGCGCACACACACACGGACAGTGCTGTGTGAGGAGACAGAGGTGCAAGCTAACGCACGGCAAAGGTGGCTGCAAACCACCAGAAACTCCAGCCGTGGAACACGGTGTCCCTCAGCGTCCTCAGCAGAGCCAGTCCTGCCCAGGCCTTGATTCCGGGCATCTGCGACACCGGGTTTCCGTTGGTGACCGCCCCCGCCCTGGCTGTGGTGCTTGCCAGGCAGCCGGGCAGGGGCACGGCGGCGTTGGGCTGGGAGCCGCGGGGCCGCTCTTACCGCTGGCCAGTGTCGCCATCGCTGTCCGTGAGGTCCCTTCCCGATGCCGCTGCAGTCAGCGTTTCAGGGCGGCCACCGCGCATCCCGGTCCCTTCAGTTGTGACCCACCGGCTCTCGGCGCCTTCAGAGAACCGGCCCACACGCATGTGCCCCCTCTCCGGCCCTTCACTTTCTGGAAGGTTCTCACTCGTGGAAGTGGTCAAACGTCAGGGTGTGCTCCGCCGGACAAGGTCGGATTGGTGAGGGGATCCGTTAAAAACAACCAGAATGTGTTCACGGTGCTGGTGTCGGGACTTACAAGGGGATTTAGCATTTTAATGGGCCGGGAGGGTTTTCACTTAAACTTGTGGCGTGAAGGGCGGGGAACAGTCTCTGAGCTCCGTGAGAGGCACAGACTCCGCTGGGGCCGAGGGGCCGGGAAGTCATGGAAACAGACACGACTTCAGCAGAGCCTCAGGGTAAAGTGTGGACCAATGACCCGTGGTGACCAGGAGCTTCCGCAGAGCTTAGCCCTGAGGAGCTGATCTCCTGTAGAGACTACCAAGAGGGCCCAGGGTTCCGTCAGTCGCCCCACTCCTCTCCGGCTGCTGGAGCCGGTCAGCGGTGGGTCAGCACTGTCATCCTCTAGAACCTCCGGAATGTCCCCGCTGCGCCTCAGAGGGCTGCTGTCACTAACCCAGCCTCGTGGGAATGGGGCTCATCGACCCCACCTGCTCACTCAACTGTTTTCTCTTATTTACTGTGTTCTCTCGTGTTCGCAAGTCTCAGAAGCAGCCAAATGAACATCACACCCAAGATTTTCTTGCGGTACCCACTAATGAGTTGTGCACTGCGAAAATGTTTGAAGCTGGTGGCCGTATCTTCTTCTTCTTTTTTAATTTGTATCTGACTGGTATTTTTTATTTGTCAGAACTTCGCTGCCCTGAAATTTATATGTGTGCCGGGTTCCAGCTAAGGGCGGTGTGCTCATTGGGTTCAGTGCTCACAGTGTCTCTGTGAAGGAGACGCCGACACACCATTGTTTCCCAGAGGAGCCTCCACGAGCTCATTGACTTCATCGGGCTCAGGGAGCCGGTCAGGGTATATGCGCCAGGGTATAGCCCAGCGCTCTGGCTCCAGGGTCCTCGCTCTTCACCGCTGCACATCATAACACCAGTGTGGGTTTGGATGATGGTGCTGGAGACGTAAAGCTCCTTGCGACGAGTCCCCGCCCTCAGGCCCCGGCGGCTACGGTGTGACTTGGTGGGTGCGGAGCCGGAGGAGCACACCAGGCTTTGGGAATCCCAGATGAGGAGCTTGCCCGGGGCTGGGTCAGGGCTGGGTCAGGGCTGGGTCAGGGCTGGGGCAAGCAGGACCTCAAGGACTTCTCCACAGAGGAGCCGCACAGACAAAGGTGTGGAGGCGTGAGACATCCGTGCTGGGGTGCGCACCAGCTCTGTGTAACTGGGGCGCAAGACGAGACGGTGGGAGAGAAGGCGTGGGGGCAGGACGGGGAAGGTGTCGCTCAGGACACATTCAGAAATTTGGATTCATTCCCCCCTGGAAGGCAATGTGCCACCGAGGGGTTTTGAGACCGAGAGTGAAACGTTTGGTTTCATGTCGCAGGAAGGTCAGTGTGGTCGCCCGGTGGAGGACGCTTTGAGGGGCCCAGAGCACAGGCCGCCGGATGAGAGCCCGGGAGGAAGGTGCTGTGTGAGTCCGGGGGAGACGTAAGGACTTCCAGGAGGAGACTGTGCGGACGCTGAGGCTTTGGATTTGGCAGGTCCCGCGTGCTGAGTGGATGTGCGCTCGAGGAGCAGGAAGTCTCAGTCAACCCCAGCAGCTTACGGGTGCAAGGTACGGGTCTCGATGTATGACATGTTTGAACTCGGTCACTCCCTCGGGAGCCTGAGTGGTTTCGCAGATGACGAAGGTGACGCAGGAGGGCTGAGTTCCTGGCTTGAGGGCACTTGTCACGGCCAGCGAGAGGCAGACTGGGACTGGGGCTGGTGTCCTGGCTCTGTCCCCTGCTGTCTTCATCACCATGCCACGGCCCTCCCGAGTGGGCCTCTGCAGGGCCACCACCACCGCTGCCAGGTGGCCGGATGCGTGGCGGTGCCCCTGGCCTCCCTCCAGAAGGGAGCAGCGAAGGACCCTGGACTCCATGTCCCTTGGGTTTAGTGTGACCTGCCTGTGGCGCCCCCAGGGAGGACTCCAGCTCTGGCCCTTCTTCCCGGAGCCCCTCCTCACTGAGCCATGGGGCTTAAACCATGACACAGTTTTACATTTACATGACAGGTTAATGGGAAAAAAAATTGGTGGAACAGGGTCTAAAATCTCTCATAAGCCGATGTGATTTCTCTCTGTTTCCAGTCTGCTGACTGGATGGCAGATTAAAATGTGAAGATTTGACAAAAAGATAATGTAGCTGTGCCAGCCTTCAGCGTCTCAGGCATAAAATTAAGTTTAACGTTGTGTTACGCTCTTGAAGACTTGTCATCCTGAGTCTGGCCAGACCAATGTGATTTAGAGGGTTTGGTCTCGAGAAATGAGGAGCCGCAGAATGTGGAGCGAGGCAGTGGGGACGGCAGCCCGGAGAAGCCCTACTGCGGGCGACACGCAGGCCCTTCGGTCACGCGGGAAATGTCGCCTCCTTTCCTGCCTCTTTGACGGGGGACTCTGGTGGGTCCGACTGGTTCTCCCGCTGAAGTCGGGAAATTCAGTGACCCCTGCTCCATGCCCCGGCCGTTCCTGTATGTCTCCTCCACCTCCGCGTTCTCTGCGCATCTACTCGTTTGCTCCTTTCTTGGGCCCTAAATGTGTGCCGGCCCCATAACTACCCCAGTTTTCCTTGGGAGCCGCGTGCTTCAGTCTGGCTGTGGACCGGTCCCCAGGCTGTGAAGTTCGAGCTGAGCTCTGGCTCCTTCCCTCCTGCGCACCTGAGTGCGCCCTCGCACACACACTCCAGATCCTTCCGTTCCGCGGTTTGGGTGTCTTATCCCTACTGCCCCTCCCGGCAAAGCCTTGTGAGGGCATCTGCTCAGTCTGTGTCCTGGCCTTCGAAGCTTGTCATTCTGTCGATATAAGAAGTGAGAGACAGGTCAGCCTCACAGAGCCCGGTGCTAGAAACAGAAGCTTCACCCCCAGGCTCTTCGGGTTTGGGCATGGACAGGGGATGCCCCTCTTGCTGCCAACCCCACTTCTAAACCATGTCTTGGTGCCTAGTTGATGCTACCACCCTCCCCCGAAGAGGGAACCTGAACGCAGAAGAGGAGCCGAAACGTCCTGCCTCGGCTGAGTCAGCAACAAAACGTGCAGCGGGCCTGAGTGGAAGTCGCAGGTGGAAGCAGGGAGCGGATTTCCTCCCCGTCCTTGGGGGAGGGGTCCTGGCTGCTCCAGCCCCGCGGTGGGCGAGGGTGGGTCTGCAGGGGCCTCCAGGAGCCCCTCCCTCTGCACGGACCACCCAGCACGCCGCTCCTGCAGCAGCCGAGTCACCAGCCTTCCAGGAGAATGCCCCCAAATTTTGCCGAGAAGACCCGGGGTCTCACCTTTCTCGTTCCAGTCCTTGCATTTGAGCTCGGGAGGGTCAGCGCTTTCTGTGATGTCGGGACGGGAAGAGCAGAGCCCGAGGTTTGTTCTCAGGAACTGCATTCTCTCCCCTGAACTCTTGTTCGTTCTCCCCCGAGCCCCTCCAGCCTGATGTTTCCGCGGAAGTGCGTTTGCCTCTGTCCATCTTGTCCTTCCACAGCCTGTGAAACTAGGAGACAGGCCCCCCACCCCGGGGCCTCGGAGGCCTCCCACCCGCCCCCATTCTCGGGTGTCATTTTCGGGCTCGTCTGTGCTTGACAGGGAACCGCATTCCCTGCGAGACGACCCCGCGAGCAGGTGGCCTTGTGATGTGGGCTCTCCGCGGAGCCCCTGCAGAGCCCGGCCAACCTCGGAGCCAGCTTCCTTCCTTCCGCCCCTGGGTGCTGCTCACATTATTATTTTGGACAAAACTGGCAGGCTCAGTGGAGACGTTTTGCCAGGGCTTCGAGGAAATGCAACATACCCCGTTTGGCCTTTTTTTTTTTTTTAATAGAATGCTTGAATTTTAATGTGGAATTTAAAAATTTATCTATTTTTTCATTTATTATTTTATTATTTATTTATTTATTTTATTTTTTATTTCTTTTCAGCATAACAGTATTCATTATTTTTGCACCACACCCAGTGCTCCATGCAATCCGTGCCCTCTATAATACCCCCCACCTGGTACCCCGACCTCCTATCCTCGCCCCTTCAAACCCCTCAGATTGTTTTTCAGAGTCCATAGTCTCTCATGGTTCACCTCCCCTTCCAATTTACCCCAACTCCCTTCTCCTCTCTAACTCCCCATGTCCTCCACGATATTTGTTATGCTCCACAAATAAGTGAAACCATATGATCATTGACTCTCTCTGCTTGACTTATCTCACTCAGCATAATCTCTTCTAGTCCCATCCCTGTTGCTACAAAAGTTGGGTATTCGTCCTTTCTGATGGAGACATCATACTCCATAGTGTATATGGACCACATCTGCCTAATCCATTCGTCCATTGAAGGGCATCTTGGTTCTTTCCACAGTTTGGCAGCCGTGGCCATTGCTGCTATAAACATTGGGGTACAGATGGCCCTTCTTTTCACTACATCTGTATCTTTGGGGTAAATACCCAGGAGTGCAATGGCAGGGTCATAGGGAAGCTCTTTTTTTAAATTTCTTGAGGAATCTCCAAACTGTTCTCCAAAGTGGCTGCACCAACTTGCATTCTCACCAACAGTGGAAGAGGGTTCCCCTTTCTCCACATCCTCTCCAACACACGTTATTTCCTGTTTTGTTAATTTTGGCCATTCTAACTGGCGTAAGGTGATATCTCAATGTGGTTTCAATTTTAATCTCCCTGATGGCTAGTGATGATGAGCATTTTTTCATGTGTCTGATAGCCATTTGTATGTCTTCATTGGAGAAGTGTCTGTTCATATCTTCTGCCCATTTTTTGATATGATTGTCTGTTTTGTGTGTGTTGAGTTTGAGTTCTTTATAGATCCTGGATATCAACCTTTTGTTTGTATTGTCATTTGCAAATATCTTCCCCCATTCCATGGGTTGCCTCTTTGTTTTGTTGACTGTTTCCTTTGCTGTGCAGAAGCTTTTGATTTTGATGAAGTCCCAAAAGTTTATACACCAACTGTCTCTACACCTTAAAGAACTGGAGAATCAACAACAAATCAAACCAACTCCACATATAAGAATGGAAATAATCAAGATTAGAGCAGAGATCATTGAGGTAGAAACCAGAGATACAGTAGAACATATAAATGAAACTAGAAGCTGGTTTTTTGAAAGAATCAATAAGATCAATAAACCATTGGCCACACTAATCCAAAAGAAAAGAGAGAAAGCCCAAATTAATAAGATTATGAATAAAAAGGGAGAGATCACAACTAACACCAAGGAAGTAGAAACAATCATCAGAAGTTATTATCAACAGTTATATGCCAATAAGCTAAGCAGCCTAGATGAAATGGATGCATTCCTGGAAAACTATAAACTCCCAAAATTGAACCAGGAAGAAATAGACAACCTGAATAGACCGATATCTAGTAACGAGATGGAAGCAGTGATCAAAAGCTCCCAAAAAACAAGAGCCCAAGACCTGACGGATTCCCTGAGGAACTCTACCAAATTTTCAAAGAAGAAATAACACTTATTCTCCTGAAGCTGTTTCAAAAAAATTGAAGCAGAAGGAAAACTTCCAGACTCTTTTTATGAAGCCAGCATTACCCTGATCCTCAAACCAGGCAAAGATCCTACCTAAAAGAATTTCAGACCAACATCACTGGTGAATATGGATGCTAAGATTCTCAACAAGATCCTAGCAAACAGGATCCAACAGCACATTAAAAAGATTATCCACCATGGGGCACCTGGGTGGCTCAGTGGGTTAAAGCCTCTGCCTTCAGCTCGGGTCATGATCCCAGGGTCCTGGGATCGAGCCCCGCATCGGGCTCTCTGCTCCACGGGAAGCCTGCTTCCCCCTCTCTCTCTGCCTGCCTCTCTGCCTACTTGTGATCCCTCTCTCTCTATCAAATAAATAAAATCTTAAAAAATAAAAAATAATTAAAAAAAAAAAAAGATTATCCACCATGACCAGGTGGGATTCATCCCTGGGCTACAAAGATGGTTCAACATTCACAAACCAATCAATGTGATAGAACAAATCAATAAGAGAAGAGATAAGAACCACATGGTCCTCTCAATTGATGCAGAAAAAGCATTTGACAAAATCCAGCATCTGTTCATGATTAAAACGCTTCAAAGTATAGGGATAGAGGGAACATTCCTGAACTTCATAAAATCTATCTATGAAAGACCCACAGCAAATATCACCCTCAATGGGAAAAAGCTTGCAGCTTTCCTGTTGAGATCAGGAACACGACAAGGATGCCCACTCTCACCACTCTTGTTCAACATAATGTTAGAAGTCCTAACAACAGCAATCAGACAACAAAGAGAAATAAAAGGTATCTAAATTGGCAATGAAGAAGTCAAACTCTCTCTCTTCATAGATGACATGATTCTTTATATGGAAAATCCAAAAGACTCCACCCCCAAACAACTAGAACTCATACAGCAATTCAGTAACATGTCAGGATACAAAGTCAATGTACAGAAATCAGTGGCTTTCTTATACACTAACAATGAAAATACAGAAAGGGAAATTAGAGAATCGATTCCATTTACTATAGCACCAAGAACCATAAGATACCTGGGAATAAACCTAACCAAAGAGGTAAAGGATCTGTACTCGAGGAATTACAGAACACTCATGAAAGAAATTGAAGAAGACACAAAAATATGGAAGACCATTCCATGCTCTTGGATTGGAAGAATAAACATTGTTAAAATGTCTATACTGCCTAGAGCAATCTATACTTTTAATGCCATTCCGATCAAAATTCCACCAGTATTCTTCAAAGAGCTGGAACAAATAATCCAAAAATTTGTATGGAATCAGAAGAGACCCCGAATCGCTAAGGAAATGTTGAAAAACAAAAATAAAGCTGGGGGCATCACGTTACTTGATTTCAAGCTTTACTACAAAGTTGTGATCACCAAGACAGCATAGTACTGGCATAAAAACAGACACATAGACCAGTGGAACAGAGTAGAGAGCCCAGATATGGACCCTCAACTCTATGGTCATATAATCTTTGACAAAACAGGAAAAAATACACGGTGGGAAACAGACAGTCTCTTCAATAAATGGTGCTGGGAAAGTTGGACAGCTATATTTAGAAGAATGAAACTCGACCATTCTCTTACACCGTACACAAAGATAATCTCAAAATGGATAAAAGACTTCAACGTGAGACAGGAATCCATCAGAATCCTAGAGGAGAACACAGGCAGTAACCTCTTAGATATCGGCCACAGCAACTTCTTTCAAGATATGTCTCCAAAGGCAAAGGAAACAAAAGCGTAGATGAACTTTTGGGACTTCATCCCTTTTTGCCTTTTTTTTTTATTAAATTTATTTCTTTTCAGCATAACAGTATTCATTATTTTTTCACCACACCCAGTGCTCCATGCCATCTGTTCCCTCTATAATACCCACCACCTGGTACCCTGACCTCCTATCCCCGCCTCTTCAAAACCCTCAGATTGTTTTTCAGAGTCCATAGTCTCTCATGGTTCACCCCCCCTTCCAATTTCCCCCAATTGCCTTCTCCTCTCTAACTCCCCATGTCCTCCATGCTGTTTGTTATGCTCCACAAATAAGTGAAACCATATGATCATTGACTCTCTGCTTGACTTATTTTACTCAGCATAATCTCTTCCAGTCCCGTCCACATTGCGACAAAAGTTGGGTATTCATATTCGTCCTTTCTGATGGAGGCATCATACTCCATAGTGTATATGGACCACATTTTCCTCATCCATTAGTCCATTGAAGGGCATCTTGGTTCTTTCCATAGTTTGGCGACCATGGCCATTGCTGCTATAAACATTGGGGTACAGATGGCCCTTCTTTTCACTACATCTGTATCTTTGGGATAAATACCCAGGAGTGCAATGGCAGGGTCATAGGGAAGCTCTATTTTTAATTTCTTGAGGAATCTCCACACTGTTCTCCAAAGAGGCTGCACCAACTTGCATTCCCACCAACAGTGTAAGAGGGTTCCCCTTTCTCCACATCCCCTCCAACACGTTGTTTCCTGTCTTGCTAATTTTGGCCATTCTAACTGGTGTAAGGTGGTATCTCAATGTGGTTTTAATTTGAATTTCCTTGAGGGCTAGTGATGATGAACATTTTTTCATGTGTCTGATAGCCATTTGTATGTCTTCATTGGAGAAGTGTCTGTTCATATCTTCTGCCCATTTTTTGATATGATTGTCTGTTTTGTGTGTGTTGAGTTTGAGGAGTTCTTTATAGATGCTGGATATCAACCCTTTGTCTGTACTGTCATTTGCAAATATCTTCTCCCATTCCGTGGGTTGCCTCTTTGTTTTGTTGACTGTTTCCTTTGCTGTGCAGAAGCTTTTGATTTTGCCTTTTAATTCCCCTGGGTCGGATTTCATCAGAGACTGCAGTCAGGGGTGGGTGCTCACTGGGAGTCAGGGGGGAGCAAGGCCACGGTCAGGCCCAGGCAGCTCTGAAGGTCACACACGCAGTGCTGCCCACAGAGATGTCCCGGTTGTGCGGTTTTCTAAAGCAGTTGAGGGGGGCTCCAGCGGGCAACCCTCTGTGCACGGAGCCTCCCGTGGGCCTGGAGATGCTCCTGAACAGGCAGGCGGCTGACCCTCTGGCCGCAGGGTGCGCCCTGTCCGGGAGCCCTGGGGCGCACTGCGCTCAGCCCCACCGTGGCGTGTCTGTCGGTGACGGGGCAGCTGCACAGAGACAGGCTGCTGAGCCCCGGCTGCCCGGGAAGGACGGGCTGGCCCCGCGACACTGGCAGCAGCCTGCTCTGAGTCACACGATCCTGTTCCGAGCCTGCTCGGTTCCGCAGCCCCCAGGCAGAGGCTCTGCCCCGCTGCAGGCTCCTGGGTGACGCGGCTGGTCACCCCCACCCCCTGTGGCTGGTAAAGGCCCGTGAGGTCCTGCAGCTTTTTGCACTCGGAGAGCACAGGCCTCCTTACTGCGTCGGGGCGAAGAGGTCAGGGAGTCAGCCAAGGGGACATTTCGATGGTAGTGGGGTGAGTTCCCTTTTGTCCCTGGGGCAGAGGGACATGGTCTCTGGGAAAATGTGATTCGGTGTTCGGGGGTAGGTCCTACCCGTTTTCAGCATTGGAGCAGGTGTACTTAGGGGAGAGGCAGACAGCTGCTCTGTGCGTATGTGTGTGAGAGAGAGATGTGGGGGTGCTCACGGGTGGACGTCCTGTGCTGAAGGAGTCTTAGGGGCTGGGGACATCGGAGGCCGCAGATGTGGAGGCTCCTCCAGTCCAGCTGTGGCGAAGAGAGGAGAAGAGGCAGTTTCTAGTCAGCCGGGATTTTGCTTCCCAGAACAGCCCAAAGGCCAGAAGGTTCCATCTTCTCAGCCCTGACTTTCTCCTGTGCTAAGCAGCCACTTGCTCCAGTTATGTCTGAATTACAGCGACAGCATTCGGTATACTCAGGGCTTCAGATCATCTGAACCTGGAGCAGAAAGAAAATCAGGCCTTCCTTGGTCGGAGCGCGTCAGCTGCTCTCGCAAGGCCCTCCTCTCCCTCATCTTCCCTCCTCGCTCCTGGGGTCTTGCTGAGCCACAGACGCTGTCTTGGAGTCGCGAGGTTCTGCCTGGCTTCTGCACAGGGACATGCATACTTTAAAGTCAAAGTCAGCCGTAAAGAGGTGCCTGCATTCTGCCTTCTGTTTCTTCTGAGGTTTACAGAACTACCAGTTCCCATCCACGAACAAGTTCTTTGGGTTTAAAATTACATTTAGTTAAGATTAAATACTTCAGACCTGGTGATAAGGATGCCCACATAAGTACGGGGGTTTCTTTTGCTTTAAAACAGGTCTCGAACAGAGCTATGTGTCCAGACACACGGTCCAGGATTTCGACACTGTCCCGCTTTCGGTGGTCCCTGCAGCCTGTGGTTCATGGACGAAGAATGGTTCTCTTGGAAGACATTTTCCAGCCGAGAGAAAAAGTGGACATTAGCCAGGCAGAGGGAACACAGCAGTGAGAAAACGTGTGATTTTGGCAAACTGAAAATAGTTTGGATAGTTTTTATGGGAACCAAGCCATCAATAATGAGATTTCTCCGGGGTAGTATTGTCTTTCGTGTGGTGTGAGTGATCTTCTGACGCACTGTGGCATGGCGGTTGTTCTAATCGTTCTTTCTGCACGAGTCAGGGGATTTGCCTCTATCCCAGTCCCCGGTGAGAGGACTCTGTGGAGTCAGGCGTCCATCGATGGCTCAGAGCCTCAGGCCTACCAGGGCTTGGTGAGGTGTGAGCGTGTGGTTTCGTGAGCCCAGCGCTCTGCCCGTCTGAGAAAACTAACGCAGCCTTCCCCTGGTGTTTGCCAGGACCTTGGAATTGGGGGTTTGCAAAGGCAGTCCCTTGTAGCACAGTTTTTGTGTAGATCACGAAACCAGCAGGTTGTAAGCAGCGTTCTAAGAAATCCATCAGAATATGTTCTACAGATGAGGGCCAGTAGTATTTAGTGGAACCTTGTGTGTGTGCTTGATGGGAACGCCTTTCTAAGTGCTCAGGAATGTATACTTGTAGGCCCAGGAGACAAAGATATTT
This sequence comes from Mustela nivalis, assembly GCF_964662115.1. Classification (NCBI taxonomy): domain Eukaryota; kingdom Metazoa; phylum Chordata; class Mammalia; order Carnivora; family Mustelidae; genus Mustela; species Mustela nivalis. The sequence goes on from NC_139023.1 coordinate 740,721, forward strand.
CACCTTTATTCCAGCACTAATTGATTCGTAGCGGTTGGCTAGGATGATGCACTGAAAACGGGTCAGTGGCAGTGTCTAGACTCAGAGAGAAAGCGCCATCTTGGGTTAGCAATGCAGGGCCCCGGGACTGCTGTCTGTGCATTTGCTCTCCCCGTGGAAAACACTAAGTGAGCAATAGAAGTAGCTCCCAGCAGGCAAGTTACGGAGCCTGGTTGTGGCTGAACGGGCGGGCGGGCCAGTTTTCCCTGGGTGTGACTAACCCCAGGAAATGGGAAATGTGCGTATGCATGTTTGTGTGTGTGCATGTACACGCACACGCACACACGCACGCACACAGGCTTTATTGTGGGTTTTCCATCAACAAGAAACTTCATTTTATTTTTTTTTTAAAGATTTTATTTATTTATTTATTTATTTGACAGAGAGAAATCACAAGTAGATGGAGAGGCAGGCAGAGAGAGAGAGGGAAGCAGGCTCCCTGCTGAGCAGAGAGCCCGATGCGGGACTCGATCCCAGGACCCCGAGATCATGACCTTAACCCACTGAGCCACCCAGGCGCCCCAAGAAACTTCATTTTAATAAAAAGCATAAATCGTTCTCATTTGCTAATGAGATTGTTTAAATGAGATTTTGACCTATTGAATGTTTTTTTTAAAGATTTTATTTATTTATTTGCTTGAGAGAGAGAGAGAGCAGAGTTGCGGGAGAGTCAATGAGAGAGGGGGAGCAGGCTTCCCACTGAGCAGGGAGCCCGACGCGGGGCTCGATCCGAGGCCCCCGAGATCATGACCTGAGCCGCAGGCAGAGGCTTCACCCACGAGCCCCCCAGGCGCCCCACCGCAGGCGTATTACATGCTTCTCAGTTTCAGTTTGGAGCATCAGTAGGCAACGGCGTGGACACTGGTCTTTTGCTAAGCAGTTGGGAACCCTGGGGCCCGCACCTGTCCTGGTGTTTGCTGTGGAGCCGCAGAGGAGCACCTGCGTCACGTGGGCTTCGGGACCTCCCCAGGCCTCGCTGTCAGAGCTTCTCCTCACCTGCAAGGCTTTTTCTGAAAACAGGCTTCCTCATCAGCCTTTCGATTTCAAAACTTCTTCGCTACAAGCAGTTCTCCGGGGAGGAGTGGGGGAAGGAGATGCTGTGTTCTCAGAGCTCAGGGCTCTTCACGACTTCCCTGGATCTTTAAGAACATTTTTCTCCCAGTAGTTCTGTTGTCTCCATGAACACTGTCACCCATGTGCCCATCGCATTCTTAAGCTCCACAAAGTGCGCCTGTTTGCTTCCAATTCCAAACTCTTCTTATCACCTTCTGTGTAAATGAAACAGTAATTTTTAAAAAAAGATTTTATGTATTTGACAGAGAGAGAGAGCTCACACAGGAAGGGCACAGGGGGAAGCAGGCTCCCCGCTGAGCAGAGAGCCCGACGTGGGGCTCCATCCTGGGACCCCAAGATCATGACCTGAGCCGAAAGCAGACGCTTATCCACTGAGCCACTCAGGCACCCTCGAATCATCACTTTTAGGCAGACGTACTGGGTCTTGTATTTCCTCACGTGCTACTCGCTCAGACGGTCACGTGCCGCTCCTGGTCGCTGTGCGCGCACCTGCCTTTAAACACAGAGAACAGGGCACGCTGTAGCAAGGAAAGCACGCATTTTTGTGGACTGGCTGTGGGCTGTCCCGGGGGTGCATGGACTGTTTTCTGTAACTTCGCTGCGACTGTGTGAGGCAGGTCCTCTCGTGATCCCCCGACCCACAGGGAAACCGAGGCTGGGGGAAGTCACTGGCCACACCGGCGGCGGCTCAGCGCAGACCTGGGATCCGAACCCAGGCAGTGTGATTCCAGATTCCTTTCTCTCAAGCTGCTCCGCTTGTGGCCTGCCTGAGTGAACATAAAAAATGGGCTTAGGAGCTAAAGCCCAAGTCGGCTTAGATGAGTGACTCTGAAATCAGCATGAGGCTGGAATGCACGGTCTGGAACCGCACACGGGCCACGGTTGACGGAGAATTGCTACTTACTTTTCTGTTTCTTTCTTTCTTTTAAGATTTTATTTACTTATGCGAGAGAGAGAGAGCACAAGCAAGGGGAGTGGCAGGGGTGTGGGGAAGCAGACTCCCAAGGAGCAGAGAGATCCCAGGACCCTGAGATCATGACCTGAGCCGAAGGCAGAGGCTTAACGACTGAGCCCCCCAGGCTTCCCTACTTTTCTGTTTCCGTTTTGTTTTGTTTCCTTAGAGGGACGGCAAGCTTCTTGAGAAGTGTCTTTCGAGGACACACACAGGCGAGAGTGATCCTTGCTGAGGAAGGTGCCGATGATGACCGAGGTCCCTGCTGTCCCTCTGCCCTCGGCCACCGAAGGGTGTTGTTCACCACACACCTGACCCCAGCCCACCCACTTAAAGCTGAATTCTCTCGCTGAATTCTCTGTTTCTTCCCGTTTTGTTTTCTTCGTCCACCAAACTCTGTAGATTCACTCATAGTGTTTCTTGGGCCTTAGGGTCGTTTGAGGCTCTCCGTTGCGCGTTCGTAGCACATGTTAGATCCAGCCGTCTGCGGATTTGATGACGTATTTTTAGTGTCACGTTGCTGGGATGATAAACACGGCTGCAACTTTGTTGCTCAGGAACCGCAGGAAATGCAGTGGATACGTTAGAAATAATGCCAGGTAGGTGTTAACAATAAATGCCGTTGCCTATTGATGATTTAAACTTACATTTAAAATCGTGGTGTCCTTGGCCTGGCAAAGCAGAGATGAACACAGCTGAATCGGACGTGCTCAGCCAGCTGATTTCCACCCCCCAGACCCCCCAAAGAGTGGAAATAATAACGGCTCATCTTCGTGCGTCTTCCAGGCCTCTCCAGGCCGGTGCTTGCTGGGTCAGATTAGCCGTTAAGTCGGAGCCTGCCCGATTCTCCCACAGGCAAGTGTTTTTCCTTCAGTTCCTGGAAACTGAGTGGGTCTTTCTCAGCCGTTCTCTTTCTCTAGTTTGATTCTGTCTAAATTCTGTTTCCTATTTAAGACTTTGGAAATTAATCTTTCTCTTTTAGGCTAAAATGGGCTCAAGAAACTCATTAAAGTCTTCCCAACCCTAATCCTTTCCGTCTTCGGCAAGACCTCCTTCACACGGTGGCACCGGCAAAAGCTCCCTCTCAAACCCTCGAGGAATCTTCCCGTCTCCCAGTTTGCTGCGTCCTTTAGGGGACTGGCTCCGCGCTGGGCTCAAACAGCAGCGCTTCCTCTCGCTGGTCCTGATTCCACAGGCCTGAACCCAGCCCTTCTGCCGGCGCTGCTTCCTGCGTTGCCCCTCAGTGCTGTCGCGTCTCCTCCTAGCGCCTGTGGCGGGAACGAGGCGCAGGAGAAAATGCCTTTAAGAGAGAGCGGGGTCCAGGGGCGGCCAGCCAGATGGCACGCTGTTGGCTGGCCCGGTCCGCACATTGTCCGTATTTAATGTCTGCGATTACAGGCAGCCTTGGGAGGGCATAGCAATGGTCACTGGCGTCTATCTGAGCATGTGCCGTGCGCCAGCCGCGGAGTTAAATGCTTGAATAAACATCTCATTTAAGGGGCGCCCAGGTGGCTCAGCCGTTAAGTGTCTGCCTTGGGCTCAAGTCATGATCCAGGAGTCCTGGGATTGAGTCCCACCTCGGGCTCCCTGCTCCGCGGGGAGCCTGCTTTCTCTCTCCCTCTCCCCCTGCTTGTGTTCCCTCTCTCGCTGTGTCTTGCTTTATCAAATAAATAAAATCTTAAAAAAAAAAACCCTCATTTAATTTTCACGAAATCTTGGGAGGAAGGTGGTGGGTCACCCCTGTTTTACGTAAGCGGAAATTGAGCAAGGTTTGGAGACGTTAACTCGCTTGTATGCAGTAGAGCTGAAAGGAGGGCCCGGCGGGTCTAGTTCTGAAACCGTCGCAGCAGGGGTGAGTGAAAGGCCCGAATCAGGGAGGCCACTTCTGAACGCTGCTCGAGAATGTGCCCGGCCGTCCTCGACCTGCTCCTTCCCTGAGCTGCAGGTAGCATCGCTGGCCTTGCAGCGTCACTGTGACAACGTGACCCGTGGTTACGAGGTGCTTGGCGTGGGGCTCGGCTTGTAGGAGGTACTCTTTTATTAAGTCTTCCCCATTTCTGCTGTTGTGTCTTCTTCAAAGATACGTTTTCTTCTTGAAGTGCATTTTAGTCTCTTGCCTTATTGGTCACTTTTGTCCACATTCCTGTGGAGCTGGAGACAGTGTACGCGGGACCTGTGTGGAGTGGTACAGCCGATACCCCTAAAAATGGAGATGCACGTTCCGGTCGATCTGAGGAGAGGAAACTCAAGTTCCCGTTTGAATTTGAACTTGATGGTCCATTCTTGTGGACCAGACTGTGTCGTCACGGCCGCGGATGAAAGCCAGCAGGGAAGAAGAGGCAGCGTGTACATCAGAGAATGAGGGTTCTCTCTCGCAAAGAGATATTTCGAGCATCTTGGTGCAACAAAAGCCCTTTCGTCTTCGTTCACTGGAAAGCGCCCCTCAGCTTCAGAGAGTAGCCTGGCCATCTGGGAGAGCCTTTCTGGATGATTTCCTCTGGTTCTCATTTTCCTGCCATCGGTGTTGCTTCCGAAATTTTCTAATCCCGATACAGTGGGAGCCGCTTCTTCCCCCTTCTCTCCTGGCTCCGCCTGCCTGAGTCCGGTTGTCACAGGGACGGATCCTGCTACCCGGGTCTCGCCGGGCGGTTCTCACTAGGAAGGACCGACCGCGCACGCAGCTCTGGCCCGGCGCAGCTCCCTGCCCTCCGGAGGCTTTCAGCCGTTGGACTTCCACAGCGCCCTGCAGCAGGAGGTGCTGTTAGCCTTTCCCATTTTGCAAACAAGTGGAAGCATGGATTCCGGGACTCGCCAGGGTTGTAGGACAGGCCTTGGGTCCTGCATTCAGGGTCTGTCCTCTCCACCGCCGCCCTGTGCCACCTCTCCCCTGCCCTGTCCCGGCAGCCGGCACTCCCTGATACTTTTGATTCCACTTAACATTTTACTGTTTTCAGTGGTGCCTGGGAGCGGCCCACGACATGCTCCACAGCCTAACGGGCACCGTGACTGAAGCTCGGAGACCCTCGGCCGGACCTCCTCTCTTGCAAGACGGACCAGCAGGTGCCTCGACATCCTGTGCCAGCCTCTCCCGGTTCTGGCGTCCTGCTCACCCCGCAGCCCTGTGCTTAGCGTCTGGCCCCCCAGAGGGAGAACTGTGCTGGGAAAACGCACGGGGCATGTGGAGCCTCGAGGACCCTTGTGAACTGGTAAACTGAGGCTGGATGACACGAATCTGCCACTCAGAAATGCGTTGTGAGAAATGGGGTCACTGGGTCAGGGTCTGTGCACGTGAGGCTGAAGGCCCTGCTCTTGACCCTTGGCAGACTCTCCAAGGTCCACGCAGTGACGTCTTTTGTAGGATTCCTCGCAAGGGTGCTGATTCCCAACGCCGAGCGGGTTTAAACGTCGTGGCGCTGAGCTCCACCTGCTCCGCGGTCAGAGAGAGCCCGGCACCCTCTCCTTCGTGGGGACACGTCCTTGTCGGCTCACCCGTCCGCGAGAAAGGACCCTGGTGCTGCCTTCCCACCCGAGCTCTTTCCTCTGCATGGACACATGTCGTGTGTGCTCTGCAGATAACTGATTGACATAGGTCCCTTCCCTCCTGGCCCCGCCGGTCTCCCTCCGAAGCCGGTGTCCGATGGGACCACGCATTATGCATCTCAGTGACGACGCATTAATTTCTTGAGAACTAGCAAGTGAGACCTGAATTGTCCAAGCATGTTCGGTTTTGCTAAATAACCGATCGCATCCATTATTTATAAAAATTTCCTTGCTGGATGTTCAGACAGACCTTCTGCCAACCCATTGTCTCTACTGGGTTGTGGCTTCCTGGCATGAAGTCCGAAAACTTACCTCCGATTTCAGTCTTTGAAAGCTTTTGGGCGAGCCGCCGCATGAAGTCCAGCCAAGGGAGACTGGCCGGAAGCCAACCTGTACTGACCTCTGCCCACGGCCCTGGGATGAGGCTGGGCAAGGCCTGGGGCACCCGGAGAGACCTGTTTGCGGCATTATAGCTTCGTGGCTGCTCTGTCCCAGCCAAGGAGCAGCCGGGGGCTTGTGGACCTGGATAAATACGATCGCAGGACGGGCCACGCCATAAGCCCGCCGGGTCCGTGTGAGTAGGAGGATAATGTGAGCCAAGAGAAACAGGGAACTGGGACAGAGAACCACGCAAGGATAACGTCCTTGTCTCTTGGACACTGTATCCCAAGAAATGGTGAATGAACAAAATAAACATAATTAGCATGTCTGAGAAAAACAATCAGCGATGCGGTTGGCGGATTGGTTTTCCCTTTCGCTCCATTGCCCTCTTACATTTTGTTTAATAGAAGGTTGATGTGAGAACTCAGCAGCTTCTGACTTTTTATTCTCGGGAACTAGACAGCACACATGTGGTGTTCTAAGTTGAGCTTGTTTCACGTCAGAAATCAGAATATCCCCCCCCAGGTGAGGACTGAACCTGTGAACCCAATGTAACGTCAACCCCCCTTCCTTCCCCACCTGAAGCCTGCACGGGCTGGGGCTGCCGTGGGGAGGTTGGTGGGTCACCGGCAGCCGCTGTGCAGTCTCTGCCTTGTGCTTTTCTCCCTTCGCGGCTCTCAGTTTGCTGGCTGGCTTCTGAGCGCCCAGGGCAGGGGGCAGGTAGGGAGTTAGGGACAAGGAAGTCAGCAAGGTGGCTTCGTCACACTCTGAGCCTGGCTAGTGTTTCATGTGGACCCTTTCCCTTGTGAGTGTTGTGGGTTCTTCAGACGCTCCCACGAGTGGCCATCCCACTCCTGCCCTTCTCGGGGCTGTAGAAGAGGCATTTGTACTCCAGGAGGTCCCTCTGCATTTCTTCCTAAGACCCTGGCAACCCAGTGCCCACTTCTAGCTTTTTGCTGCTGGGGTCTGTCTCTCTGCCCCTCTAGGTAGCCCTAAACGTAGTACCCAAGCTGACCACATGCCAGCTCTTTCTTCTGAGGGACCACATTTGGCCCACAGGACACCCCTTGCCTGAGGAACCCCACAAAAGCAGACCAGTCCCCCGTGCGCTCCACCCTGCCGCCACACCCCACTCTGGATGTCAAAAGTGCAATGCTGGGACCCATGATCTGCGCTGTTTCCTGACTGTATTTCGGAATGTTCCCGCTGGTCCACACAAGCCGACTTCGCTGGGCTGGAGATGAAGGAGGTGGCAGCTGTAGCCCTCTGTCCTTGGGGTGATGAGGGGACCTTCACAGCTCATTAACAGCTCTTCTCAGTAAAAGCTCGTTAGCTGTCTGTCCCCACCACACCACCCTCTGACCCCTTTCCACATCCTTAATCTGGACAAGGCATCTGAGAGGGAAGGAGGCAGGTCTCAGAATTTCCTTTGTGAATTCTGTAAAAGGGGGGCTTGTTCCAAATTCATGCGGGTATCTGATTGATACCTAACATATTGGTGTCTCAGCCAAAACAGAAGCAGAAAGAATCCTATTCTAGTATCTTATTCCGTAAACAACAGAGAAAAATGTGAGAGTGTGCATGTCAGTTGTCTGGTGCTGCTTAGCACTGGTGTACCATCTCCCGTGGTTCTGTGGGTTGGCTGTGTCACCCCTCCGCTGGTCTCACCGGGGCGTCTCACCACTGCAGCTGCACCGAGCTGGATGGTCAGCCGTGGCTCACGTGGCTGCCCCCTCGTGCCGACGGGGGGCTGGGCGCCTCAGTCCTTGTTCTCGTGGCTTCTCATTGTCTCATAGGCTAAAGCAGCTTCCTTTCATGGTGATCTGGGCAGTGTTTCAAAAGACGAAAGCAGAAGCTATAAGGCTTCTTGAGGCCTTGGCTCTGGAAACCGCGCAGAATCGCTGTCCTACACTTTGTTGGCCAAAGCAAAACCATAAGATAAGACCAGCAGCAGGTCAGGGAGAAGAGAGTCTGCCGAGAGCGTTTACCTCTTTGGCTCTCCCCTGCTCACTGGTTCACTGCGGGGCTTCCTGCCTCTGCTGACTCCAGCAGATGTGGCGTGGAGGGGAAGGTTACACGGAGTCCACGTTGGTTTGATGGGCTTAGATTTGGAAGGTTAGCAAGGAGGGAAGAGACAAGATCCGGAAGGTAAGAGCCCGGGGAAGAAAGCAGAGCCAGCCGAGGGGGCTTTGGAGAGGCAGTGGGGTGGGGCGTAGGACACACACCGGTTGGGAGCCCTTGTTACAGAGAACAGGCCAGACCGGTTCTTCCATGCACGAAGGCAGGAGCAGACAGTATCTCTGTGTGGATGGGGGGGGGGGCGAGACCTTCCAGAGCGTATTGTGAAGAGAGTTTCCCGCAGACTGGATTCCTCTTCATCGTCGTCCCCGGACACACGTCCCGTCCCATCCTTCCTCTTCCTCATGTGCTCAGAGGAGGGGGCGTCCCAGGAGAAGTGCGGGTCCGGGCACACAGGTCTGCCCGCAGGTATAAGGTTTCTGGAAGGGGTGGGTGGGGGAAGCTGTGGGCTGCAGAGTCAAAGCTCAGGGTTTTCATGTTTAAAACCCTTTCTAAAGCCTTGCGTTGTGAATGCCCGATGTGTGTTTATCCAGAGTTTTTTGCTGAGAAATGCAGTGCTCGGGGCTTGTTTTCAGCTGCGGAGGCCACCGGAGTCACACAGCGGATTGTTGGCGCTGATAAGCACCCTGGGGGAAGCACAGAACCTTGACCCGCCTTATATTTTAAACCAACACAAAAATCTATAGAATTTATTTTTCACTTTCAGAGAATAGATATATGCCTGCCTTTAGGGGAAGATTCCATGCTTTAAAAAAAAAAAAAAAGCATTTTTAAAATTGTGGCTTTTGAAGGCTCAGCTCAAGCTTTGACAGCTGCCGCCATCCCACTCCCTCCTCAATTAACCCTCCTGTCACCTAAAACCTTTGCCCTTGTGTGTCTGAAGCACACTGCTTTCAGCAACCACGTGGCCGTAGACACTGAGCCCAGCCCGGGGGGTTCAGAGCCTGCGGGGCTTGTGGCTTCCCCCTTGGCCGCCCTCCCCTGCAGGCCCCGCTGCTGGGCTCCCCTGCCCAGGGCCGGCAGGCCAGAGCTGGGAGCCGGTGGCCTCGGCCTCACTGCTGAGAGGCTGCCAGCAGGGGGTGTTGTGTCTACACCTGCGGTCCCGAGGGGGCGGACACCACCGGCTTCTCAAGTTGTTAGACACTTACAGCTGAAGGGGACGTTAGAACTCACGTCACCTGCGGGTTTCCTTTGTTCATGAGGAACTTTTGGTCCAGAGACACGAGTTCATGGTAGAAGTTGGGCCAAAACCCAGGCCCCTTGACCTGCAGGCTGGGATCCCTCCCGTCTGCCTCCGCCCCTCCTCCTCTCTCCCTCCTTGGCACACCCCCACCCCCCGGCCCCTGTGTGGTCTCAGATCCCTCACAGTTGGGAGCAACAGGACTTGGATGTGAAACTCTTAGAAAGGAGCAGAAGATGGTGAGTACTCGCTGCTGTTTGCCTGGGAAACGCAGTTGGGGACTTTCTGCATTTGGCCTCATAATAGTCCACTCTTGACTAGTAGGGATGAGGTTAAACTGTACAGTGGTTTTTTTTTTTTAATAGTTAAAAATAGCACACTTGTGGCAAAAGTTACTATTTCTTACAAATCACCAAAATAGTCACCCATCCTGTGAGAGGCGAGATATCAGAGTGTCGGTCTTGTCTGTTATCACCAGCTGGGTGATCTCCGCCAGGTTTTTAAACATCGCTTGGCCTCATCTGTAACATGGGATAATAGTACGGGCGAAGATTAAGTGAGATAAGGCACTTAAGTGCTCAATAAATGTTAATAATGGTGACAACAGTGACAATAATACTAATGGCAATTCTGGCGCTTATGACGTGGGACTACAGTGCACTTGTGTCTACTGCGAGGGAGAAAGGCCCCTTCTCCCCACCGGTTAGATAAGTAGCTCTGCTGAGAAGCTTCTCCGCCGTCTAACAGTGTCCTCCCCAGAGACCCCAGGCTGTGGCCAGGAGTTAGCCAGGCTGAGCGAGTGGGAAGAGGGTGTGAAGCGGCCCAAGGCGTGAGTGAGCGTCTACATCACGTCAGCCTGTGCCGAGAAAGAGCGGGGTGAGGGAAGTGGGCTCGGACGCCTTCTTTCCCGACGTGGGATCCTTCTCATAGGGAAAAAACAAACAAACAAACAAACAAAAACCAAGGAATGGGCAACAAAAACGTTTTTTTAAAAGATAGCTACATATCTTTGGCCAGTTTTTATCAAATAATTTGGGCAATGTTTAGGATTTCTTGCACAGTCTTAATTTTTGTTGTTGTTTTACACTTCTGTGTGATGCCTGCCAAAGGTGAATCCATCCCAGGTAGCAGACGGCCTTTGAACCAATTAAACTGGCCTTCGTCCAATCGGTAGCATATGCCAAATATGGTTTTGTTTTATTTAATTCACTCTTGTCTTGTCCGTGACCTGGTGTCCTCCCTTGCTGTCCTACCCCAGGAGACAGAGACGCCATCTTGACTTTGGTTCTTCCTTCTCTTTCCAGATTCTGAGCCCCTGGCCAGAGTGCTTTGTGGTCACAGTATGTAAATGACACCCTTCCAGGAAGGCACCGTATAAACCAGAGATGCCCAGAAGGGCAAACATGAAAATAGTTTCCCTGATTTTTTTTAAAAGATTTTATTTATTTGCGATAGAGAGAGCTCATGCGAGAGAGAGTACAAGCAGGCGGAGCCGCAGACGCAGGCTCCCTGCTGAGCAGGGACCTCCCCCACCCCAATGCCGGGCTCCATCCCGGGACCCCAGTGGAAAGCAGAGGCTCAACCTGAGCCACCCAATGGCCCCACTTCCCTGATTTTTGTCTCCAGTAGCACCTGACACAACATTGAATAACTGCTGGGTATATTTGACAAATCGGGAACCGGGTTCGTTAGGGAGCTGGGGAACTTAGAAATCAGGCTGCCTTCAGGAAAATTTATGAGGGTATTACTGTGTGCAGCCACCAGTAAATAGGGCGCCAGGAGCCTGGGCTGAATTGATGATCTTCTGCCTGACTGGGACCTGCATGGACTGAGCATAACTTTCTTGAAGCAGAGTGACTTGTGGGGGGGTTGTTTGTGATAAATAGAACGGATGGAAAAAATGAACATCCAGAATCTCTCGGGAGTGAAACCAAATCACAAGGCAATTCTATTTCTGCTGCGTTCACAGTCAAAAAAGCCTGAGCATGTCCTTTACGCAAGAGGCAATGCAGATAGAAAACAGACCCGTGGAGAGGGATTTGGCCTCCCTAGTAATTGCAGGAACCTAAAGCAGAAGTCACGCGGGGCCAGTTATGCCGGCAAGAGCAGATTATAATTACAAATCCAAGTCTGGCAAGGCCTTTGAGAAAGCCGCATTCTCATAGTAACGTAAATTAGTACAACATTTCTGGAAAGCAACATGGCAGAGTGTAATGGACCATGAAATCTCACATCTCTGGGCTGGTAAACATATGCTCGGGACTGTATTCTGAATAAATAGCTGAAAAGAAGAAAAATAGTTGTGGGAGAGGCAGCAGACAAGGAGAAAAACGGGAAAAAAATGCCTAAAACTGATGAAATAGGAGCATACTGTGGTATAAAAGGAAAAATATTATTATAAAGAATGTTATGTTTGTGTATTATGAAGACAAATAGAAATTTGGATGTAGGATGCTAAGTGAAAAATAGCTAAGCTCAAATTTTGTGACTATTGATACAGGTGTGTTTAAAAAGAAGCCCAAGCAATAATAAAACGAAAAAGAGATTATTCACTTTTGCTACATGGCAGAGTGAGACATGAATTTGATTTTTCCGTTGCTTTGATACTTGGGTTTATCTTTCTCAAAACACAGTTTTAAAGGCTGCTCTTCTATAATTTACATTTAATATTAATATATAATTTATCAAGGGCAGAAGCGTGGAAAACTCTTAGGTCTTCATCATGTGGTTCTCCTGGGATCATGACTTGAGCCGAAGGTGGATGCTTAGCCCTGAGCCACCAGGCGCCCCGACAGCCGCCCAGCTCTTACCCGCGGCCTGAACAGCCCAGACGCCGCATCTCCGCGCTGCCGGACTCCCCTGCTGGCCGCGCAGAGGGAATGAGTGGTCGTCAGGAGCACTGACTGACCGCAGGAGAAAATCGTGTCGAATTAGCCTCCTGGTTTGCTCCTCCGAAGCCAGAGCTTTATCTTCTCGGACGTGGTGCTCGGGTCATTTGGGCATTTCTGGGAGAGGAGGCCAGTATGGGAGAGGAGCAGGAAGCAAAGTGTTGGCTCCTTCCCCCGCTCAGAAGAACCCCCCATTAAGTCAGTACGTGTCAGCGTCATAGGCTTCCTTCTCCTCCGGCCCGTCCTTCTCGCCCCGCAAGCCTGGCGTCCTCTGATGGTCATGTTTACTCTCCTACCCACCCCTGGGAGTGACCGTAATCCTAGTAAAATAGGGTCACGCATTTCCTCCAAGTAGCTGGATATTCTTAAGGGTTTAGGCACAGACTCAACGGACACAGACTAGACGTTTGATTGGCATGTGGCCGTGTTTCTCCTGTGCTCGCGCCTCTGCAAGCCCGGCACGGAGTCTCGGGTCACCTCACCTGCTTCTGTGCGGCGGCAAATGTCGGAGAGTCCCTGTACCGCGACATGGAATTCTGCGGACACCAGGTGGCTCTCAGAGTCAGAGGTCATGGGCCTGGGTCGACGCCATCTGCTTTCACGGGAAGATTAAATCTGTGCCTGAGCCCCAGGATGAGGAGACTCACATCCCCCTCGGGGACACAGAGTGCCTTTCCTGCAGGGGGAGAAGCGTGGGGACCCGGATAAGCGTTCACCGGAGGAGCTGTCACAGAGTTCTCGGGCTGGTGTTCCCGAATTCGTTTCCTCCACTCTCTTTTCCTCCCTATATTTTCCCCCTGAACAAATCAGAGGCCTTCAGGATAATAAGATGACATTTATTGAGCGTGTGCTATGGGCAGGCTGGATTATGTCATCGTAATTGCTTCAGTCTTGACAGTGGCCCCGTGACGTCGATGGGTACAGCCGTCTGCATTTGCGGCCAAGGAAACAGGCACAGACGGCCCGTTGCACGTTCAGGCTCACGGAAGGATTGACGCAAGCTTCAGACCCCAGCGGGTGGAGTTCCATTTCCGTCCCTGAGCTCTGCCCCTGGGGCCCCTGTGCTTGCTGACCTGGCCTGGAGTGGGGGGACCCGGGGCCTGTGGCCCAGTTCGCAGGGCTGGCAGTAACCCGTGGGAGAGCCCCCAGAACCGGCCAGTGGGATCTGCCCACCAAGTCTCAGCCCGGCTCGAGCTCGCGAGCCGCCTGGGCCGTAGAACACGTAGGAGGCACCGAAATCCTCCTGGACCCGCGGCTCCGCAGGTACCATCAGCAGGCGGCTGCGAGGCAGAGAGGAGGGAGAAGCTGCCTCCTGTGAGCCAGATGAGGAGGGGACGGACAGACCCCAACTCACGACGTTTGTGGTTGGAATTGTAGTTCGTAAGGAGCAGAAGCAGGAGACGCCTTGGTCTGACGCAGGAGAGGGCGGCTCGCCTTTTCCAAAGCCAGGGCTGGGCCCATGTACGCGAGAAGGTAGGATTGCGGTCATTTTGCTGGGGGGGTGGGCGGAGAGTGAGGAGTAGGTTGGCCTGTTTGGGGGCCTTATGTCTGTGAGGCTGCCAGGTCTGTCCAGCTCACTCTGTCTTGGTGGCCGGAGTGTGACAGCTCCGAACCCTAGAAACCCCCCCCCCCCAACACTGAGCTGCCCTGGGGCACCTGGAGGCTCTGCCTGGGAAGCTTCCCATTCTCGGCTGTGAGGCCAGAGCTGGGATGTGACTCCGAGTCCAGGCCATGGGCCCCCTGGACGCGCTGGGGGCTTCCAGCGGCTGCAGCGGGGCTGGGGTACAGCCCCCAACCCCATCCTGGAGCGGCACTGGGGCTGAAAGGCTTCGAGACAGTTACCCCTGGATTAGGACAGGGGAGCCAGAGGGGGCTGCCGGCCTCTCCAGGTGACCTCAGAGCTGTCCTGCCAGGCTGGACCCACGCCAGGCCCCGGGCAGCTGCATCCTGCACCTGTGATTCCTGACGGAGGCCAGATGTTTGCAGCTGCCAGCAGGGACCGCTGGTCAGCCAGAGAAGCTACGCAGCAGGACACGGCTCTGTCTTCCACACCGCGTCCCACGCTCAAGAGGGCGGGCTTGGTGGAGCCTCCGCGCGGGAGCCACGGGGCAGAAAGTGGAAGCGAAATGGGAAGCCAGTGAGCCCTCCAGACAGGGTGGACAGGGTGAGCGTCCCGGCCAGCAGTTGGGGTCTGGGGGCCTCCTTGCGGCCGGGCAGGAAGGTGAGGCAGGCTCTGGGGAAGCTTGTCTAGAAGCAGCTGTGGCAGGAGCGGGAGCTCGCGGGCAGGACCGCGCTGCTGGGTTTAAGACCCTCCTGCCTGCTTCCCCTCTGCCCTGCCCCTGGACCGTGTGCCGTCCCCCGCTCAGCCGGTCTGGTGCCCTGCGGAGGGCCGTCAGGGCGTGCTGCTGCCCCCAGCTCACGGGCCAGTGTGGCACACGCGGCATAGATACAAGGAGAGGCGCCCGGCCAGGCCCAGTAACCAGAGTTGGGGTCAGCCGCCTGCCCAGCCTCCCTGGGAGGAGCCCCCGCGCTCCCCAGAACCGCGGTCTTGCTTCTGCTCATGCCCCCAGAAACCCGGCTCAGCTGTGCAGCCTCAGGCAACCCCGCTGGGTCCCGAGTGGCCACCGGCTCGTCCTCCCACCCGGGCTGCGGCCACCCCTCCGGCGCGGCCACCACCTACAGCCTGGGACTCTAACTCAGTGTGCGGCTTCGGCTTCCGGAAGCCCAGAGCTGGTTCTTCCACCTGACGGGTGGCCTGCTGAGGTCCGGACCGCCGAGGACGGCTCCCTCGGCCCTTCTCCAAGCTCCTCTGTGCCTTTCTCCTCCTCTGCCTGGGAGAGCCCGTTCATTCTCAAAACCGCGTCAGAAACCGCATCCTGTGTGCAGCCTCCTGGCTCCTCCAGACACAGGGACCCACTCCTGCCTCCAGCCTCTCCTCTCCCTTTTGGTTTGTCGTCTTATCCCGGGGCGCCAGGCGCCGGGGGGCTCAGATGGTTGAGCCTCTGCCTTCGGCTCAGGTCATGATTCCGGCTCCGGGAGTCGAGCCCCGCGTCGGGCTCTGCTCAGTGCCGAGTCCGCGTCCCTCTCTCCCCTCTCCCGCTCCCTCTGCTTGTGCCCTCGCCGTCTGTCTCTCTCAAATAAGTGATTTAAAAAAAAAAATCATAAAAGTCCTGGAGCGCTAAGGGTCTCCCTCGCCGAGACAAACCCCCCTCGGTGTTCCTCTCCAGCCAGAGCTTGCGGCGCTGCTGGGCAAGTGACATCGGACGGGACTTCTCACTTCTCACTTCCCAGAAGTCTGCCTCACTTCTGGGCTGTGCTGGGGAGTCACTGGCTTTACTTTGATGTGAAAGCCTGTTTCTCAGAGGTGCGTGTCTTGACCTGAGGTGTGACCTGTGGACAATGGGGACAGAAATAGCCTTCCCTCTGGAATTGGAGCTTCCGTGGCTGGCCTGGCCAGAGGAGCTTTCCTGAGTGTGGAAATGCGCATCGTAAGCAGCAACAATAAACAGCGGTTCTCAACCTGGCCTGCACTTTGTAAGCACTTGCAGGTCTTTAAAAATATCACACCTGGTGGGGCGGGGGGGCGGGGGGGCGCCGGGCAGCTCAGTCAGTTGCGCGTCTGACCCTCCGTTTGGGCTCAGGTCAGGATCTCAGGGAGCCCGGCCCGGCGAGGCGTCTGCTTGAAATTCTCTCCCTCTGCCCCTCCTCCCGTCACACGCTTCCCTCTCTTTCTCTCTCTCTCTCTCACATAAATAAATCTTGAAAAAAAAAATAAATAAATAGAAGCGTCACAGCTAGGTCCTGCCCCAGGTCCTGATTTAACTGGTCTGGGGCGTAGCCTGGGCTCCAGAGGCGCCGGACAGCTCTGGGGTGGTTCTGCTGTGCCGCCCAGGCTGAGAACCGCTGCCGGCTGGGCTGCCGGACTCTGACGAAAGAGGAGACCCTTAAGTGGCACCTCTGGGGATGTGCAAGGCCTGGAAGAGTTGGGAGAATGAAAACATGTTCGTTAAGGGAGGGGGGAAGGACAGGTAGGCCAACCGGGACCCGGAGAAGTAAAATCCGAATGAGGCTTCTTTTTTGCTCCTCAATCTGTGTGCCCCATGTGGGGCTTGAGCTCACGATCCAGGGATCAAGAGTCCCATGCTCACCCACTGAGCCAGCCAGGTGCCCCGGGAGGAGGATTCTTAAAGGCCTCATTCTGCGGGACTCGCCGAAGATGGGAAAGCGGCAGACAAAGGAGGTCGTAGCTGGGCTCACTGGAAAGCCCAAGGCCAGAGAGGGCAGCCAGGGCAGCCAGGGCAGCGGGGCCTTCCCAGACACGGGGACACGCCGGTGGTAAGGGATTTACCTGTAAAAGCAGAATGGTTTGGACTGGCTGTCCATGGGGATGTCCGAGGGGCAGCAGGAAAAACCATTACTTCCCACAAGAATCAGAAGGAAACCCAAACCCGGAGCAGCCGCTGTGTCTGGGAGACAAAAGGAAACCTCTTCCCAGAGGCTGGGGTACGGCGGGCACCCTAACCCCTGGTTTGGAAGAGACCATAGCCCAGGGGTGAGGCCTGTGCCCTCAGGGAGAGTGAGGACAAGTGCCCCCGGGCCTTTGAAATGCATTCAAGTCCTGGGCTCCTGGGTCAGGTACGCAGCTCCAAGGGCACCGTCCTCACGTGCTCCACATGGGGGGCGTCCGTCCGCGGAATATTCCAGAGACATCGCACCTTTGGCCCGGGGGCGGCACTTGGCCTTGTCCACTGCAGGCATTGTTGTGCCCAGGGCCGCGCGTCTCACGGCGGAGCTCGGGGTTCGCTTGAGTCCAAGGGTGAGGAGAATCCGAGAGGTCTGTCTCATGGGGAACCCTCCCCCCTCGGATGTGAACCCAAGCGCCTCAAGATGTGAGCTGGGATGACCCTGTGTTACGTGCCACGACTGAGAAGCACAGACCCGTCTGCACCCGGCCGCGGCGACGGGGGCCCTCCAGAATCTTCCATAGCGGAGGGAAGCTGCCCCTTCCTCCTGGACGGTCAGGCTGGGGTTCGGCCGCTCCTGAGAGAGGAACAGGGTGAGCCCCGTGTGTGACGGGGATGTGGGGAGAAGCCTGGGCTCGCGCAGCTCAGCCCGACTCAAAGTGCGACGGCCCCTGCGCGTGCGTGTGAAGCGCTTCGGTCTGGATGGCGACCGTCGCTGACAGGAAGCGTCAGCGCGAAAGGGCTTTTGTGGAGATGGTCTGTGTTGTTTGTGTGGTTTCCAGGAGGCCGTCTGGGAGCTATTGCACCGCGGGTCCCTGTTCGAAACACGCCCAAGCCGCCTCCTCAAGGAGCCAGAGAGTAACTCGTCTCTCCTTTCCTTTTCTTTCTCTCTTTCTTTCTTTTTAAGATTTACTTGTGTATTTGAGAGAGAGAGCGCGCACAAGCTGCGGGGACTCCCGACGGAGCACCAGGCCCAGGGCCAGGTTCGATCTCATGACTCCGAGGTCATGACCTGAGCCAACATCAAGAGTCGGTCACTTAACTGAACCCCCATGCGCCCCAGTGACTTGACTTTCAACCTTGGGGTCCAGGTAACGCGTATGCCCAGTTGGGAAAACCCTGTTAGCTTTTCAATAAAAACCCAAGGTTGTTTTGTTTTGTTTCGTAACAAGCGTGCCGGTTGCTCGTGTCCCCGTGGAAGAGCCTTCTGGAAGGGGCCGTCTCTGCTCCCCTGACGCGGGGCCTCTGCAGTCCCGGGAGCTTCGAGACCGTCCAGGTGGCTTTTCTTCCGTTCTCTTCCGTGACTCTCGTTGTCACTTGAATTGCTACTCCCCTTAGGTCTGGGCCAAAATCAAACGCCTCTTTCCAGGGCTTTCTTTTCGTACGGTTTTCACGTCTTAGTATGTTCATGGATCAGCTGAAGCTGCCACAGTAACAAATGGCGGGAAATGGGCCCAAGCCAGACCCAAAGCTGCCATTTTGTTTGTTTAGAGAGACAGAAGGTGCCATTAAGGTACGGGGAAGAGTTGATGGCGAAATGAAAATAAAACTCGAATTTGCCGTCAGAAGGTGTGTGCTGGCTGCGGGTTCCGTCTGTAAAACCCCGTCTTCAAGAAGTCCCGTTCTGGGGCTCTGGGGTGCTCAGGACTTCAGAGAAGGACCTGGGGGACGACGGCTCTACCCGTAGCAGCATCCGTTGATGATTGTGCGGGAACCCACCGTGTCTCAGGGTCCTGAGGTGGGTCCTGGGGGAAGCGGCTGCGGGGAGGCAGGTTTGTGCGTGGGCTCATCAGGGTCGTGCTTGGTAGGACCCAGGAGGGACTAGGAGAAGCAGGACCAGGCAGAGAGAGCCGCTGAGCTGCACTCAGGGCATCAGAGGCCTCAGGCAGCTCTGGACCTGGAGGGGTCTTCAAGGACGTCACAGATCGAGGCCTTTGTGCCCCTTGGTGACCCGACGCAGGCTGCCACCAGGGAAAGGGTTGGAGCTTGGGCCCAGCAGCTTCCTTCCGGGATGACGGCAGCTGGGGGAGCGAGTAGCCGGACCCTACAGGGAAGGCTGAGACAGGCCCCACAGCGTCTGGACGGGGGGTGCAGGGGGTGACTTCCCCCAGAGCTACGTTTGTTACCTGGCACTTTTCCAGAAAGAAGAGCTTTCGCTCGTCAACTAGAAGTGAGTTACAGAGTTCTTTCTAAAAAGACAGGGAAAATCTTCAATGCTTACATTTCCCCCGCAATCGCCCACTTCCCAAGCAACGAGGTGATCCGATCCAGCCGTACTCTGAGTTGCGTGGAGGCTCCTGCCGGGGCGGGTCCCTGCTGCCCTGAAGCGTCCACAGTCACATTTTACCGCGGTGTTGCAGTGAAGACGAGCGTCACCGCGGCGGCGTCCGCGCCTCTCACCCAGCACTGGGTGCGTTTGCTCTCCCGAGGGAAACCTACTGCGGGCTTTCGGCTCCGTGTCTGCTGTGCCCAACAGGCCAGTTAGTCCGGGTCATGCTCCGTCCAGACGGGGGCCAGGCAGGCAGCACCCGAGTGCCTGAGTGCGCAGGGGGTGAGGGGCAGTGACTGTCGAAAGGGAAGGGGCCTTTAGCCCCACTTCCCTGCAGAAAGTGGCCCCGCAGGAAAGTGAGGTGGCCTGGTGTCGTCACATTGTTCCATTTTTCAAGAGAAACCAGAAATGGAGATTTTTTTTTTAATTTTTGCAGTTGTTTATTTTTAATTGTTGGCTCAGTTTTTTAGAAATCCGTGGGCTGGTTGTGGACGGAGGGCTGTCAGTTGGAGGAGCTGGTTAGCCGTGAGCTCCCGGGGAGAGGCGCTGACCGTGACCGCACTCCGCACCTTGCAGAAAACCCGGTACGCGGAGGGCACCCACGCGTTTGCTGAGAAACGAGGGAATGGGTAATGGTGGCTTTCCGAGGCAACCTGCTAAAATTAGGTTGGGTTTTATGCATCAAAATTAGGGAAGATCAGAAAACTAGGCCCCGGGTTGTACTGTAAAGGAAAAAAGTCTGCCTTAGGGGGCTCCTGGGGGGCTCAGTGGGTTAAGTTTCTGCCGTCAGCTCAGGTCATGATCTCAGGGTCGTGAGATCGAGCCCCGCATCGGGCTCCCTGCACATTCAGCTGGGAGCCTGGCTCTCTCTCTGTCTCTTTCCAAAATAAATAAATCTTTAAAAAAAAAAATCTGCCTTGGGTTATCCACAGCAAATTACAGAGACTTGGCAGGAATAAAAATGTGTGAAGAAAACCGTTGAAACCAGGGTTCATAAATTAGGTCAGCCTGTCTCCATGGTGCAGTCACTAACCCAACTATCAAAGGGGATTTCTTGGTATCTTGATAGAATGGTGTATTATGAAATATAAAAATTTTTTTTTCTTCTTAAGGCAGACACATTATTGTGGTAAAAAAGAATCTTTTGAAGACTGGTTGTTGTCATTTTTCCCTTTGGGGTCACTGAGTACACCTCACCACCAAACGTTTTTCGTCTGTGTCTTTGGCCTGTGGTTGCAGGATGGGGAAGTTGGGTCGGAATCCACTGTGTTCATGCCAAGCCCCAAAGAGGACTTTCTCTGGTCAGAAGAGAGTCTGAGGAAAACGAGATTCTTGAGGAGAAACGGGGACAAAAAGCAGTGCCGCCCAGGGGGGCTTTCCGTCGACTCAACACTTTAATTATGAGCAATTTTGGCTCAGTCATAAAGGCAGCGGTGGTGCCCTGGGCTTCGCTTGCCAGAACTTTTCCCAAAATGCTCCTCCAGGGCTCAGCCGTCCGACGGACGGTCTGGGTCTCCCAGGCTTCACGCTTCATTGCTGAGAAGGTGCCTTCTAACTCGGCCTCGACTTCTGGGGCCCGGGCTCCACCCACTAGCTGTCTCGATTTCCTCAGAGAAGTTGCTTGTTAGGAAAAAAGAGGATGACCCAGTATTACCAGGTAATTCAGACCACGAGGGCAGAAATGATCCTTTTTTGCTGCTTCTCCCAAATTGATCAGTTCGGGTCATGATGGGTCATGATTTTACTCAATCTTCCTTCAAAGGACAAACTTTATTTTTTTTTTTAAGATTTATTTATTGAGAGAGAGAGAGAGAGAAAGCACATGCACAGGAGCAGGGGGAGGGGCGGAGGGACAGGGAGAGAGAATCTAAAGCAGGTTCCACACCCAACGCAGAGCCCGACTCTGGCTGATCTCAGCACCCTGAGGTCATGACCTGAGCTGAAATGAAGAGTCAGATGCTTAACCAGCAGCCCCTCGGGCATCCCTGAGGACCAACGTGTTGACGTTATAGTTTCTCATTTAAGGTCAGAGACATCCGTGAGCTTGTGCACAGCCAGAGCAGAAGTGCGTCCCTCCCTCTCACACACTCTTCCTGCCCAAGAGAAAATCAAAACCGAATAACTAATGAACAGGTAAATGAGTATCCCTGAATTACTCTCTGTGCTCTGTTATCTCTGGTTCTAATTTCAGTAGTTCTGTCTGATTTCGAGCGGCTGCCGGAGAGACGGGTGGCGGGAGTCATCCTGAGTCGTGAACTCTGAGTGAGTTTGCTCTTCCCACGTTCACCTCAGGGAACCCGGGAGGCTGGGCCTCCGAGTGGGGGAAAGAGTCTCTGCTGGGCCCTGGGGGCTCCTTTTCCCTGAAGGCCCCGCTTGCCGGTCACCCAGCCTCAGCCTTGCAGGGTGGCCTAGTGAGAAGCATAACTGGGCTTTTCCATAACGTTATACTGAGATACGACTATTTGTTTTATATACATTTTCACTGATCTCACAACCGTCCGAGACAGTGTCTGCCTCGCAGGAAAGAGAACGGAGACTAAGGAAGATAGGACGGTGTCCCGGTCCCGGCCCCGCTCCCCGGAGACGGCAGGTGGGCAGCGTGGCTGTCTCGGGGCCCCACTTTGTGGAAGGAGCCTGCGCGCTCCAGGACTTGTTGCAAGCTCCGATGCCCGCGCCTCGCGAGTGAGTCCCCCTCCCCGGAGAGAAGCTCCGCGTCATTTGAGGGAGAGGAAGAGACTTTGGAGAAGGCAGAAGACGTGAAGGAAATAGGAAGCCACGCAGAATAGTGGAAAGATCCAGTCTGAGCCTGTGGAGCGTCGCGGAGCCATGGTCTCTTGAGCCCTTGCTGCGGGTCCTACTGAACGAAAACCCACAGAGAGTAAAGTAACTTGGAGTCTTTGTTTGTTGCATTTTTCAGTAAAATGTTGAACAGCCAACAACTGCAAGCGCAGCTCTTCCGACACCCGCGCCCACTGGCTCTAGATGCCAAACATCTTCCAAAGCGGCCTGGAAGCAAAGAGCATTCGTTTGTGGAATTTTCTGAGAACAGAACCAAGTAGCTCTTCCCTTCCCCTCCCCCAGTCTTTCTCTTTGCGCAACTGGTTCTACGTACTTTGTACTTTCCTTCGGGACAAGGGCTGTCAGCACCATGCGGGGATGACCACAAGCCCTTAACGTTCTCTTTAACAAATTCTTCTTCTTCTTCTTTTTCTTAATGGGCTGCACACCCAGCAAGGAGCCCAGTGCAGGCTCAAACTCAGAGCCTGAGATCCAGGGTTGGACGCGTAACGGACTGAGCCAGCCAGGCGCCCCGTCTGTTTAACAAATTCTTATTCTGGTTAAGGGATATTTTTGCTATCATGAGCCCTCGGCCTGCACTGAGCTGTGGAGATGGGACCGCGAGGTGCAAATGATCGTCAGCCTTGGCTCTTTTAGCAGCTCAGTTCGTGCGTGCGTGTGTGTGTGTGTTATTAACGTACAATGTATTACTAGCCCCAGGGGTACAGGTCTGTGAGTCATCAGGCTTGCACACTTCACAGCACTCACCGCAGCACAGGCCCTCCCCGTGTCCATCAGCCGGCCACCCCATCCCTGCCCCACCCCCAGCAACCCTCAGTTTGTTTCCTGAGATTAAGAGTCTCTTATGGTTTGTCTCCCTCCTGATCCCATCTTGTTGCATTTTTTCCTTCCCTTCCCCCCACAACCCCCGCCCTGCCTCTCAAATCCTCATATCAGGGAGATCATATGATAGTTGTCTTTCTCTGATTGACATATTTCACTAAGCAGAATACCCTCTAGTTCCATCCATGTTGTCGCAAATGGCAAGATTTCATTTCTTTTGATGGCTGCATAGTATTCCATGGTGTATTATATATACCACATCTTCTTGATCCATTCATCTGTGGACGGACATCTAGGCTCTTTCCATAGTTTGGCTATTGTGGACATTAAGCAGCTCAGTTCTTATGTTTTTACATTATAGAATTCGTTTTGTGATGCTTTGAGGGCAATCCTTGTCTCATCTTCTAAACTTTAAAATCTGCCTTAAGTACTGTTTTTCCCACTCTACCTGAAAAGAAAGAAAGAAAGCAGGAAAGGAAGGAAGGAAGAGTGAGCAGAGGGCAGACGGTAGGGAGACGAGACTTCCATCCTGGACTCTGTCACTAAAACACCTCTTGCCCACATCACTAAGCCAAGGGGGAAGGCAGGTTTCCTTGGTCCTAAATGAGTCTCTGCAGAGACGGGGCCGGCCTTGCAGCTCCAAGTGTGGTCCTCGGGACAGCGGCCTGGGGACCTGTGGTGCGGCCTGGGGCTTGTGGGACAGACAGACTCTCCTGCCCCACCCAGACCTTCTGAGCTGTGTCTGCAGTTTTACAAGAGCCCCAGGTGATTCGTGGGCCTGTCTGTCCGAGGGCCACTGTCTTTGTCCGTCGCTTGCTTAGCGTTTGGGGTCCCCAGAGTTGTCAGTGTAAGGCCCTAGGACATGTGTATAAAATTTTGTTTTGGTTTTTTAAAAAGATTTTATTTATTTATTTGACAGACAAAGATCACAAGTAAGAGAGGCAGGTGGGGAGCAGAGAGCCCGATGTGGGACTCAATCCCAGGACCCTGAGATCATGACCTGAGCCGAAGGCAGAGGCTTAACCCACTGAGCCCCCAGGCGCCCCTATGTGTTTAGAGTTAAAAGCTCCTCAACTAGGGGCTCCTGGGTGGCTCCATTAGTTGGTTGTGTCTGCCTTCAGCTTAGGTCATGATCTCAGGGTCCTGGGATCGAGCCCTGCGTACTCTGGCCGGCTGCTCAGAGGGAGTCTACTTCTCCCTCTCCCTCTGCTGCTCCCCCTACTTATGCTTGTTCGAGCTCTCTCTCTCTCTCTCTCTCTCTGAAATAAATAAATAAAATCTTGGGAAAAAAAATCAAGCCCTCGAGTCATCTGCTGGAGGTAGCCGAGCCTAGAAGCCACCGGTCCGGGTCCGGCGGACGGAGGCCGGGCTCCCAGGACACGAGGCACGTGACGGGGAGTGTGACTGCGGCGGCACGCGGAGAGGTTCCCGCCCAGCTGCTTCACTTCATGGACCGCACTGTCTTCCACAACGATCTCACGTCTGCCCGTCTCAGGCTGGTCGTGTGAATGAGGTTCTGGGTCCCCTGCTGTCGTCACGATCAAATACCCCCTCGCTCTCCGCATCGTATTTAAGTGCCTTTCTGGTCAGCCCCTGTGAGATTTTCTCATTTCGTTTTACTCCCCCCGCCCTCCCCTCCCCCCGCAGCGAGCCGGACCGCTCCTCGGCTTGGAGGCCCGAAGCCTTCCCAGCGCACGCCTGTCCTCAGGCCCGGCCTGGCCCGCAGGGGCTCCCGTAGCGCGGTCCCTCCGTCCGTGCGGCCGTCACCCACGTGAGGGGTGTTTACGGTGCCTCCAGAGGCTGCCCGCGAGTCAAGAGTCAAGGACCAGCTCTGTGTCGTCTGGCCCGGGGTCAGAGCAGACAGGGAGGGGCTTACGGGAGAATGGGGGGCGGGAAGCGGAGCCCTGTAACCTGCCGGGAGAGACCAGCCATTCAGAGGCTCCGCCGTGAGGGCCCAGGAGATGCAGTAGGGTCTAGGTGGGGAGGTGGGATCAAGAGAAGTCTTTTCATGTTTTTAAACCTTTTTATTTATTTACTTTTGTGAGGTCTGGAAGGGAGCACACACACTGGGGGGAGGGGCAGAAGGAGAAGCAGGCTCCCCGCAGAGCAGGGAGCCTGCCTTGGGGCTCCCTCCCAGGACCCTGGGGCCATGACCTGCGTTGAAGGAAGACCCTTAACTGCCAGAGCCCCCAGGTGGCCTGTTTTTTAATGTTTTTTTAACGTGACAGAAGCAAGTGCGGTTGTGGGCTGGTGGGAGTCGTACGGAGCACACGAGGGGAGGGAGAGCTGCGGAGCGACGGGGTGGGACGGGCGAGACGCGTGCGGAGGGCCTGCCTTACTGGGTGTGCGGACCGGCCTCGTCGTATGGAGAAGGCTGGGGTACCCGGGCTCGGACGCTGGAGGGCGGTGGGGGGGGCAGAGCCTGAGGAGGTTCTGCTGTTCTCCCTGAAATCAGAAGCAAAGTTACGGGGTGGTGTAGGGGCGAGGGGGGTGGAGCAGGTGTGAAACTGATGAGAGAAAGCGCGTGCGGACCCCGGAGCTGTGACGACCGCTGGGTGGTCCCCGTGCGAGTGAAGCCCGTGGTCGTGAGCTGTGCAGTGAGACCGGTCAGCGTGGCTGTGTCCTTTTCTCTGGCTAAGTGAGTTGCACAGGAGCCAGCGGAGGACACGTGGAAAGACGGACAGAGTCTCTCCCTCCTGGAGATTATGTGTTAGAGGGGAGGCTGGCATTAGTTCAGAAACTCCTTATTTATTACCGTGTGCTGGTTGCCGTATTGAAACACACGGCCGGGGAGTGTCCGGTGCGGGTGCCAGGCCCAGCCTGAGGGCCTGAAGTGAGATCTACAGAAAAGACTTGAGTTCCTGCTTCTTTTTAAATTTTTTATTTTAAAAAAGATTTTATTTATTTATTTGACAGAGAGAGAAGGAACACAAGCAGGGGGAGAAGGAGAGGGAGAAGCAGGCTTCCCACTGAGCAGGGAGCCTCATGCAGGGCTTGATCCCAGGACCCTGAGATCACGACCTGAGCCAAAGGCAGATGCTTAACGACTGAGCCGCCCAGGCGCCCCTGCTTCTTCTTCTTCTTCTTCTTTTTTTTTTTTTTTGAATTGCACGTCGTGTGGTGCGGTAGCAGGCTAGCAGTGAGATACGGTACACTCTTGTTTCTTAGTGATCTGCTGTGTCGTCTGTCCTATAAGCTAGAAGCCAACCAGGAGAAGTCGCTTTTGCTCAGAACTGTAGCATCCTTTCCGCGACCTAGCAGAAGGCGGAGGGCACTTGAGGAAAATAGGCAGTTCTTCCAAAACGCACGAAATACATTTTCTCTAATTCCATTCCTTTTCTGTGACGTCTTCCGCGAAGATGCCGGCGGTTGCTCAGAGATTCGAGCCGTGGTGGAGAGACCCAAGGACAGCCGCGCAGCGCGGGAGAAGCGGTTTCGTGGAGGCGGGCGGGAGGCGTTGGCGGCTTCAACTAGAGAGAAGCCCTTTGCTTCTCAGCCCGCAAGGCCCTTTCTCGGGAGCGGCTGAAATCGTAGCTGCGAGGATTTTAGAGATTTAGAATCTCTGAACTTGTAAACCCAGACCTTTAAAGGGAGGATGTAAAGTCTGGTCAAAATTCTTTGGAACATCCTCTCGTGAGATGAGTGGCCACGGAGGGCCTCGCCGGGTCACGGGCAGCCCTGGGTCAGGCCCTCTGTCTCAGGGCAGGACGGCTACACAGCCCGGGCCCGGGGCCCGCTGGGTCAGAACCTTCCGTGAACCCTTCCCGGACCGCGGACTCCGAATCTCGGCAGGGGGCGCGTTTAAACATGATCCCCTGGGGTACGAAGAGCGCGTTGAAGTGGGAGAAGGGGCGACCGAAAATCCTACTGACCTCTCATCCTCGTCCTTTGTTTTCAGCCGATTTCTTAAGCAATTTCAGAGACAAGTTACTGCCTCGGCTCGCAGTGAAGCCAGAGCTGTAAGAGTAAGGACAAGTGTAGTCGCGTGGGGAGCGTGAGCGAGAAAGCTTCCAAGGGCTCGTCTAGGAACGGAGCGGGATTCTCTGCCTCGGTGCTGCTGACATTTTGGTAATGATTATTCTTTGTTGGGGGGGAGCCTGGGCACTCCGCGGGCTCAGCAGCGTCCCTGGACTCTACCTTCCGGTCTGGGGTGGTGACAACTAGGAATGTCTGAAGGCTTTGCTAAGTGTCCCTCAGGGGGAGGAGGACACAGAATCACCTAGCCCCTTGAGAACCACAGGCTTAGAGTGATGACAAAGGCAGGTGTCCCCAGGGGGCTTCTCAGGGAACATTTTCCGAGGCCCCGACTGGGGTGACAATGTGAACCAGAGCTCGCTGCCCCCCAGGCACAGGAGCATCTTGCGTGCTCACCTCTTCTAACCTTTATGACACATCTGTTGTGAAGCAGATAGTGTTTCCTCCACTTCACGGATGGAGAAACCAAAGTTTAGAGCTTGTCACACTACGTGATAGACCAGGGATTCAGTCCCAGGTTCCTCCCAACTATCAGGCCGTGTTGCCAGTCACGTACGGATACGTGTGTATGTATCTTCTTCCTGTCTCTCTGTCTGCGTCTGTCTGTGGGTCTGTGGGTCTTTCCTTAACTGTCTTCTGCACCTTGGGAGGACCGGACGGAGAGGGGAAGCGGCTGTTTACCGGCCAGAGCCCCGAGCTGACTTTCAGGGAAGTTGCGCTGGCCAGTGAAGCAGCGTCTGAGCGCAGTATGTCCCCGCATGGCCCTCCTGGCCCTCCCCACCTGGCCGTATCCCCGGGAGCCGCCGGCCTGCCTGTTTGCTCCACTGCGACCCCTCCCCTCCCCTTGGTGTGAGACAGTTCTGTGGGTGCTTGTCACACCTCCCGGCAGGTTTCTGCCTCCGGAGCCCACTATCGAAGCCGGAAGTGGGGGAACGAGTGTCTGTTCGAGGCCCTGCGTCCAGTCCTTCGGGGTACAGAGCCAGGAGCGGAATTGCGGGGTCACACAGCAATTCTGTTGAACTCGTAGAGGAACCACCCAGCTTGGCCATGGCGGCTGCATCATTTTCATCCCCGCTAGCAGTTCACAAGGGTTCCAATTTCTCCACCTCCCTGCCAGCGCTTGTTATTTTCTGTTTGTTTCTGTTTGTTCTGGTCGTCCTCTAAGTGGGTGTGAGGTGGTCGGAGACGAGTGGGTGTGAGGTGGTCGGAGACGAGTGGGTGTGAGGTGGTCGGAGACGAGTGGGTGTGAGGTGGTCGGAGACGAGTGGGTGTGAGGTGGTCGGAGATGAGCTTCTTATCAGACCCCTTCTCTAGCCCCGTCTTTGCACGTTGGGTTCCTCTTGCCTCCTTCTCCTCCTTCAGGTGTCAGCTTGATTCTGGTGTCTGCTGCAGAGTTTTCTCCAGTCCCCCAAACTAAACTATCCCCCTTCTATGTATTTATGCTTTAGTAATCTCTACAGCCAGTGCGGGGTTTGAACCCACGCCCCTGAGATCAAGAGTCGTATGCTCTTCCAACTGGGCCAACCGGATGCCCCTAAATTATCCCCCTTTTAATCTCTCTTATGTTATGCTGTTTGTCTCTTGTGCAACACTTGCTATAATTTATAATTATGTAGTAAATAACTCACTTTTCAAACTCCTACCAACGTGAGGAGACAAAGTTCCATTGTCGGGCGGCCACCTGGTGGACCCGTTCGAGCCGAGTGCATGATCTGTGAGAGGAGCTCGGCAGACTGTCTCACGAATCCTTGGGTTGTCTGGTGCCCCAGGGCAAGCTGAGGTGGAATGCGTGCGGAGTGACAGGCATTGTGGCAGTGGACTCGGCAGTGGGAAGGCAACACATGGAGCAAGGGTCTTGAGCTGTTCTGAGCTGACTAGAAGGACGCGGCGCGTTCAGGCTCCTCTCGTCTCGTTGCAATCACGGCAACCCCGAGAGGTCAAGCAGCCCTTGGAGGTGCTGAATGGGGTCTTCCTGCCTTAGACTGCAACCCGGCTGCAACACTTCGGTCTAACTGCCTTCGCGTATGAGCTGGGAGTCACATCACCGACCCTAGACCTGAGGCGAATATCCAGTTATTGTGTATACACTGTTTATTTTTTTAAGATCTATTTATTTATTTGAGAGAGAGAGAGAACATGAGTGGGGGAGGGGCCGAGGGGGAGAGAATCTTGGGCCCTCTCTGCTGAGCATGGAGCTGTACCAGGGCTCAGTCCCATGACTCATGAGATCATGACCCATGGGGTCATAAGCTGAGCCAAAATCCTGAGTCAGATGCTTAACCGTCTGGGCCACCAGGCACCCCCGACAGAAACTATTGAGAACAGGGCCTGGCGCAGGGAGCTCTTGGTCGGTAAGAGCCGTTTCTATTATTCAGTAGCTTCCGTGCTGGTCATAGAGGGAAACACAACGCGCACCAGAGCCGCCCGTTGCTGCTCTGCTAGCGTGGTGGGTCTCAAAGAGCTGCCCGTCTCCCCCTCTGCAGGTCCAGAATTAAGGGAGTTTTAATTTTTGGTTCTTAACATCTCTCCAGGACTGTTTTGTGGTTGTGCAGTCCAGAGGTTCACGACAACAATTCTCTAAACACTGCTCCGACTGAAGACTCAGCATGGCTGGAGGCTCCGCCTTCCGTCACGGAAATTAAAGGGACTGTGGAGTCTCCCCCCCCCCCCGCCCCCCGCTGCTGGCAGCTAGAGCTGGGCTTGCGATCGGCGCACGGACAAATAGGGGCTTCGGAATCTTGGGTCTTGATAGATTCAGACATAGGCGAAGGGTCAAAGAGAGACTCTTCTTGGCAGCTGTGGAAGACTGAAGAGACGGCGGCATGACACGAGGGCCCAGTGGTGCCAAGTGTGCAGAGGTGATGATGTCTGTGCCAGCACCCTCGGCAAATGGTTTCGTTCCATTCTGTTTTGTGACGTGTCTATTTTATTTTAACATTGAGAAAATACGCATCATAACAAAGTCTAATAGGAATTCAGTAATAGTTTTTTTAAAGACTGCTTTGTTGAGTTATAAACTCATAGCATATGGTTCATCTATTTGAAGTATATAATTCATTGGTTTTTATTATATTCATGCAATTGTGCCACTTTTATCAAAACCAGTTTTAAGGGGTGTCTGGGTGGCTCAGTGGGTTAAGCTGCTGCCTTCGGCTCAGGTCATGATCTCGGGGTCCTGGGATCGAGCCCCGCATCGGGCTCTCTGCTCAGTGGGGAGCCTGCTTCCTGCTCTCTCTCTGCCTGCCTCTGCCTAATTGTGATTTCTGTCTGTCAAATAAATAAATAAAATCTTAAAAAAAAAAAAAAGAAAACATTGTAAAACATTTTTATCACACTTCACACCAAACGCTGGACCCACCAGCAGTCATTCCCCCTCCCTGCCCTCCCGGCCCCTCGAGACATGAATCTACTTTTGGTCCCTACTGATAGCTGTTCTTAAGCCAGCATGTAAACTGTACCTTCCCTCCCTTGAGATGAAGTTGCTACTGAAGTCTTGCATTTGTTAACCATTGCTGCAGAACAAATAACCCAAAATGTAGCAGCTTAAGGCAACACACCTTTATTTCCTCCCAGTTTTTGTAGAGCAGGAATCCGGGTAACACTGGGGCTGGGGCCTCTGCTCCAGGGTCTCTCACAAGGCAGCCCTGCATGGCCTGGGCTCCTGTCTTATCTGAAAGCTTAACTGGGGAAGGATCTGCTTCCAAGTTCACTTTCACTGTTTTTGGCAGGACTCAGGTCCTTGAGGATTATTGGACTGAAGTCTTACTTCCTTTCTGGCTGTTGGCTGGAGGCCACCCTTGCTTCCTTACTGCACGGGCTGTCCCAGTATGGTGGCTCACGTCATCAAAGCCAACACAAGAGAGACTCTACTAGCAAAACAGAAGTCACAATCTCTTGTAACCTAATCACAGAACCAACATTCCCTCAACATCACTATATTCTTTGGTTAGAAGCAGGTTACTAGGGGTGCCGGGGTGGCTCACTGGGTTAAGCCTCTGCCTTCAGCTGAGGTAATGATCTTAGGGTCCTAGGATTGAGCCCCACATTGGGCGCTCTGCTTGGCAGGAAGCCTGCCCCCACCCCCACCTCCCTGCTCTGCCTGCCTCTCTGCCTACTTGTGATCTCTCTCTCTCTCTGTCAAATAAATAAATAAAATATTTATTTTTTAAAAAAGAAAGAAGCACATTACTAAAGGGGAAGAAATTATATAGTGCCATGATTACCAGGAGACGGGGAGCACTGGGGCCGTCTTGGAGGCTCTGTACCAAAACCGTCCTGCAACCCTTCCATGAGATCTGTAGGCTATTTAGCACCTCTCTAGTACATTTCTTTTTGGGTTGAGCTAACCAGAATTGATGACTCTTGTTTGCACCCAGACCAATAAATGAGTTTGTTGCTTACCAGGCAATTTTGTGATTCTGAATTCTATTGATCTAGCTCCCTTCTCTACAAGGTATAAGCTATTTGATAAAGTTATTAACACTATTTGTTACTCCTTCTTCCCCCAAAGTTATCAATTCTGTATCTGAATAGTTCAGTGTCTCAGAGCCAACTAGCCAACATCCTTCTGAAAACTAGTTTGGATATTAATATCCACAAAGATCAGAGAAGAGAGGTTAAGAGCCTCTCAGATTGGCCCTAGCAGAATTGGAAAACTGAGTCCTGTTAGTAGAACAACCTCATACTCAGGCCAGGGTTTTTGTAGTTTGTATTCATTTGGGCTATGGCCAGAAGGTTGCTTTCTTCCTTAGAGGTTCTGCAGAATTTTAGTATCAGAAATTCAGAGCGAACTAGCTTCAGTAAGAAAAAGGGATTGGTTGGCTCCCATAACTAGGAGAAATACCAGGAGACACACAGGGTCAAAGGAGCCGTGGAACTGGGAGCTGCAGCTAGCAGCCCAGGGCAGGCAGCTGTCCTCCAGACTCTTGTTGGCACCTCCACCATCTCCATGTCCCACCGTCTTGGCCTCATTCTCTACTATTGCAGTCATGCCTCGGAGTGTGACCTTTAGTCTTTGAGCAAGAAGGGAGAGAAGAGCTGGGTCAGGTGTCCACTGCCAGGGCTTCTACACCAGGCCAGCCTGGGTTCCGTGGCCACATTCCTGTTGCCAGAAGAAGGACCATGCAAAACCAGTAGCGACTCCAGCCCGGGGCAGACCAGCCATGTCAGCAAGCCCTGCAATACCGGAGATCCCGAATAGGACAAGACAATGCCGTCCTCTGTGATAAGGCCTGGTCTGGGAGCCGTACGCTGAATGGATTCTTTTGTGGCCAGTGCCTTTCATGGAGTCTTGGAATTCACTTGATTACAGCCGAGGTCCAGAGTCTTAGTCCGCTGGGGAGACAGGGTCACATTGAATTTTTCCATTACAGTCTCACTTGTTCCCCAAGTACTTGACAGTTGGGAAAAAATTGTATGTAGAGACATGAAGGCCAGGGATGACATGGAAAATAGCTGCTCACTTCATAGACTCATGACCACGGTTAAATCATAGCAACAAGAAAGACCAGACCTTTTCATATACTCTGACTTTCTGTGATTTATGGGCAGATTGTTTTTCTGTTTTTAACCTTTCAAGTAAGGAATGATTTGTCAACTTCATGAAAACCACATGTATTCAGAGACTCATTAATCTCAGCGCCAAGGGCAAGTCTTGCTTTTAGACCCATGTAAATATGGACTGAAACCAAGATCAGTAGACTTGACTTTTGGGAGATGTAATATGGTTCTACTTTTAAATATGTCTATTGACACTGAGGTTACCCTAGTAATTCTTCTTAAGAAGTGCTATAATGGGCTCCCCAAATGCATCCTGTCCTGGAGCCATTCACAATTGTTCCATGATGGACCCACCATTGATGGCTTGTTTGCTGCCAGTTCTTCGTGGGGGGCCTGTGTGTGCCATGCATGGGGGCGGTTGTGC
This sequence comes from Mustela nivalis, assembly GCF_964662115.1. NCBI lineage: Eukaryota > Metazoa > Chordata > Mammalia > Carnivora > Mustelidae > Mustela > Mustela nivalis. Next base: position 773,105 of record NC_139023.1, read on the forward strand.
AGGATAATCTGCCTGATCCCACCTGCTTATAGCTTGGTTTAGAGTTGTCTGCCGAGGTAAGGAAGTGGCTCACTTTTATTTTATTTTGTTTTATTTTATTTTTTAAGATTTTATTTATTCCTTTGACAGAGGGAGACACAGCAGTGAGAGAGGGAACACAAGCAGGGGGAGTGGAGGAGGAAGAAGCAGCCTTCCCGGCAAACAGGAAGTCTGATGCGGAGACTAGATCCAGGGACTCCAGGGTCATCACCTGAGCCGAAGGCAGACACTTAACGACTGGGTGCCAGGGGCCCGGAAGCAGCTCACTTTTAAATTTAGATTAGGGTCCAATACGAAGGATGGTGGCGGAGTGTAGAGAAGTAAAGATAGGACCTAGCTGGTGTCTCCCAGAGGCAGAGTGGAGAGTAGAGGTTAGGAGCTCTGTTCTTGGTTCAGACAGACGAGGGTTCGACTCTTAGCAAAGACACCTCCTAGCTTTGTGACACTGGGAAATTAGTTAACTTCTTAAGCCTTGGTTTTCTTGGATGAATACCCAACTTTTACATCAACATGGATGGGACTGGAGGAGATTATGCTGAGTGAAATAAGTCAAGCAGAGAAAGACAATTAGCACATGGTTTCACTTATTTGTGGAGCATAAGGAATAGCGCGGAGGACATTAGGAGAGGGAAGGGGGAAATGAAGGGGGGAAATCGGGGGGAGACGAACCGTGAGAGACTGTGGACTCCGGGAAACAAACTGAGGCTTTTAGAGGACAGGGGGGTGGGAGGTGGGAGTGGGTGAGCCTGGCTGTGGGTATTAAGGATGGCATGGATTGCGTGAGCACTGGGGGTTGTACGCAAACAATGAATCCCGGAACACTGCTTCAGAAACTAATGATGTAGTATGGCGACTAACATAACATTAAAAAAAAAAAAAAGAAAGAAAAAGCCTTGGTTTTCTCATCTGTATAATGGATCTAATAAAATATAAACCACATAGGATTATTTGGGAATCCAAGGAAGACGTTCAGCATTGTGTGGGCATATTGCTGTGAAAGCACGAGTAGTTGTGGTCATCTCGGAATCGTGGTTTTTGGGATCCCGGGCGTCCCCTCCACACCATGCTTTCATAACCTCTCCCGAGTCTTCGTATGAAGAGCCACCCACCGCTGCCACATGGGGGGCAATACCGGGTCTCTTGGCAGAGACTTTGGAACTAGGTCGACTTGGGTTTATAGGCAGGATTAACTCTCGGAGATCCAGTTTTTCAGCTGTGAAGTGGGACAGTACAGTGTGTTATGCGGCTTAAGGATAATACATTTAAGTGGGTGGCAGATAACACACTCCATTTAAGCAGCTCTAACAACATCCCCCACCTGGCCATCCTTGTGATTCCAGGTCATGCTGTTGGTGTTAAGGGGACCTTCGGAAGCCGAATCGTAGGCGTCCCTGCCATCAGTTCTATTCTCATTCTTACCGGTCCTGAGCCAGATCTCGCTGCTTTTAAGTCAGGCCTGATTCCACTCAAACCAGGCCTCTGGAGCAGTGAGGATGGTACTGCCCTTTAGAAATATGGTTTTCAGGTAACACACTTCCTGGGGTGGAGATTTCGAGGCAACACGGAGGTCAGTCTCAGCACCATGGAGAGCAGGCGTTACTCACGTGATGAGGACTTTGCATCAAGACTGTCAAGGAACATGAGCAAATAAAAGATTTGTTGGAAGAGAAAAAGTTATGTTCAAAGGTCAAGGTTCCTTGCGGAAAGTTCTCTCCGCATCTGCCCAGTGCAGGAAGGCTGAAAATCAGCACCAAGCGCTGCATCTCCCCAAGTTATCAGTTCTTCCTCCACATTGCACACTTCTCCGGACACCGTTTCCCGAGCGTTTCTGTGCAGAGAAAGAAGCCTGGGGTGTGTAGAGGCTTGTGACGTTTGCTGACATTGTCCCTGCTTGTGTCTTGCAGCCTACTTCTGCTTCCTCCTGAACGCCCTGGGTGTGACAGCCGGTGCCCATCGCTTGTGGAGCCACAGGTCCTACAAGGCCAAGCTGCCCCTGAGGATATTCCTGGCTGCTGCCAACTCCATGGCTTTCCAGGTGGGGATGGAGGGTCCGTCTGGCTCCGAGACCCAGCACAGACAGCTCTGTGGGGACGGCACAGATGCTCCCTGTGGGGTGATCATTCCGCCATCCTCATTCCAGCCTCAGGGCTCAGGTCCCCAAGCATCCCTGTCTGTCCCAAGTTTTGTCTCCTTGTAGCTTTAGATGTGGCAAAATGTCCCCCAGGCGCTTTGTACCCCTAGGAATATTAAACCACAGAGGAGGAGAGAGATACCTCCGCCCAAAGCCCATGCCCTAAACCCCTCAGCATTCGTCCGGCTCTAACCAGGGCCGAGTTCTGTGCTGAGCCTGCTGTCCGCGCATCGGACTTGACCCCCACAGTCACCCCAGGGGCTGGGTGTCGTATGTGTCCTCACTTACAGATGAGAACCAAGGTTTATTGAAGTCAAGGAACTGGACAGATTGTACGGTTAGAAGCAGTAATAGGCAAATGCGCGTCCCACTCTCCGGCTGTTGTTCCTAGAAAACATACCCCCGAGGTCACCCCGTACGTCTATGGCAGAGGGCTGTTGAAGACGGCGCTGGAAGACTGGATTTGGGTCTTACTCCGATGTTGCTGGCTGTGAACCCCTTACTGTCTCCAGTTTCTTCATCTGTAAAAATCAGAGTATGACTTCACTCTCACAGCTGATACAGAATAATTGAGAATTGCAGGAAACTATAAAAATGTAACGGAGGGTCCTCGCAGCCCTGGGACTGGGCCATATCCTTTAGGACTATTCTAGTAGCGGAACATTCTGGGCCCCACGCCATCTTCACCCAGAGAGTTCTGAGACGGTGATTCTCAAAACTGCTTTAGGGTCCAGGGAAACAGGCAACCCAGGAGCCCATCTGTGATGCTCAACCGTGCAAGCCACGTGGCCACCTGCTCAGTGGGCCTCCCGTCCCCACGAGACAGCCTGACCCTGAGCATTCCTCCGGGTTGCGCTCATGTCTGAGGTTTCATTTTCTCATTTCATTTCTCCACTCATTTCCCGTGGTTCAAGCCTTCATAAGGCACGTGGGATGCAGCACAGTAGATCGCTCAGGGAACAGAGTTCTTATTACGGATGTCTACAGGTTATGATTTAAGCGCAGTTAGGAATTAGTCCCAGGGTCCCAGGGAAAAGCTGTTGCACACAAAGGAGCGGTGGGCAGCTTCTCCACTTTGTGTTCTGTTCCTCACCACGGGCGATGCGGACTAGCCCACACGTATTCTGACCTCCGTCGCCTTAGCTCAGGGTTGTGCTTTGGTTATCCTATCAATGAGTTATGATAACGATCATTTAGAAACGCATTGACTTGGATCTTAGATGCTATTTAGGACTGAAGTTGGTCATTTTCATTTGTTTTGTTTGAGCAATTCATTATTTCTAGTCTTCAATTATACTCTTATGATGTGGTTACAAAGCACCTCTATATTAAAAAAACTTTTTCCAACATAAATAACTTGAAATTGAGAACATAAAATTCTTATATCTCTTTTCCCAAGGAAACTATTTATTTACAACTCAATTTTCGATAACCTAAGTTTCCTTAACATAACATCACCTAACAGAACATCACACTGTGATTTTAACTTTACGTTGGGGAGAAAGTGCATTGCAGAGGGAAACACTCAGGTCCCAGAATAAATTCTTGGCTCTGTCATTTGCTGGATGTAGTTCTTGGTGCAAGTCTCTCTTCCCATATACACAAGGGCAGGAAATAAATAATGTTAACCTCACAGGGCTGTTGGAAGGATGAAATAGAGAGTAGAAAGTGCCCAGCTTATAGTTGCACTCACCAATATTGGCCCCCTCTTCTTTATGAGAACTGGCATCCTGTCTCATTCATCTTTCTGTTTCAGTGCCTGCCATGACAGAGGTGCTCAGTGATAGCTTGTGAAGAGATGAAAAATGAATACTTTTAAAAATCTGTTTAGAAATCATCAAATTTGGACGATGCGTACTTCTTTCAGGCCCACATTTGCAGTGGATTTTTTTTTCATTCATTTAACAAATGTTCATTGAGCCTCTACTATACGCCAGGCACTGAGCTAGGCACAGTGGGTGTAATGATCAGCAAACACAGTCACGGTCCTTGCCTTCCGCCAGCCTCCCATTTGGTGGAATATTAGCATTCCTACAGTGTCCCGATGGAAATGTCAGTACTTCACGGGTGTGGGGTTTCTAACAATGTCACTTAGAGGTATCTGTAAGATCAGCCTCCAGCCAGCTTCCACACGGTGCACTCAGCGTCAGTCGGAAGAAATACAGTTGATTTAGACCACTTAACCCTGGGGCAGGAACAGCCTGGGAGAGTGAAAATGCGCCATGACCTGTCTGTGTCGGGTACAGACCCACAACCCCGATTTAATGCAGAGTCATTGGTTTAGTTTCCCTTCGATGTCCTCGTGGGTTTTTAAAGATCATTTCAAGGGTTTTCCTGTGCTTTTCTCAATCCGGGTGGTCATGCCTTTGGCCAAAATGGACTAGTGATGCCATGGTGGTCGGTGTTTGAAGATGAGCAGGGCTTTTGTTAGAAGCTGCAAACGAGATGTTCAAGAACAATCTTCTTAACACTGGGGCTTCAACGTTTGCAATTCCCTCCTCTCTTTCTTCTAAAGAGGGTGTATGTACATGGGACAGGACGGATACTGGGAAAGGTGGGGGTTTTGATCATTCAGAAGATGATGATGGGGGTACCCGGGTGGCTCAGTCGTTAAGCCTCTGCCTTTGGCTCATAATCCCAGGGTCCTGGGATTGAGTCCCATATCGCGCTCCCTGCTCAGCAGGAAGCCTGCTTCTCCCTCTCCCACTCCTCTTGCTTACATTCCCTCTCTGTCTCTCTTTCTCTGTCAAATAAAACAAGATCTTTTTTTTCCTTTTTTTAAAAAAATATTTTATTTATTTAAAAAAATTTTTTTAATTTAAATTTTTTATTTTTTATATACATATAGTATATTTTTATCCCCAGGGGTACAGGTCTGTGGATCACCAGGTTTACACACTTCACAGCACTCACCATAGCACATACCCTCCCCAGTGTCCATAACCCCCCCCTCTCCCAACCCCCCTCCCCGCATCGGGCTCTCTGCTCAGCCGGGAGCCTGCTTCTCTCTCTCGCTCTCTGCCTACTTGTGATCGCTCTCTGTCAAAAAAATAAATAAGGTGAAACCACAATGAGATATCACCTTATTTATTTTTTTGACAGAGAGGGATCACAAGGGGCGCCTGGGTGGCTCAGTGGGTTAAGCCGCTGCCTTCGGCTCAGGTCATGATCTCAGGGTCCTGGGATCGAGTCCCGCATCAGGCTGTCTTCTCAGCAGGGAGCCTGCTTCCCTCTCTCTCTCTCTCTGCCTGCCTCCCCATCTACTTGTGATTTCTCTCTGTCAAATATAAATAAATAAAATCTTTAAAAAAAAAAAAAAAAGAGAGGGATCACAAGTAGGCAGAGAGAGAGAGAGAAGCAGGCTCCCCGCTGAGCAGAGAACCCGATGTGGGGCTCGATCCCAGGACCCTGACATCATGACCTGAGCCAAAGACAGCCGCTTAACCCACTAAGCCACCCAGGCGCCCCAAATAAATAAAACTTAAAAAAAAAAAAAAGATTATGATGGTCCAGGAATGCGAGGCGAGGGGCTGGGCGAGGGGCTGGGTGAGGGGCTGGGTGAGGGGCTGGGTGAGGGGCTGGGTGAGGGGCTGTGGGAATCCCGCGTCCCTCACGTTCAGCAGAGGCCCCTGAGTTCCTCCACCTCCCTGATCAGTAAGGTGCAAGTCAACCAAAAATGTGGCTCGCAAACTCCTTGTCATTTTCTTCTAGTCAAACACGGGCCCAGGTAGGATTTTCCTGCCATCCATTGGTCTCCAGGAGTTCGGTTTTCACAGGCAGTAGCCAGACTTGGGCCTGTGCTCTTGCACGCACGCACCACCCCTCTGGCTGCAGCTGGGCCCTCACGAACTCTGCAAAAACACCTGTTAGCGGCTGCAGCTTCCTGTCTGCCTGCCCACGTTTCTCATCACATCCTGGTACCCAGGATCCGGATTTTGAACTGGAAAGGAGGTTAAGGGATTTAGTCTAAGTCCTTGTATTTTGCAATAACAGGTAAAGAGAAGGGTGAAGAGAGGCCAGAGAATGTCCGTGACTAGTGAAAGGTCACACGGCTGCTCAGTGGACAAACCGGACTGAAACCGATCTCCTGACCCTCGGGCCGGGGACCCTCCAGGCTCACCATGGGTGTTCTTGGGTGATGTCCAGCCCTGTGATTTGTGAACAACTTAGACTTGGCCCTTGTTTTACCCACTGTGACATCCTGTCCTTTAAGTGGTTTATCTAAAGTACCCACACTCGAGTGATTACTGATAGAGCTGGGTTCACGCCGACTGTTTCTGTGGCTCCTCACGGCTCTTGTTCTTTGTACCTTTTTTCTGTCTTCCCTGGTTCTAACTGCACATTTTACACAGTTCTGTTTTCTCTCTCCTTTTAGCATATCTGCTCTACTTCTTTTTACAGTTGGGTAGTGGTTGTCCTAGATGTCACAGTATACATTTACAACTAACCCAAAGCCACTTTCAAATAACATGATAGCATTTCCCCTTAGTGCAGCAGCCTTGTAACAGAGCATTCCCAGTTCCTCCTTCCTGTGCGCTGCTCATTGTTGTCATTAAGCTATAATCACTGAATGCATTGTTGCTATTATTGTTATTCTGAACACACTGCTATCTGTTAGATAGGCTAGGAATAAGAGAAAGTGAAGGGGACACCTGGGTGGCCCAGTCATTTAAGTGTCTGATTTTGGTTTGGGTTCAGGTCATGATCTCAGGGTGGTGAGATTGAGCCCTGCCTCAGGCACCATGCTCAGCGCAGAGTCTGCTTGAGATTCTCTGACTCCGCCCCTCACCCCCAACCCACACCCTGCCTGCATGTGTGTGCACTTCCTCCCTAAAATAAGTAAAATCTTTAATAGAATAGGAAAAATTGAAGATTTTATTTTACTTTCATTTATTCGTTCTCTAATGCTCTTCTTTCTTTAGGTCGATCTGGGTGTCTAACCACTCCCATGTTCCATCTCTCAAAAAGAACTTTCATGTCTTGCAAGGCAGGTCTACTGGTAACAAATTCCCTCAATTTTTGTTTGTCTGATAAAGTTTTTTTTGAAGATTTTTAAAATGTATTTGGGTGAGAGAGATAGCATGAGCGGGGAGGAAGGGCAGAGAGAGAGACAGAAGCAGACTCCCCACTGAGCAGGGAGCCTGATGTGGGACTCAATCCCAGGACCCTGGGATCATGACCTGAGCCAAAGGCACTTAGCTGACTGAGCCACCCAAGTACCCCTGTCTGAGAAAGTCTTTATTTCTCTTTTACTCTTAGTGAACAACTTTGTTGGGTATGGAATTCTAGTTTTCAAGGTGGTTTTTTTTCAACATTTATTAAATAATTTATTTCACTTTCTTCTTACTTGCATTTTTCTTTTTTTTATCTTTAGGAATTCAAATTTATTTGGGGCAACTAGAATCTATTGTCCTTCATTTGTTCTTTTATTTTTATTATTATTTTTTTATTATATTCAGTTAGCCACTGTATGGTACATCATTAATTTTTGATGTAATGTTCAATGATTCATTAATTACGTATAACACCCAATGCACCTCAAAACCACAAAGAGATACCAACTTGCAGTTTCTTAAGAGATACCTAGTGTAATTCCTACACTGTCCACTATTGGGAAGGTTTTTTTTTCCCTTCTGGCTTTTTTCATTAATTTCTCTTTGCCTTTGATTCTCTGCAGTTTGAGTATGATATGCCTAAGTGGAGACTTTTTTTTTTTCTGTTTATCCTTCTTGGTGCTCTCTGAGCTTCCTGGATCTGTGGTTTGGTGTCTGTCTTTAATTTTGGAAAAATTTCAGTCATTATTACTTCAAATATTTTTCTACTGTTTGTTCCATCTTTTCTCTCTCTTTGTTTCTTCTCCTGGTGTTTCAATTACACATTGGTACACCTGTTATAACTGCCCTATGGTTTCTACATATTCCGCTTCATCTTTTCTTTTTGCATTTAGGTTTGGGAAGTTATATTTATATACCTTCAAGCTCACTGATTCTTTCCTTAGCCATGTTCAGTCTACTGGTAAGCCCATCAAAGACATTCTTCATTTGTTACAGCTTTTCTGACTTCTAGCTTTTTTTTTTTTTTCTTAGAGTTTCCATTACTGTTTATAGTATACATCTGTTCTTTCAAGTCGTCTACTTTTTCTTTTAAGGTAATTAGTGTATTAATCATAATTGTTCTAGAATTCAGTCTGATCTTTCCAACATCACTGCCATATCCGCATCTAGGTCTGATGCTTGCTTTTTCTTTTTTAGGTGGTATTTTTTGCCTTTTAGCATACTTTGCAATTGTTTGTTGAGAGCTGGGCGTGATGTACTAGGTAAAAGGAACTGAGGCAATAGGGCTGTAGAGTGAGGTTTTATGTTTATCTGGCTAGGAATTAGGCTGTGTGCTTACAGTGTGCTTTAGCTGTGGTGTCAAGGGCTTAAATCTCCTCTAGTGCCCTTGTTTTTTCTCTCTCCATTGTCTTTGGACTTTCCTGGAGATTTCTTTTTAACATGAGGTTGAAGGCTCTCCATTTTCTCCATTGGAGTTCTGTCATCAAATGGAACAGTGTAGACATGGGGATGGGGGCACTCTATGGTCTTATGATTAGGTCTCAGTCTGTAAGCCTGGGGTGAGCATTTCCCTTCCCTGGGGCCCTTAGGCTTTTGTAAAACTCTGGTTGATTGGGATCCGACAAAATAGTTTCGCTTGAGGATAGATCTTGGGAAGAGAACAGAGAGCTCCATGTATTTCAGAATGATGATGTTTCTCCTCCACCCGCTGGGAGAACAGAAGATTTTTCTCAGTGAGAACCTGGTACGACTCTTGGAGTTAACATTTATACGAGTTGGGGCCCCCTGGCACTGGGCCCCATTGTTTTTAACTCTCCAGCTTGTCCACACCAAGACTTCAGCAGTGCCCCGATTACAGGCTGAAGTATGCCTGCCCGTCCTGGAACTAGCTGCGGACTCTCGGTCTTGGTCCGCAGTGCTTCTCTGCAACTGCCCGTTTATCTTTCTGGTTTCAGGGCAGCAGTTTGCCCTATGATCTCAGTTCTCTGATGGATGGAAACGAGTTGTTGATTTTCAGTTCATTTGGCTTTTTTTTTTTTTTTTGCTGTTGCAAGGATGGGAGCGATGGACTACGTTCAAGCTCTTAATACACCCGGCCGGAAAGCGGAAGGTACCGTGTGATTTGTCAGTGGACCAAACTTGACATATTAATAGGTCAAATAAATCGCATGGTCATGGACCATGAACTTTGGCATGTATATAATTACCACCACAACAAAACAAAACAATGACCTAGTGCTAACTGCATACCAGCACTTCCCTAAGAGCTTTACATAGTCTTCTGACATACCCTGAAAAGGTGGAGACTGTTATCTTCCTCATTTGATAGGTGAGACAGTGGGGGAAAAAGAGGCTATGTAAGCTGTCCAAGGACATACAGAAGTGACAGGAGGGGAATTTAAGTTCAGGCAGCTCGACTCCAGAGGTCACCCTCTCACTGCAATGCTCCATTGTTCTGATGCCTCTCCCAGGATCAAGTGTCTGTGTTTCCTTTCTTTCGACAAAGAGAGGGGCTAAGCACTGTTCCAGTCACTGTAGAACACGACAGACAGGTCTCTGTCCTCACAGAGTTTATATTTCAGTGGAAAAGAGAGCAAATCAACAAGCAAGCAAATGAATAAGCAAATTTGTGCAGAGAGAGAAAAGAATGAAGCATTTAACCACAGCAACGTGACAGAGTGGAGGGAGGTGGCTGCTTCAGAGGATGGTGAGAGATGCCCTCCCCCAGGCACTGACATTAAAACCAGGAGAGCCGGGACGCAGCTGGTAGGGGAAGAATAATCCAGATGGAAGGAGGGGCCAGAGTAAAGATGGGAACTAGTATGGTGCATTCCCGGACAAGACAGGTGGCCGGTGTGTCCACATGGGTGTGGGAGATGGTTGGAGAAGAGGTTACGGGGCGGGGCAGGTTCCACGTCAGTGCAGGGCTCTGTCAGGCACCGCGCAGAGTGTGGATACTGTCCTATACGCCCTAGCAAGGCACTGCGGAATTTTAGGTGGGGGAGCAACCTGGCGGCAGATGTCTCAGTGATGCACTTAAGCCGCAGTCCATGGTCAGGAGACCCTGGAGGTGTGCCAGATTCAGGACTGCAGACCAGCCCCAGCCTTGGTGTTGGCAGCAGTCCTGGTGACATCTGGGTAGGGGAATGAAAGCTCGGAATGCTTCCTGCAGGCTTAACCCCAGGGCTGCTCTCCTTGCTGGCTGTAGCTGTCTCTGCAGAGACCTGTCCCAGTGTGGGCCACCTTCCTCCTAACTGCAGCCAAAGATCTGGGATCCTCCTGAGCCAAAGATTTGGAGGCACAGCTTCTCTTCCGCATGTGAGGAACAGATTCGCCTTCTTCTTTCGGGTTGGGTTGTGGTTGTTGGTTTCCTTCCGGTGTAAACGGGAAGTCCCAAAAGTGCCCCCTCCCGAGGCCCTGAGAAGGCTTCTGGCCCTGCTTTCGCAAAATGCTCGAACACTGTGCCTCACGTTGTCTCCTTCACGGCGGCCTGCCCTCCTGGGCAGGTCTTGGAGTCATGTGGGAAGGAAAAACAGCTCGGTGGTCTTCGAGCAACTCCTCTGTTCGTGATGGTGGTGATTTATGGAGTCACCAGAGCCTGTCTGTGGCTCTGTGCCTCCTCACTAGGGGCAGTGGCTCCTCCCCGTGATGTGGCCCACGTGGGAGGGGAGACAGAGAGAGAGAAACTCCAGAGGCGGCCACAGAAGGCTCAGGTCCTCTGCCCGCGCTCACCGGGCATGAGTTCTCACCGGCCAAAACGGACCGTGGAAGGCGGAGGTGCCATGATGTCTCCCTTCCTTCCCGTGTGGACCTTGGTCAGTGAAAGCTGGGGAGACGAGTGAAGCCACCTGTGGGAATGCATGTCAAGGGAATGAACATGTGCTTGCCCGAGCTGGCCTGAGCAAAGGGTATGCTCCTGTAGATGGGCACACAATGCAGGGGCCAGTCTGCCTCCTGGGGGAGCTTAACCCCAAACGGACCAGAGACTCTTCACACGGATCTCTCTCTTGGTACAATGAGTCCTTCCTCAGCAATTCAAGGTGACCCAGGCTTTATAAACAAAAAGTTCTATACTTTAGGGCGCCTGAGTGGCTCAGTTGGTTAAGTGGCTGCCTTGGGCTCAGGTCATGATCCCAGGGTCCTGGGGTCAAGTCCTGTATCAGGCTCCTTGCTCAGTGGGGAGCCTGCTTCTCCCTCTGCCTTTCTCTCTCTGTGTCTCTCATGAATAAATAAATAAAATCATTTTTTAAAAAGTATATGCTTTAAAGGCACACAGAGTTTTTATTCCAAGAAGTACTTAGTAAAGCAGAGGTATTTTGTGAACGTATAGCTATCAGATTTTATATGTTCATTTGGCTCCACACCTCTATTGAAGGAATGTAACGCTTGCATTTTTTTTAAAGATTTTATTTATTCATTTGAAAGAAAGAGAGCCCAAGTGAGCGAGCACAGGTTGGGTGGAGGGCAGAGAGAGAGGGAGAAGCAGACTCCTGGTTGAGCAGGGAGCCTGACACGGGGCTCAATTCCAGGACCCTGAGATCATGACCTGAGCCGCAGGCAGACGCTTAACCCACTGAGCCGCCCGAGCGCCCCAGTACTTGTCTATGATGAATCGCCCACGCAGGCCTATCAGTATAGAATCTGAAATAGGTTTTCAAGCCGAGTGTGTCCGTCTCCCTGCTATTCATAGGGGAGATCTCGGAAGGGGCACTCCGACCCGGCGCCCGGGAAGCCATGCCCCTTCTCCGCCCGACTTGCTTCCTCTCTTAGAACCCACCGGAGGGTTGGCGCCGGGGCCCTCGGAAGCAGAGTCTAATCCCTTGTCTGATAACTGAAGAAACTGAGGCCCTGCTGTCTGGGTTGATTTTTGTTTCTCTCCCACATTGGCTCCAAAACTGCATGGAGGTGTCCAAGGACACGGCGTTGCTGGCGCGCGGTTTCTTCCCGGACGCCCTGACCGTTCCGGCCGAGCCAGCTCCAAGCTGTCCCTCTTCACTCCGGGCTCTCACTGCTCTCCTGCCAGACACTCCGCGCTGCGCTTTCTAGGTTTCCAACCCACTGATTATTTTGCATTTTGGATGCCTTCTCTCCCAGCTGCCTTCATTTGCATTTTTCCTAAACCAGATCTCACTGTGATCATTTCTGCTCTCGTTTCCAACCTCTTCAGATCCGTCTGTGTTATTTCTCTGTCCTCAGTGATGCCTGCGGCACCCCCTAATCTGTAACCACCAATGTGTCCGCTTTGCGTGCAGTGTTAATGAAGATGCTGAATGAGATCCGATCTCGCAGCTCCGCTGGGGCCTCCATGAGCTCTCGCCTCTGCGCCCTCCCTCCCATGAGACACGGAGCTGTTTTTCATCTCTTGTCCTTGTTTATCAGAGTTCAGGCTTCAGCCACCCTGTCACTGTTCCTGCGAGCGCCGTCAGAGCTGCTGTCACAGGAGGGTTTCAGGGACGCTGTCGCACGAGCTTGGTCAAGCTCCGAAGATGTGACAGCCTCAAGAGCCATCGAATGCACAGTTTGAACTAATAGTAAAATGTAGAGTTTCACTTGCCAGCGGGAATTTCTAGCCTTGCTTTTAAAGACTCTTTAGCAGACGGACACATTTGATTATCTTCACCTTCTCCTGCTGACTCTTCTACTAAGGCTTTTTGTGTAAATCTCTAGTTAAGTCCTTTTTAATTTAAAGGTGCATAAACCCTTATGTGCTTGTGAGGAATACAAGAGACGTATAAGAAGTGACCCTTGCATAAGGAGTTTGTGATCTGATGGGACTGGCTAATAGCGGCTAATAAAGCGACGCTGTGTGATAAAGGGGCCTCTTACAAGACAGTAGGAGTTAAGACGCTTCATTCTGACATATGGCTTGGGGTACTAGGATAAAACCTAGTGCAGAGGAGGCGTTTTGAGCTGGACCGTGAAAGCTGAGAAGGACTTGTGCAGGCCTGGAAGAAGGGGACAGGAGGGAAGCACATTGCCAAAGGTGGGGAGAGAGGAATGATCGTGACACATCGTAAGGGATCCCTGCACGGGCGGAAATCAGCCTGACTGAGGTCGAAGCTGACTGCAAACTGATAAGTAGGCAGAGAGGCAGGCAGAGAGAGAGGAGGAAGCAGGCTCCCCGCTGAGCAGAGAGCCCGATGCGGGGCTCGATCCCAGGACCCTGGGATCCTGACCTGAGTCGAAGGCAGAGGCTTACCCCACTGAGCCACCCGGGCGCCCCGCACTGTCGCTTGTTTTCAACACAGCTGCCTGCACGACGTCTCTCACTGGGTGTCTCTAAAGCCTCCCCAAATCAGTGTGCCCCAAACCTAAGTCGTGACCCTACTGTCTCCCCGCAATGAGGCCAGAAATCTGGGCGTCTTTCAGGATTTCTCCATTTCCCTCATCACCCCCTGCGCCAATCTCTTAGCCAGCGTCTTCGGGTTTTGCTGGGTAGATCGTGTCGTGCCTCTGCTCGCCTGGGCCCCCTCCGGTCCACGCCACCACCGTCCCCTGCCTCCCTCGGCACCTGCCCCTCGCCTTACTGTGGACAGGACTTACTGAAGATTAAGCCACTCCCCAGCGAGGAAAAGAGAATCTTCCAGTGGCTTAGCATTGCCTTTGGAGTGAAATCCAGCCCCACTGTTAGGGTCGCCGAGGCCCGCAGGATCCGGCGTTTGAGTCCAGGTGCTCTGCTTCCACGCCACGCACAGCTCACCGTGGTTTCCACACTGACCACCTGAGCTGCCGTCCAGTCCCGTGAGCCACAGCCTCCCCCGACGGCCTCTGCTTCACGTACCACCTGCAAGTAGGGTCTCCCGGCCCCTCATACCTATGACTGACTGGCTGCAAGCCCCACAGTTCCCTCGGGCTCGAGAATTCACTAGGACAATTCAGAACGCAAGGGAGTGTCGTGCTCACTATCAGAGCTTTAATGATAAAGGATATGTGGACCAGCCCAAAGGGAGAGACACCGAGGGCCAGGTCTGAGCATCCTTCAGCAGAGCCGCGATGCCCTTTCCCAGCAGAACCAAGCTGTGCCCCCGGCCCTGCGGATCGGCACCTCGGTCAGCCAAAGAGCTCCTTCAAGCCGGTGTCCAGAGTTTGCAGTGGAATTTCATTCCATGGACGTGGTTGATTAAATCACTGCCCCCAGGACTGATGTCAGCCTGCAGGTCCCCTCCCCTGGAAAAGTGCTGACCCTCTAGTGAAGTGCTGGGTCCCTCCGGTGGCCAGCCTGATCCTGAAGCTCCCCGGGAGCACACTGGCGTAGTGAAGAAGCTCTATCACTCGGGAAATTCCAGGGGTTTTTGAAGCTGTGTTCCAGGAACGACCAGGGACGAAGACCAGATACATTTTTTTTTTTTAAGATTTTTATTTATCCATTTGTCAGAGAGAGAGCGCCCCGGCAGGGAGAGCAGCAGGCAGAGCGAGGAGCGGGCTTCCCGCTGGGCAGGGGGTCTGATGCGGGACTCGATCCCAGGACCCCAGGATCATGACCTGAGCTGGAGGCAGTCGCTTAACCGACCGAGCCGCCCGTGTGTCCCCAGACACTTTCTTTATTAACACGATACTTCCCAGACTTCACTCTCGCCCTGCCCCCACACACCTCATACACTGGTGTCCTAGATCCTGGACCATGCCCAGTCCTTCCCTCTGGTCCACGTGGTCTCCTTCTCCCCAGCCCCTCCTCCACGCCCTTTCACACTCCACCCTGCCCCCACCCATGCCCCAGCTCTTCCCAGACTCCCGTTACCTGATTAGAAAGTCTTTGCTGGCTATCCCCTTGTTACCCCCATGTCTGTTTGCGACACAGCACGAATCGCAATCTGAAATAATTCTGTTTATGTTGACTCCATTAGCTTTACGTTTGTCTTCTCCATGTAATATATATTCCTTGATGCAGAGCCTGGGCTGTCCTGGTTCTTATCTCCTGGCACATACCAACAGTCAGTAAATATTCGTCAAATCAAAGAATAAACAGAGTGGGAAGATAAGGACGATCAGACCCGTTGAGGCTTTTTGACTATCAAGAAGAGCCAATGTTTAGACTTGATGAGAAAAGTAGTACAGAGAGGTTGTTGGGTAATAAGCAAGAGGGTAGGTATTTGGGGAGAATGACTGTGGGGAGGAAGGTCGCGGCGTACCAGGAGTATTGCACGGGGGAAAGGACTAGAGGCAGGAGGAGTCGGACAAAAGCCTGAGCAAGAGTGGTGACGCAGACACGCAGTGGAAGGCGAAAATCTGAAATTTTTAAAAAAGATTTTATTTATTATTTATTTGACAGACAGAGATCACAAGTAGGCAGAGAGGCAGGCAGAGAGAGAGAGGAGGAAGCAGGCTCCCTGCTGAGCAGAGAGCCCGATGTGGGGCTCGATCCCAGGACCCTGAGATCATGACCTGAGCCAAAGGCAGAGGCTGTAACCCACTGAGCCACCCAGGTGCCCGAAAATCTGAAATTTTTAAAGAAAGATGCCCTTGACATTTTTTTTTTAAGTTTTAATTCTTTATTTTGAAATCATCTTGAACTTACAAAACACTTGCCTAAATGGACGAGGGACCCTGTGTACCCTTCACCAGAATCACGGGCTGTCGACATTCGGCCTCACAAGCTTCCTTCTTCTACTCTCTCCGAGTGTGTGCGTTCTTCGGCGTGACGATTTCTGGATCATTTCAGAATAAGCTAAAGACATCATGTGTCTTCATCCCCAAATACTTCTATGTAGGTCCTAATGGCAAAGACATTTTGTAACCACTTAGAACATGGACCCAAATCAGGGGATTAAATGCCAGTAAATGCTATGTCCAGGATACTGGCCTTACAGTTCAGGATCCTGCCTTACAGTGAGTTGCCCCTTTGGGATCCTTCCATCTGGAACAGTGCCTCGGTCTTGCCTTGTCTTTAGGACTTTGACATTTTTGAAATCCGCAGATCAGTTATTCTGTAGAATGCCCCCGTTTTGCCTTCCTCGTGTTTCCCCCACCTACATTCCGTGCGTTTTTGCTGGGAATGCTGCGTTGCTCATCTTGTGTTCTGGACATCAAGTAAGAGGCACGTGGTAGCACTTCGTCATTACACCATTGAGGGTGGAATGAACTTTGATCACTTAGTTAAGGTGGTGTTTACCCAGTTTCTCTCATAAGATGACCACTTTTCCTTTTGTAATTAATAAGTAATTTGTGCCAAGATATCATGAGCCTGTGTAAATATTTTTCCTTCATCACCTTTTACCCAGTAGTTTCGGCATATAGGGGTGATTCTTCCGGGAATCAGTCATTGCCGTGGCACCTACGAAACAGTGATTTTCTCACCCCATCATTTCTTCTGCCTGTCTGTCTGTCTATCTATCTATCTATTATGGGCTCATGGACTCTAAATGTATTACATGGTTTAAAATCCATTATTATTATTCATCTTAATGCCCCAAATTATCATCGTATTATTGCAGTTTGTTCAGTGCGAGGCACTACAGATGAGCTGCCCTGTCCTTTTTGACCTGTGCCCATCATTTTTTGAGCAGTTCTTTACTTCCTGGTGCAACAGAATATACCACATTCCTCTTGCACTTTTCCTTGTGCAAGTCCCTACACCTGCCATTTCATCAGAGTCCTGACTCCTTTGAAAGAGGAGTGAAGTTTAAAAAACGAGATCTGAGGGCAAGGTGTGCCCTTTGCTGCTAGGCTGTCATTCATTTCTAGGCCTTTCTTCCCTGAAATTTTGGCCTCCGTGTGAGGGACATACAGCCCAGGACACTGGAATATCACTGACAGAAAATACCTCCAAAAGTCCAATTGAAAAGTTTCACAGGAGGCCAACTCGTCTGCCAAGGCTACCCAAGCCATTTTAAAAACGTGTGCTAAAAAGGCGGTCCCTGTTGTAAGAGACCTGAACAACGGAGTAATAAAAGAAACTACAAAACGCCCCTTTCCGTCTTCGTAATCTTGAAGTTTTATCTGCAAACCCTTCTCACATCCCTGAGGCTGGCGTCCAGCCCTTTCCCAGCTTACAGCACCGCCCCAGGCCAAGCGCCACAGGAAGGCTGGGGAGCAGGTGGGAACTTGCTTTCTGGAAGCTACAGTTTGCCAGGTGCTGTAGACTTCTGCCAGGCCCTCTTGGGACTTTCCGGGCTCTTCTCACGGATTGTCAGTGCTATCTGGAGGGATATCAGTACTGGCCCGGTCTGAACAATGGGGAAAGCTCGGAATGTTCTTCACTGTTTGAAAAGTGCAGCGTTGGCATCTGAACTGGAGGAGAATAAATTCGGAGTCGAGAGACTGAGACCAAGTCTACTTCAGATGAGCTTTATGGCCCCAAAGAGTGGAGGCAGCAATGGCTTCTCTTCTTTGACCCCCTTGATAGAATGACTTTTTCCAGACAGGAAGCTGTTCATTCACAAGACACATACGCACACACGCACACACACACGCTTTCTCTCTCCTCTAAAATCTGCCGTTGGAGCTGACATGTTGGCCCCAGCTGGTGTTTCACTACCGACTGGAAACAAAGGTGTATCATGGACAGCAGCGGAATTCCCTTTGGCCATTTTCTGAGGCCGCCTGGTAAGTTTCCCCTTTTGGAGTGTTGAGTCGCTGGAGCAAGGACAGCGTGACCACAGCAGTGCCTGGTCAGCAGTGGACATCTGCGTGCAGCCAGGCTGGGGGAAGCCAGCCGGCTGGCCGATGATCCTGCGCTCAGATCTGCTCCGTAGGACAAGCTGGATGCCCTCCTCTTGCTACCAGGTGGGATCGGTGAGGGCCTCAAAAGACAGGGTCCCCTCTCGCCATCGTAGAGGACAGGATTCAAGAATTTACTTTGAACATAAAAGGAAGCTGAGAGAAGGTGCTTCAGAATCTGCTTCCGTGGAGCTGTCGAGACTGATGACCTGTGCTCAAGTCCAGGGTCACCCCCAGAGGCCGTGCGTGTGGAGAAATTTCACCACAGGATCAGTTTCCATTTCCACGGTCTCAGCAGGGACCCTGGTTAGGGATGTGGCCTATGATGGAGAGTGAAGGGTTAAAGGTACAAGAAGCAGGGTGCATTTTGGGAAGGGCACGGTCATACTCGTATTGGTGTGACGGGTTGATGCGTGCTGATAGGAAAAAAAGGTGGAGGAAGAGCCGTGGACAGAGGTGGACCTGACTGGAGTGCTCGCTGCATCTCACTCTGTCGTGGAGTTTCCCCAGACACGGGCGGATGGCGGAAGCTGGGCGGTTTTGATGCAGGAGCATAGAAATGTTTTTAAAAATCTGTTTACCCCCTATGACAAAAGACAAGCTTGTTTGTTATAAAAATTTAGAAAATGCAAGCCAACTGAAAGAAAAATTTTAAAGATTTTTTAAAAATTTATTTATTTGAGAGACAGAGACAGAGCGAGCACAAGCAGGGGGAGCGGCAGAGGGAGAGGGAGACGCAGGCTCCCCCCTGAGCTGGGAGCCTGACGTGGGGCCCGTCCCGGGACCCTGAGATCATGACCTGAGTCGAAGGCAGCCGCTTCACCATCTGAGCCACCCAGGCGCCTCTAAAAGAAAAAATGTAAAAATCACCCCCATCCCACTTCCTAGGGAAAACCTCTGCAAGCAGGTGGGCTTACGTGCTTCCTTCATGTGTCCTGGGCTCACACACACGTTCTTGTTGAAATTGTACTTACCATTCTTGAAAACGACTTCTCATTTAACCGCTTTCCCTCTCATGTCTACAGTACAATGTCCTCTTGTTAACTGGCTTTTAAGTCAAACCCAGCAGATGCTTTTGTTAGAAACCTCAGAGTATGAGGTAGAACGGAGAAGTGGCTCGCCTCACGTCCTCCCTTGCAGTCTCACCCCTGAGGTGACCCGGAGGCTTCTTTCCTGATATTTCTCTCGAGAAGCTTTCTGTGACACGCGCGAACCGAATTCCGTTAATACATCACAAGGTCCTCAGTGAAATCCTGTCATGTGGAAGTTCAGGGTTTGTCCAGTGTCGCTGTGGTGAGCATCGTGGCGGTTAAGTCTCCGCACACAACCGGGGTGGTTTTCTTTGGACAAATCGTAGAGAACAGGTCCCTGCGTTGAGGACAGGCACAGTTTTAACGCTTTCATACGGGTAGCCTGTTGCCCTCCACGGTGTGGGACAGTGTCACTCTCTCACCGTGGGAACCGAGTTTTATTTATTTTGTTAACACTGAACATCGCATAACACGACGCGGGTGAGCGACCCGGCCGTGGGGCCGGCGCTGCTGTGGGAGCCGCCGGCCGCCCCCCCAGGCTGCACCGCTGCCCCCCGCGGCTCTGAGTGCGGACGCGGTCGTGGGGACCGAGGGCCGCAGGGTCGCAGACGTGCGCGGTTTCAAAGGGTCGGTCCCGAGAATGACACGAACCAGCTCCTGAAGCTTCTGCCCCGTCGTTGGAGCCACGTTCCCTCGGACTCGGCTTTCGCGGTAAAAACACAAACAGGAGCGGAAGATTCTAAATCCCGTGGGGTGTCCGGGGCTTGGTCACGGGCTCAGCCGGTCGGAAAGAGGCCCAGGCCTGGTGTCGTCCCAGCGCTGCAGCCCCGCGGCCCCGGTGGGGAAGGCGTCTGCAGAGGCCACAGCAAGCATCTCGCTCCGACCCGTCCTCGCCGTCCCCCGGCCGCTGTGACCGTCCTCAGCCGAACTGTGGGGGACACTCAGGACCCTCTGCTCAGGGTTTTCAGAGAACTGTGCTGCGGCGAAGGCCGGGGCAGCCTTTCGGCGAGGGACAGGCGCGCGTCCGTGACAGGCGCGCGTCCGTGACAGGCGCGCGTCCGTGACAGGCGCGCGTCCGTGACAGGCGCGCGTCCGTGACAGGCGCGCGTCCGTGACAGGCGCGCGTCCGTGACAGACGCGCGTCCGTGACAGGCGCGCGTCCGTGACAGGCGTGCGTCCGTGACAGGCGCGCGTCCGTGACAGGCGCGCGTCCGTGACAGGCGCGCGTCCGTGACAGGCGCGCGTCCGTGACAGGCGCGCGTCCGTGACAGGCGCGCGTCCGTGACAGGCGCGCGTCCGTGACAGGCGCGCGTCCGTGACAGGCGCGCGTCCGTGACAGGCGCGCGTCCGTGACAGGCGCGCGTCCGTGACAGGCGCGCGTCCGTGACAGGCGCGCGTCCGTGACAGGCGCGCGTCCGTGACAGGCGCGCGTCCGTGACAGGCGCGCGTCCGTGACAGGCGCTCCCTCGGGATCTGGAGGGGGAGGGAGGGACCTTGTCCCCCAGCACGCGAGCCGAGAGCAGAGGGAGGCCGCGTCTCTGCGGTCGCTGTCCCAACACACCCACAGGCTGGAGCACACGTTGGCTGAGCCTTCATGGGGCGTCTGCAACCGGGGCAGAGCATCCCCCGTCCCGCGGCGTCCGTAAGGGCGTCCCAGTACATGGACGCAAAGGAATAGATCGGTCCTTGGGCTGCGAGGGTCTTCACCAGCGCTGGACATTCCTTTCCGACCCCAGACTCTGTGACTGTGGAATAAACACTTTCACTCTTTCCGGCCACCGTGTCTAAGTGCTCCGGGAATCCACAGACCTCATTCTTACCCAGCAAGCCCGGCTGCGGTTCTTGCCCTGCGTGCACAGCCAGGAACCTCTCTTCTCTTTCTGTATTCAAAGTCGAGCTCGTGACTCTTACGGCCTGTCTACCTCCTCCCTCTCTGTCCTGTTCCCCAAGAGTGAAACCACTTGAGAAGCTTCCAGTGGTGGTGTTGGGTAGACAGGGTTGAGGAGGCTTCCGGCAGCATTGGGTGAGCCCAAGAAACCAAAAACGCAATGAATCCCCTTTGGATTGAAGAAACTGCTAGAATTTTGAGAACAAAACTGTTCCCCTTTCTCATCGCAGGATGAAGCCAGCAGGTGTGAACGGGCTGGTTGCTACTGAGAACGTGACTGAGGCCTGAACACGATGACCTTTTCTTTCTGTTTTTTTAAAGGGCTTATTTCTGTTTTCAGACTACTTTCCTACCAAAAGCACTACTTCCCATTGAGGGCGGCCCACTCGGAGTTTTGAAAGCATTATCAGAGAAAAAGAAAACCGAGTCTAAACGGAAAGTCTGGAGATCTCAGTGGCCCATGACAGAAGATAAGGTCTCGTTAATGCTGTCAGCCTAAATGCCATTGGTTCTCGTCCTGGATGGCTCGTCCGGGGCCTCCAGTCCCTTGATACCTTCCCTTGATCTCCCATCAGGAGAGGGTCAGTAGGCCATGTCCCCCTGTGTACCTGAGCCCCACCCTGTCTGTGGCTTTGGCAGAATCCGCCGGACAATGCTGTTCCTTCCTCGGGTTCGGGAGTCTGTCTTGGGATTCCAGTCAGCACTGCGTGTCTGTGAGGCATTCCTGCTTCCAGGGCCAGGCCAAGTCTATCAGATTCCTCAGGGAGCCAGGACTTCCCTCCCTCCCTGTGGCACCTGGTAGAGCAGTCCTCAAACATTATTATTTGTGTCTTGGTATTTGAGAGATTTGGTGAAGTCACTCTTTCAGTTTTTACTTAACTGGCTTCCTGGTGTCTGTAAGTTGGACGCAAGAATGAGAGCGAGGCCAGAGGGACTGGGGCCAGGCGCCAGACTCCCTCACACTGGAGGTGGCCCCTCTGCTCTGACAACCAGGACTTCATCTTGAGACTGGGTCTCTCTTTTCCTGACAAGAATGATCTCCCAGGAGACTTCCGTCGCCTCCACCAGAGCTTTCAGGTTCCCCCTCTCGCTCACTCGACAAGCCTGGACCTCCTGCAGGGGCGCGTCCCAGACACAAGCTCAGAACCGTACTGAGGAAGGATTTCCTCTTGTTTTCATGGAACCCCCCAGACCAACCCCAGGGACTGAACTCGAGGTGAAGACATTGCAGGTTGACTGTGGGAGCAAAGTGGACGTCCGTGTTGACGGTGGTGGGGAATGTGGTCCGGGGAGGCTGCGAAGCTTTCCAGGTTTCGAGAGGCTGCCGGGGTGCGCTGTCTCTTCACTCAGGGTCTGTGTTCTCCCTGCAGAACGACATCTTCGAGTGGGCCAGGGACCACCGAGTCCACCACAAGTACTCGGAGACCGACGCGGACCCTCACAACGCCCGCCGGGGCTTCTTCTTCTCGCACATCGGGTGGCTGTTTGTGCGCAAACATCAGGATGTCATTGAGAAGGGGAGAAAGCTTGACCTCACCGACCTGCTGGCGGATCCTGTGGTCCGATTCCAGAGAAAGTAAGTGAACAGACACCGGAGAGCTGTCGGGGGACAGGACCGAGAGACAGAGCGCACTGAGGTGCATTAATAACCCCGAATAATTCTCACAGCCCTTGCCCTAGTCAGGACTTACCTGTTTATTCATTTCCTTGCTCACTGCGTCTCCCTGTTTACACGTTTGTTTTCGTTTTAATTTCAAATCGAAACAGATTTCCGTCAAGCCCAGTGTGCTTTCCCTCAGACCGTCCCCAGGACTGATCTCGTGGACTCCGTTTCTGTGTTCCCCGGGCCTCCGTCCATGGTGGGGGTGGGGAGGACTGGCTTTACTTTAGCAAAACCCGACCCCCAGCAGCCCTGGGCTGGCTCCGGTCTTGTAGTGACCCCTAGCCCCCTCCCCTGCCTCCTGACGTGCTCCGGCGGCGGGATTCCACGCAGAGAAAATGTGCCCGTGTCACAGAGCCCCGGAATGCGTGTGTGCGCGTGTGCGCGGCCGGCGTCAGCTGCGCACGTCCGGTCGGTCAGCGCGGGCAGAGTGAACTATTTTAATCGTCACGTGGGGAGGATGGCCTGTAATTGTGCTGGCGACCAGAGGCCGGGTGTTTTTCACCTTTTAGCCAGGAAGCTGCATAGACCGTGTCCATGTAGGGATTTGCAAAGTGGACCACTATGAGAGCATTTATAAATGGGCTTTTTGTCCCAAAGTAATGGATTTATGTGCAAAGAGAGACAGTTTATGGATGGCACTCTGGTTAGAGCCTTAAGATAACATGGTGAAAAGTGGTTGCCACAAACCATCTCCACTGACACTCAGGAGTCATTTGAGGACTTACCCATGGAAACTTCTGGAAATAGAACTGGAGGCTGCACCTTTGTGTGGCATAAGCGGTTCTTGCATGAAAGGAAGTATTGCTTAGAACCGTGCTCGCGTCCCCTCGGTTTCCATTCCTGCTTCTGTTGCTTTCCCCCGAGGGTCTCTGAGTGGCTCAACACAGCTCTTTCAGGGGGACACACCAGCAGCTTCATAGCAGAAAATAACAAGGTGTTTTCAGTTAACAATTAAATTGTTTGTTTGTTTTGGTTTTTTAACCGTGAGCTGAAACTGTTAAGTCATTAAAGAAAATCTGCAAAATTCAGAAAAGTAGGAAGAAAGTAATTCACAGTCCTAGCACATAAACACAGCCACTGCTAGCGATCTGTAATACGTCTCTCCATATTTTACCCGTACAGTGATACACTTCACGTGATGAGAGTCGTACCACTACGCTATTTCGTCTTGTCTTTTAACTTCAGGTTCTCTTAGAGGCACCGTTGTTGGAGGCCGTGTAAGCTCAATAGTTAGTGCACAGTTTGTCTAAGCATCACTCTGCAACTGAATATGTGTGTCATTCCCAATTCTGTGACACAGATGATGTTGCTATATAACTAGTAATGCTTTGGGACAATCAGGCCTTAGATTAATTTGAAGAGCTCACGTGAGAAGACAAAAGATCTTCTGTTTTATTAATGAGAGTGTAATAGTCTGAGTTTCTCTCACCATAAAAATAGAAGACTTTTCTTCATCTTTTTCCTTAAAAAACTGTGGTATTTTGATTCATTAGGTGTGTGTTCATGGTACACATGTCCAAAGACTATTTCTAAATGCAGGCGGAAGAACGAAGCCTATTTCAGCATGTTCCCCGAATAGTTACTGAGAACATCTTCCATCACCAGCCCAGTGACCTCAAGGGGCTGTAGCTCTCATAAACCATCCACTCCTATATGTCACTGAGCTCCTGCCAAGAATTGGTGCTGAAGATAGAACCTTAGAGATTGGTGTCTGTACCCCCTCAGTTTGCAGACCGGCTGGGCACCCACAGATAAATTCACAAACAGTCACACCCTAGTGAGAGTGGTGCTGCAGTAGAGCGCCACAGGGAACTGTGGGGACACGGTGCAGGCTGGCGGGGGTGAGGGAAGGCTCTGGAAGGAACTCGCTTCTAGGTCAAGATCTGAAAGATGACAAGAAGGTGAAGATGGGGACAGGACATTGAAAATGTCTGTCATACATAGAATGACCCAGAACCATTTAGCTCGTGCCTTCCATTTTGCCTGTGGGAAAATGAATAGACAAAATATAGGTAGAAAGTTGGAGATAGAAACCCTGTCTTGGTCTTTTGGGGCTGCTCTAATGAAGATACCATAGACGACGTAGCATAGACAACAAACATTTATTTCTCACAGTTTTGGAGGGTGGGAAGTCCGAGGTCAAGGTGCCACAGATGCGCGTCTGGCGAGAGCTCTCTTCCTGGCTCATAGGCAGCCGTCTTCTCGCTGTTGCTGCGCTGCGCAGAGCAGGGCAAGGACCTCTCTGAGGTCTCCTTGGTTGGGGCACTAATCGCATTTGTGCGGCCTCCACCCTCCTGGCCTAACAGCTTCCGAAGGCCCTGCTTCCTAATACCGTCACCTTGGGGACTAGATGTCCACAGGTGAATTCTGGGAGGACACATTTACTCGTGGCGACCGTCCGCATCTCCGAGTCGTCGCTCAGTGTCCTTTTGACCATACCTTGCTGTTGGAGCGGGATCACAGCGGCTCTCTGAAGGCGGGTGAGTCCTCCCGTTCCTGGTAATTACCCGCCGGGAGAACACAGAGGTCCGCAGTCGGAGATGAGGCTTAAAGTCGCCGCGGGGACAGGAGATCCTGAAGGAGAGAGCTTCCGGGACACGCGCGGCGCCGCCGTGGGGCATTTTCACATCGAAACCGGCTTTCCTGGCCCTGCCAGTCGGGCCGTGGAGGCCACGGATTCCTTTAAGAGTGAGTTCTTGAACTTGGGGTGTGAGTTGGGGCAGGAGTGGACCCTGTCGTCGGCCGCTCTGTCCCAGGAGGTCGCAGTGCTTGCTACCCTCAGCTGAGTGGGGCCTGCGGGGTGACAGGCGCAGTCCTGGGCCACTTCAGTGGCCTTATAGAGCTCCTCCCCTGTCAGAATCTGCCCCTGCTCCCGTGTGGTTTCTGAGGCCGCCAGGCCCTGTTCCGGTTCCCGTGCCCGGGGTCTGCAGCTGATGCACTAATGCTGGTGGAGATGCGGCCCGAATCCAGCAGCTGATGCACTAATGCTGGAGTAGATCCGGCCCGAATCCGGCAGCTGATGCACTAATGCTGGTGGAGATCCGGCCCGAATCCAGCAGCTGATGCACTAATGCTGGAGTAGATCCGGCCCGAATCCAGCAGCTGATGCACTAATGCTGGTGTAGATCCGGCCCGAATCCAGCAGCTGATGCACTAATGCTGGTGGAGATCCGGCCCGAATCCAGCAGCTGATGCACTAATGCTGGAGTAGATCCGGCCCGAATCCAGCAGCTGATGCACTAATGCTGGTGGAGATCCGGCCCGAATCCAGCAGCTGATGCACTAATGCTGGAGTAGATCCGGCCCGAATCCAGCAGCTGATGCACTAATGCTGGTGGAGATCCGGCCCGAATCCAGCAGCTGGCTGATAAACTTGGGCTGGGCCATCCCCATCATGCTTACCAGGCGCCTGGTGGCTCAGTCGGTGAAACGTCCGACTCTTGATCTCAGCTCAGGTCTTGATCTCAGGGTCATGAGTTCAAGCCCCGTGCTGGGCTCCGTGCTGGGTGTGGAGCCCGCCTTAAAGAAAGAAATCCAGCCTTGATCAAATTACACATTATACAGTATAATAGCAGAGAGGAGACAGTGGCATTAGAGACAACTGGAAAACAACACATTTCAAGCTATAGTTCTAGACTTTTCTTCTGAAATATAATTTTACCAAGGCTGTTGTAACAAACAGACTACTTCAATTTCGCTGTACTGTCAAGTTGTGAATGACAAAAAGGGAGACAGTAAGGGTGAGAGGAGAGAAGCTAATGGTATCCTATTTAGACTTGGGGATTAAGCTCTGCCCTAGTGCTGTCCTACAAGGGCTGTGCTTCTCCCCGTGGGGTAAGAAGATCACAGGCAGTCTTCTCCCACTTGTAGACCAGGCCTTGGGGTCCAGGAACCTGGAATCCCTGCCCAAGTGTCTGTGAGTCTACTTCCAGAGCCTACCCCAACCTCTCCAGGGCTGTCCTGGTGGGAGGTGTGTGTACCCTAGTCCTGAAGCGTGGCCAAGACGCAGCGCTGGCCTGAAAATGAGCTTAGATGCGTGAGCTCGGCTGTCCACAGAGATGGGCAGAACTAGGGGAGGAAAGAGACATGGGCAGGCCACAGGCTAGGGGCCTCAGGCTCTGCTCCCCACGAATGTTGGGGCGAGCCTAGAAGGAGGCCACTCATAAAGTTGGCAGTGGGTCTGTCAGAGGAGTTGTGTTTGGTCTAAGCAGAATAGAAGTTGATTCACCTTACATATGAAGGAATCACGATGGCCCAGGCCACGGCAGCATCACAGGGTCAGTCGAGAACCCAGTTCTTCTATCTTTTGCTCCATCAGCCTGAGCACCTGACTTTCATTCTTTCGTATTACGGTCCACGGTGGTCACTGGAGCTCCAACCACAGGCAGGCAGGGGTGCGGGGGGTGACACTGCTCACTTGAGTCAGTCACCTGCGAAGAGCTTTCTCAGGAGACACGCAGCCTCTCCACACCCCTGTCACCAGCCGTGTGTGCATTCAAGGGGAACTGGGGAACGCGGCTCGGGGTCCGCCACAGCACCCCTGCGTAAAACCCTGGTTGGTTCCTATGGAAGAAATTGTGAACTGATACGGGGCAAGCAATGAGCAGTTGTAAATAACTAAATAAATAGTTACTTAACTAATTACTTAAGCAAAATGACTGGCCGTCACAAGTTACTCCGTCTGATGTTTTCATTATTAAGCAAGTGAGGGGCCTCTCTGGCACCATTTTGTGAGCAGAAACTGGAATCTCACATTTTTCAGAGATGGCGGGACGAGGGCGAAATTCGGAGGCTCTTCCTCCTAATGCTTTGCTTATCCCATTGAGTGCCCTGTTAGATAAGAAATTTCCCAAGAAATCACATGCAGACGCTGTCAAGTGCATTTTTAAAAAGATTTTATTTATTTATTTGACAGAGAGAGATCACAGGCAGACAGAGAGGCAGGCAGAGAGAGAGGGAAGCAGGCTCCCTGCTGAACAGGGAGCCCGATGTGGGGCTCGATCCCAGGACCCTGGGACCATGACCTGAGCCGAAGGCAGAGGCTTTAACCCACTGAGCCACCCAGGCGCCCCTGCCATGTGCATTTTTGAAGTAACTGACAAGGACGCTAATCTAGTCCAGATACACGAAAACAAGGTTCTTGCCTCATTGCTGTGGTGATGGGATAAGCTGAGAGAAAAGGGATCCAGAAGAGTGAAGCCCTGGGAAGGATGAAAATGTACAATTTCTGCCCTTCCTGTAAGACTGGCACTTGAATGGCTAGAAGTCGGCTTCACTTCAGTTTCTCGGCTGGTCTGCTACCATTAGTCTTTTTATTCCCTCAATGATGACCACCACATGTCTCAGTGACACCCTCTTTTTTATGACTTTATATGAATGCTGTGTCTAAACCCCACATGTACTTCTGTGTTCGTGACATCAAGGAGCCAGGCCAGAGCAATGAGACAGGTCTACAGTTGACTCATCCTCACTTCTCCGTCTTACCCCTTGTCTTCCGTGTGGGCAATCCCCTGAGGAGTGGGATGAGTCATCTGGGAATTTACACAACGTGACCCCAGCTCTGCTGACCAAATCCTTTGCTCTTCGGTCAGGCTCCATGTGGGGCTCCCAGGGACTCTCTGTTCTGAGTCCATCTGCCTTGCAGAACTACCCTCGCCGTTGCTAAGTTAATAGAACAGTTCTTGTCTAGATGACAGTTATGTTGAGAGGCTAAGTGCCTCGAAGGCCTTGGTTGGTTAGTTGTATTTTGCAGAAGACTCTATGGAAATAATCCTCAAACGAGAGACCCTGGATGATGAACTATTCAAACACCGAGATGTGGGTGGGACCTGGGGACAGACGAGGAGGCCGTGCCCTTCGAGCGCAGCCACCCTCTGCTACTTCCTTGCTCATCAATCACGCTTCGTTTGACCACTGCCCGTTTCCCTTGGGTCCTTGGTGGTCCTGCAGCAGCAAACCCAAGCTGGCCCCAAGGGAAGCATCACTTTTTTAGGCTGTAGGCCGAGCCCAGCTCTCTGCCGACTCACACCTTAATCACACAAGCCGTGAGGCAGGTGGTGTTGCTCAGAGGATTCCGCTTCCTTCTCTTTCCCGCACGTACCACTCGTCCTCCAGCAACGATACCTAGAGCGTCCACTGCGTGCCAGGAATGGTTCTAAGTGCTGGTGATGGGACCGTCAACAGGAGAACCCGATTCTGGAGGACACTCGTTCCCTCTGCCCAGAGCTCCCCCATTTGAGTTTGGGAATGGGAGAGAGGAAGGCCCACCATGCATCTGCCTGCCTGGGCCTCTCTCTCTATGACAAGACACTTCTCTGCCCCCTCCCCGTCTCTCCTGTCGCTCAGTCCCTATGACACGATTGTGAGTCACACCGTGTTCTCCAAGCTAGGATGCTCTTCCTCTTGCACAGTTTTATTAGAGAATAAAAGCCATTTAGCCAATTGCTCAGGCAGACTTTTTCTTCTTTTCAGGGAGAGATGAGGATTTTTTTGTCCTCTGCTCTCTCCTCATGTCACCATCTAGCTCTGATTCAGTCTTTCCATATGTTCCCTGTGTATGTAAATATTCCCTCCCCTTGAATCTTGCCTTCATTTCCGAGGGGCAGTCTGTCTTGGCCAACAGCCTGAGCCCTAGAATCTTCTCTCCCATTCTACCCTCACCTCAACTCTTTGCATCTTATCCTGGTGCTGTAGAAGTTTTGAAGATAAAATCACTTTTGTCTTTGAATAGTTGTCCCTGTGTCCAGCTCTGCTTACCGGAAGTTTAAATTCTGAATCTGTAAGTTCCAAGGATGCAAAGAACTCAGCTGAAGAAGCCTGAACTATGTTTAATTAGACTTCTTTTGTTAAAAGTCAGTGGAAGAGCTAGAACGTCCTTTCCTCTTCTTAAACCTTTGGCCTCCCTAAAGCGACTGATGGTGATAGCCAGAAAGCTGAACTGTACTCTGGGTTAGCAGAAAGAGATGATTCAATGTTGAGTTATGGCATCAACACCAACATTTCCCCATTTTAGTGGTTAAAAATTCTGGAGAGGGAGAAACCAGTGTGGCACATAATTCAACAGCTTACTTTGACTTTTTAAAACTTTCCAAGTCAAAATATTATTTGTTTGCCTCTGCAAGAGGTACTTTTCCTGTGAGAACTTTGTGAGCGTATGCCAATTTGCACCTCTCCCTCTCTCCACCGCCCCCCCGGGTGCACAAAAATACAACAACTGCATGGATAGTCCTTTTTCTTTCCCCACATTGACCATTCCATGTCCATGCGAAGTCCCCCTGGCAAGATGAGGAGACAGTTTCTCAAATGTCTGGAATCTCAGGACTTCACTTACCGGCCTGTCGGATGGATTAGTTAACAGGTGTCAGTGGATCCTTGAACTGCTGTTCGTTAAGTGATACCCTAGCTTCGTTGTTGGTGGCAGTGAAGCATGTTCGTATATCTTCGATACACTTAAGCAACCAATAATAGAAGCCATTTATTAATTGCCTGTTATGTACTTACTTTGTGTCTTTCACACATTATCTCTGATCCTTTCAATAACTCTATCATGTGGATGATGGTATCTGGATTCTGGACTTGAAATCTAAATATTCTGGCTCCCCGTGGCCTCAATTAACCATCAAAAAAAAGAATAGCAGATGTTTGCACTAAATTATCCTTTTTCTACCAAAATACTACTTTACTACCAAAGCTGAGAAGAAATCTTAGCTAAGTTTTAATGTAAAAATTAGGTAATTATATAAAAGTCAAAGCAAGACTAAATTCTATGAAAGACATTTTGGTGCAAGTGTAAGTTCTCAGTAATGCCTAGATACCATCAATTCCTGACTCTGTTTCTTGACCACATAGAGAATCATCTTCTAATATTTTCCTGGAGTAAACAGTCCTTCAGTCATGTATGTGGCTCTAGCTCCCAGACTTCATCCAGTAGAGGGAAGGTCCGTAAGTCTTAGAAGAGGCTTATATTTATACTTATTTATTCTCTTAAAAGTTAGATGTATTTCCAGTGGCTTATGCCACCAGGAAAGCCCTTTTTGCCTTTTCATTGTGTCTTTTTTTTAACCAGAAGGACAAAAAAGTGAAGAAAACCTTTCATAACAGAAAATTTTCTCCAGTTATTATTTCCTCCAACAATTACCTTATAAAATTGTTCTAATTTCACAACTCTTGGCATCCATATATGATCTTTAAAAATATTTAAGACAGAAAATAAGAATAAAATTTTACTTTTAGTACAAAATGCAATAGAAGTTCATTGCAGAAAATTTAGCAAGTGCAAGTAAACCTTATAAAGGATAAAATAATCTGTAATCCTTCCACTTAGGGAAAAAAATCAGATAAAATTTGGTTGTATATCCTTCTGAAGTTTTTTTTAATGAATCATGCTCTGCTTTCTTTTTACAAAACTTTATTCATACCCTGCATACGGTTTCAGAGTAATTAAAATAACAATGGTGTCTAGGGGACTCAGTCAGTTAAGTGTCCAACTTTTGATTTTGGCTCAGGGCACAGTCTCGGAGTCATGAGACCTTGATGCCTGCATCAGGCTCCACACGGAGTGCGGAGTCTCCTTGTCCCTCCCACTCTGCTCTCTGCCTCCCAAATAAATAAATAAAATCTTTTTAAAAATAAATAAAAGTAATTAAAATAGGAAGAAATGTATTTAATATTTGCCTTCTTTATTTCTAGCCTCTTTGTTTTCTGTGTGTGTGTCCTGATTTCCACTTGATGCCATCCTTCTGCCCAAAGAACTGCCTTTACTGGTTCTTGTAGCATCGGCCTTTTGGCAATGCTTTTGCTTGTCTGAAGGTCTTTGTTTTATCTTCATTTTTGAAAGGTATTTTTATTGGAAATAAAATTCTGGATTGGCAAGTGTTTTTCCTAAAGATTTAAGAAGATGTCAGTCACTTGTCTTATGCTTTGTATAGTCTCTGAGAAGTCTGCTGTGATTCTTCTTACTATTCCTCTGCATGTGATGTTT
Organism: Mustela nivalis; assembly: GCF_964662115.1. NCBI lineage: Eukaryota > Metazoa > Chordata > Mammalia > Carnivora > Mustelidae > Mustela > Mustela nivalis. The sequence continues at coordinate 804,547 of NC_139023.1, forward strand.
CTTTTCTTCTCATTGTCTTCAAGATTTCATCTTTATCTTTGCTTTTCAACAGCCTGACTCTGGATGTGTCTAGGGATTTTGTTTTGTTTTGTTTTTGCTTGTTTTGTGAGGAAGCAGTTATCCTGCTGGAGATTCTTTGGGCTTCTTGGAACCGAGACTTGTTGTCTTTCATTAATTTGGGGGTAATTCTTTGTCATAAGCTTTTCAAATTATTTTTGGCCTTGTTTTTCCTCTCTTCTTCTTTAGGAACTCTAATGTTACATGATTTGATATTTTTCCACAGCTCTTGGAGGTGCTGTTCTATGTAAGTCACTCCTTTTTAACTTACATTTCCATTTGAATGATTTCATTAACATCTTCAACTTCGGTAATTCTTTCCTTATGTTTTGTCGCCAATGAACCCATCAAAGGAATTCTTTATCTCTGCTACTATTTTTTAAGTAGAGCATTTGCATTTAACACTTTTATACTTTCTTCTTCTCTGATGATATCTTCCATCCGTTCATGCATATTGCCCACCTTTTTCATTAGCTCTTTTTAACATATTAATTATAGTAAAGTCCCTGAGAGTTGCAATAGCTGAGTCATCTTTCAGTCTGGTTCTATTAATTCCTTTATCTCTCTCTCTCTCTCTCTCTTTTTTTTTTAAGATTTTATTTATTTATTTGACAGACAGAGATCACAAGTAGGCAGAGAAGCAGGCAGAGAGAGAGGAGGAAGCAGAGAGCCCACTGAGCAGAGAGCCCAACGTGAGGCTCGATCCCAGGGACCTGGGATCATGACCTGAGCCAAAGGCAGAGGCTTTAACCCACTGAGCCCTCCAGGTGCCCCAATTCCTTTATCTCTTGACAGTGATTTTTTTCCTTACATTTTTATGTGAGTCACAGTTTTTAATTATATGCAGAACATGTCTAGAAGAACAGAAAAACTAAGGTAAATATAATTTATGCTTGACAATAACCATACTTGTTCTTCTTTCAGGCCATTAGTGGGGCAAAGGAGGGGGGCAGAGGGTGAAGGTCAAGTCAATCCATCAGCAGTTGTTAGATTTGGGTTTAGTGTACCACAGACTTCAGTAGATAGCTGTTGTTATCATTTGCTTAGAATAGACCCGTGAGTACTGGAGAGGATTTCTAAGTATTAATGCTTTACCCTCAGCTTTCCACTGCCACTATATACCTGCACCACAGAGGACATCTGTCTCGCTGCTCTGGCCCCTATGCCAAGTAGGGGGACTTCTATTGTTTGCTTCTTTGTGTGTGTCTTCTTGCAGGGGTTTGGCATTTCTTTTTTGTCCTGGCCCTGGATGAGTCTGAGGCAAGCTCTGTGTGCCTGAACCTTGGGGTTAAGGCTTCTTGATTTCTTGCCTCCCCCCCAGCAGTAGGAGGTCTCTGCTTTGGAGCAGTGCAGATTCCTGGACACAAATCTGGGTACAGAAGGTTTTTGCTTCCACTCCTCCATCAGCAGCAGTGGTTCTGCCTATGTGTGCAGGTGTGGCGAGAGTTCCTTCATCCCCCTCAGAGATGAGCAGAGTTTGTTTCTCTTATTCTCACAGAAGCAGTGGACTTTTGACTGGTCCTAGAGGCGAGGGTTTTTCTGCCCTCCCTCAGTGGCTTAAGACTTTGGCTTTGCAAGAGAAGTCTCTGGGAAGGCTTTGTGCTTGTCTTTTGGCGACAGCTGGTTACCCCCGCGTGTCTATTTGGTGAGGAGGACTCTCTCCGATCTTCTCCTTTGCCTCTGACTTTGTTGTGAACACCCAGTGCAGGTTTATAGAAAAGGGCTGGAGGGTGAGTGCAGATTCCCTTGTCTGAGGCTCTCAGCTCCTCCAAACGGACACACTAGCTCACACTTGGCCTTTAAGGAGTCATTAAATTTTTAGCTGATTTCTTTTCATCAACTAATATGGTGGCCACCTCTTTCCCTTATGCTTTACCAAGTGAAGGAATTCATGAATGGCCTAGTATTCTTTGGATTTCAAGTCACTTAGTTGCCTTGTGACCTCATTTCTCTGATGGGGTCAAGAGAAGTTATTATTTGTATATCGCCCACCTTTTCTCATTGTTCTGATGGAAACATTATTCTCTTGTGACTTGTTACATCCTAAGTGGAAGCAGAACTCTGTATCCTATTTCACAGGACCTGCAGTTTTTGCCCAGTGGAATCCTGTTCTTTCCAGTTTTAGTCCCTGCTTAATATTTCGTTGTGATGATGGATCATTATTTCTGATGAACGTTGAAGGATTTTCACCTTTTTTTAAATCATTAAAACAATGCCAAGATGAATAACTTTATACATAAATTTTTGATCATAGGTATGATATTTTCCTTTGGCTAAAATCAGAATAGCTGAGTCAAAAAATAGGTGAATTTCTCAACTTGTGATATTCATAGCATAATGGATTTGTAGATCTTTGATTAGTAGTGAGGCTAAATATGTGTTCGTATGTTTTTTTCTTCCATTTGCCTTTTAAAGGGAACATACAGTTATTTTCCTCACAACTCCAAATCCTCCACTGGCTGAGGACAAAGATACCATCTCTTCCTCCTTCCTCCATTTTTGTTGAAGAAAAAGATCTAACAAAGTGAGATGCCAAAACCCACTTTCCTACCCAGAAATGTCCTGCCTCTCATGGAACAGGAAGGTAGAACAGCCACAAATGAATCTGGTGTCTAGACAGGCAACAGAACGCATGGAACATTTGCATACTTCTGGCTGGTACTCTCCCTGGTGCTCTGAGTGGGATATACTATTTGATAAGTAATAAGAGTCATTTTAGTGCTGGTTTGCTTCATGGAAGACTCTCTTTCTCAAGAGTCCAGCTACTGCTGAGCTAGAAACAGAGTAATACAGGAGATGTTGTTTAAACAAGTGGCATCTGAAGGCACAAATGCATATATTTAAAGGAAGAAATAAACAGGAAACAGACCCATTACTTGCTGCCCAGGCTGTTGTCTTGCCATGAAATGATTTACAAGGTTAATGTCTTTGCAACAGCTCTTTGGTGAAAACCTCTGATGGGCCGAGTCCCTTTCTCAATCTGAAAGAGTGTGATTCATACGTATTTGTGAGGTTCACGTACATTTTCTTTGTTACTGATGCAAACTTCAAATGGCAGTGTATTATGGGGACCCCTTGTGAGTTGAGAGTTGAAGTGAAAATATTGTCTTAAGTAACAAATTTGTTGATGGCTGTTCTGTTACCCTCAATGAATATTTAGACTTTTCATGTGCAGCTTGTCATGTCAGAGCGATTAGGGAGATTTTCCTTTGACACATTTTATTCTCATTCCTCAGTCTTCCTGTCACCATGTCATATCCTGCTGCATCTGTCATGGAACGATTAGGAGAGAGATGAGGTTTTTGTTCATAACCACAGTTTACACGGGAGCCCTGCAGAAATTACACCCCAGTTAGGGTTCTCAGCCGTTTTCTCTACTCCTTCATCTGTACTGAGGGTTTCCGGAGACAAAGAAGGGCCCTCAACCAGGAGGCCGTGCTACAAGACGGTTTGTAAGTTGCACAGAAGAAGGTACATATCGAAAAGTAACCCTTTGTGGGGGGGTCCCGTTTGACTTCGTTATTACTCACTGAAACCACTCTTCCAAGTGGCTCTTGATGCTGCCTGCCCTTCCAGTGCCCCTGGAGGCATTTTGAAGGTCATAAGGGAGACACCGCAGTGGGACTTGGCGATAATATATCCAGTAACGCTTGATGCATGCGTATTTCATGTATGTACCGTATCTCTTGGGGCTCACATATAAAGTAGTAGAAGTTGACCATGTGAAACGTAGGCAGAGTTAGAGTCTGAATTGGCACCGGTCAATCATTCGTTCATTTGGCTGGCCGAGGAGGCAGTTAGGAACGGAGAGGTACAACAGACTCTCGGAATCAGCATGGACCACTTTTGGCATTCTCCGGATTTCGTCTCCACAGCCATAAAATGGTGATAGTGGTGGTATCTGCCTTACAGAATTATTCAGTGAATAAATCAGTTAATGTGTGCGAAAGCGTCCATCACAGAGGAGATGTGCAATACATATGTGTGTAATTAGCCACACGTAAAACTCCATGCGGAAGCTCTTCCGTTTCTGAAGAGCTGAGTTCTAAAACCCCACTCACGTGCCCTTTTCTTGCCTAAGTTCAAAGTGACTCGGAGAGGTTTAAGTTACTGGTTTCCGGATGACAAACCTGAAACCTAAGTGGGCCCTTCGAAGCGTTAAACCAGAAGCACTCTTCTTTACATCCTATTCAACGCTTCCCCCCAGATGTGGACCTCCTATGGCTCCAGCACCCTCCTTGGCCGACAGATGGGGGTTGCTGGTTTGGATGGGCCCTGAACCCCGCAACTTTGAGCCTTATCTTGGAGCAGACACGTGAACACTCTTCGCCATACTTGTTCATACTCCCGGCTTCAGCAGGATTCATGGAGTCCCGGCCGAGGGATGGCATTCGTCGTGACCAACACAGAGCCACAGCCCCCAGAGGTCGTCTCTCTCCTTTCACCAGTCCCTGTTCCTTCTTTCGATCATGATTCGGTCTCTGGCCTCGAGGATTCTTCCAGGTCTGCCAGGTGACCCCCGCAGTCGAAGGCATCCCCTCGCCGCTTTCAGTCTTGAAAAATTGTTTCTACTTTTGTTTCCATCATAATCATGTGCCTTTTTCTTTTTCAGCATTTTAAATGTACTCACTGCTTTTACACTTTTCGGACTGGTTTACTGACATCCATAACAGAGCTCAGCACTGAGCACCAACGCAGCTAACCACCCCCTGACTAAGGAACGATGTGTGACGGAATGAAGGCTTGTGGCTGCGGACACTGTCTGCTGGTGGTGGGCAGCGTTGATGCCCTTTTCCACCCTGCTTTGTCTGTACTGCAGACAGACTTCCTTAAGTGGACAAGTTGTAAGTAGAGGCATTTCTGAATTCAGGGAAATGGAAGAGATAAAGAGAAGAAACGGGATAGTCCTGGCTCTTATTAATCATATCATTTAATTGGAAAGAAAATAGGGGCGCCTGGGTGGCTCCATTGGTTAAGCATCTTGACTCTTGATTTCGGCTCAGGTCATGATCTCAGGGTCCTGGGATGGGGCCCCGCGGATTAGGATTCTCTCTGGATGGCTCCGGTGGTTAAACGTCTGCCTTCGGCTCAGCCTGGGATGCAGCCCCGCGTCGGGCTCTTCGCTCAGCGGGAAGCCTGCTTCTCCTCCTCCCTCTGCCCCTCCGCCCCACATGCACGCACGCACGCTCTCCGATAAATAAAATCTTTTTAGAAAAATCTTCTTTAAAAAAGATTCCCTCTGTCCCTCTTCCTCTGTCCCCTGCTCGCACTCTCTCTTAAAAAAAAAAAAAAAAGGTAAGAAAAGACACATACTTATAAAAGGTAAGAAAAGACACCTACTTATAAAATAACCAGGGCCCTCCAGTCCATATAGGAAGGCAGCCGAGGGAATGCGCAGCAGAGGAGAGGAGAGGAGAGAAGGGCGGGACGAGGTCCCTGAGGTCCCCGTGAGTGACGGTCCCTGGCCTTCTCCGACACTCTCCTTCTCCCCGGACAGAGTCTCTCCCCTTGTTGTAACTGCTTCTACAGCCTCAGTCAGTGCCCGCAGTTTTCTAAATACATGTCTTTGATGTTTTGTGTTCAGGTTCTTCCTAGACATTCTGTAATTTGTGTGGTTAACGTTGACAGGAGTCGCCGAGTTTTTATCCCAGGGAGAGGGCCCGGGGTGGGTGTGCAGACACCTCCTCTCCCCCCTGCTATCCCAGGTGAGCAGCAGGAACTGTCACGGTGCCAAGACTTTTCCCAAGTGCCACTGGGTGCCACACCTGGAGAAGATGTCATGAGGAGGTTGTTGCCCAAAGACAGAGAGCTCCAACAGAGAAGCACCAGTCAGCCTGAGAAATTAAAAACTCACCCTCTTCTCTGCTTGCTTTTCTCAGAGAAATGCTTCCACGGATTCAGAAAACTAAAAAATGGATGAATGAGTGAATGAACAGGAGCATAGGCGAAAGCTCCCTTCCTGGGGGGCATACCTCGTTGCAAAGGGTGTTCTAAGAGTCAAATTCTTAGTCCAAAATACTGAACTTACAAGATTAAAAAGGGTGAATTCCCGGGGAGAGAAAGACCAAGGAAATTACTGTCGGCCCACCGGCTGAGGAAATCTGTGTCAGAAATCAGCTTTGAACTGTCTCCCTGTCCAAGTCACTTATTTCTCCTCACACTGCCTATTTTCACATAAAACAATAACTAATGTGTCGCACAGATACAAAGACTCTCCGTGCTGAGATAATGTGATTTGTCAGGACACGTTCACTGACGCAGCTGAAGCGCGCTATCTCTTCTGACATTCGGCTCTCTCTTACAAACCTTTTCTTGTCTTGTCTTTCATTTTAAAATAGAGAAAACAATTACTCAGATGTCCTAACTATCCAGAGATGTAGACAGACCCCATACATCTGCATCTGCTTCAGGATAAACGAACAGGCTTTCAAATCCTGTCCAAGAAAGAACCTGGGTTTTTAGGACAATGAAGATGTTCACTTGCCATGGGAGAGCCGGTACTGGCTCTCGGGGGTTGAGAAAGCAGTCATCTGGCATCATCTGGAACCTAACTCCAGTGCTCAGCGCTAGAAGGAGATCCGAAGAGTCCGGGAAGCCCAGGTGGTGATGAGGGCATGTCTGGATCCTCAGGGCCAGGGGCTTCCCGGGAAAAAGAGGAACAGAAATGAAGAAAGTGCTTCTCACTCGGTGTTCCTGGGATGGCTCCGTCTAAAATGCAAACAGGACACTTTCTCTGCGGGTCCTTGGAACTCGTGCTCTTCTTACCTGCACAGGCGCTGGCAGGTCAGGGGAAAGGCAGCGGGAGACTCCGGCCTAAACCGCTGACGTTTCGCGTTGAAACTCTGGGTCCAGGTCGTCTTGCTGGAAAGGACGCGGCAGTGAGACCTGAGGTCCTTGTCCCGCCGGTCCCCTCGCTGTCCCCGAGCGAGCCGGAGCCACGCTGCCCGGGTGCAGACGGGCACGGGTCACTCTAGGGGGTCCCCGCCGGTTCTCGGTGCCAATCGTTTTGCTCTTGAAAATACAAAATGCTCGACCGCTGGGGCGTCTTGTCTCGGGCCTGTGTCTCGTCTTAGGAAAACGAGGTCGCTTTCGGCGGTCACTTTTGTCATCCCCGGAGCGTCCTTACCTGTGGTCCGGGCGCTGGGCTCGGTCGCCGCCCCTCTCTGCGCCGCGAGTTCTCCCGGCGCGTCGCCCGAGGCGGGGTCTGAGCGTCTGAGACGGATGCGGCGACACTCGCGGCGACACCGTGACCGGCAGAGCCGGGATCTGAGCGGACTCGGCCCCGGTCCAGAGCGCGTGGTTTTCTGGGACCGGCGCGGCGGCAGCGACTCGTTCCTCCTCGTCCTGCGTCCTGCGGCCCGGCCGGGTCGGGTCTGCGAGTCTGCGGGTCCCGGTTCTGCCGCGGGTCCCGGTTCCGCCGCGGGTCTGGGCCGGAGTGAGCGGCGAAGCTCGCTTGCGCGCGAGCCGAGCAGCCTTGGAGCCTGGTCGCGGCTGCCCCTTGCGAAAGGTGACGACGGTGCGCTGTCCGCTGTCCCCGGGCCGCTCCGTTCTGTCCCGGCCCCCCCCCACCCCCCGCAGGGCCCGCCCCCACACGCAGCCCCTCCCCCACCGCCTTCGCTTCTGTCCTCCGGCCGGACCCGCGCGGCTCAGAACGTGCTTCTGGACACGGCGCCGTCAGCTCCCCTGGACGCTGGTCGGAAACGCAGGTCCGACCCCCCAGGCCCCGGCGGTTCCGACGTGCAGCGACTGTCGGGGAAGCAGATCTAGAACGTTCTTCTTCACCTCGACGGCTCTTCCTGGCTCTTCCGAACAGGCCCCCGGAAGCTGAGGACACGGTTCGGGGACCGTCTGGACAGTCCGCCCTCAGCCGGTCTCCGAGGTCAGCGAGCTGCGTCCGTCCAATGCCCCCGTGCGGCAGGGCCCCCGCGGACGCGACGCTCAGTCCCGCTGCTTCTGCTGCCCCGGACCGTCCCGTCGGCAGTGCCGCCCCGCACTGAAGCTCGTTTCGGAAACTAGAGTTGTCGTTCGCAGAAACGTTACAATGTTAACGCGGGCGGGTTTCTTGTTACTTTAATGAACAACCGGTTCCGCATCTGGTTGGTAACATGCGCGGGTTGTAGACGCGGTTTCGTGGGCTCCGTTCTTCACACCGAACTCGGACGCATCAGCCACTCGCTTCTCGGCAGCGGGGACGGACCCATGTCCCCGCAGAGACCAGAGCTCTCCGGGCGCGCAGTGACGCCTACAGCGCAGGGAGGTCCCGAGTCCGGGGAGTCCGAGACCCGGCGTCCCGCAGTCCCTGTCCCCGGGCTGCAGGGCGCGGGCCTGGCGCTGCGGCTGGTCGTGCGGGACCCGCTCAGTAGACCATAGACTCCTTGAGGAGTGACTGTCCCTTTCATCTTCCTCCTTATGGGACTAGTGACCCGTGGCACCTGCACAGGTACGTCTGGGACTGAGGAGTGTGTTTACCGTCCAGTTTGTGCAGAATGCTGGACAACCCACAGCTGAGAACCTGCTTTTCAGGTGAAAGTGTGTGTATGACGCTGTCACCCTCAGTTGCTGAGGTAAGTGGTCCCTGAACATGCCCACCCACGCTGGCACAGGCCCTCCCCCTCATGGTAGGGCTCGCAGCCTCCCAGTGTGGTGCGGGCGTTCAGGGAACGCACTGCGCGCTCATGCAGTGTCTCCTCACACCGCAGGGATCTTACTGTCCAGGACTCCCAGTGCCTCTGGCCCTTAAAGGTATGGCGAGAGGCCATACCTGTAACATAGATCAGCCAGCAGAAGGCCCTTTGGCCACATCTGCTGGGAACTGACCTTGGCCAACTCCAGTGTGAGGAGGGAGGAGGAAAGGGCTCTTCCCTGAGCAGAATCCTGCCTGAGACCAAATTCTACCATAGTTAACAGTTGGGGACAAAAACAGCCATGCAAAGCACTGGTCGCTTGACGAAGCCTCACCTCCTGCCCTTGGGGACATGTCGGTGAGCCCTTGCAGGAAGACGTGTGGTGGCACTCTCTGTCCCTGCCTCGTTGGGATCCGGCCACGGAAGTCTGTGGTCGGGCGCAGGAGGGAGCAGAGCCTTTGGGGACGTCACTCTGAGGAATAGGGGTCGCAGAGAAGTGCCTACATGGTATTTCTAGCCAATGCAGTATTTCGGCCACTGCTTTTACCAGTGAAAACTCATCTCCCTTATCTTAATTACAAACTTTTTGGGGTGATTGGAGATAAAAATAGTGGAAGCCTGTAATGGGCCTCTGGCTTAGGAACTCACTGGAGTGTGTCCAATGCCGGCTGAGCCCGCCTGCACTGTGGCCTCCAGCCCCGCTCAGGATCCAGAAGCTTGTGTGGGGGCGGGGCGGAGCAGGGGACCGGGTTCTGGTAGCCACGTTCTTCCTGCGCCGTCCTCCCAGAGGGAGTGTTGGAGGCTCCGTCACGCGTGAGGTCTTTCGGGCCCCCAGGCTGAGATATGAGCGGTGTCTGGATCCGAAACACACGGCCCTTCCTGTGGCTGCCCCAGTGTCCTGCTTCCACACTGCCTCCTTGGGCTGCCCCAGTGTCCTGCTTCCACTCTGCCTCCTTGGCCTGAACTCCTTTTGTAAAGCCGTGGCACATAAGCTTTTGTCTTCGGCCCTGCCTTCTGGGGAACCCAAGGGAAGACCCTCATCACCATCAAGGATGGTCAAGTTTTGTTCCAAAAACTAAGAAGGTAGAAGAATGGGGAATGACGTCCCCATATAGTTCTCTTTATGTTGATGTAATTGAACGTGTATACCGTCCGCTGGTCCACAGCTCAACTCTCCAGACTGACGGTCTTCTGGAGTCTTTACAGCGCAGTTGTACGGATGGGATGTTGGACAACGCGGCAGCCGTGGTTGAGGGGGTTTATCAGGGTGGGCTTCCCGGAAGAAATTAATTTGAACTGAGTTTTGGAGGCCTGAGGAGCTTTGGAAGGACGGGCTGCTCGGGTGCAGGAAATGTGCTAGGAAGCCTGTGCTGTGCTCAAGGGTCATCACGTGTGCAAGGGGGAAGCCCGTGCCCACCAGCCTATTCTCTCTCAACCAAACAGTCAGCCTACCCAGTCAGCCGGCTGTAGCAGTGAGCCTGGTCCTGGAGGCGGCTGAAGCGACTCCCTCCACTCCTTTTTGGCAGAGTCTGGTGGCCCATGAGAGCTTATCATTGATTAGAGCTCGGAATTAAACGTGTTCCCTTGGGTGGGGGTGGGGAGCTGAACTCTGTTGGTGACTGTCCTTTCAGCCAAAAGGCCACATGTATGTAGGCCAGAGTGATCAGGGGAGTACACACACGTACACACACACTTCTGTCTAATATCGCTGTAATCCTTTTAACATTTTACTGCCAAAAGAGTAGGGCAGTCTCCTTTTTAAAAGTACTATTCTTTAAATTCTTTTTTTTTTTTTAAAGATTTGTATTTGTTTGAGAGAGAGAGAGAGCGTGTGCACATGAGATGGGGGAGGGGTGGGCCCGAGGGAGAGGGACAAGCAGATTCCCTGCTAAATGCAGAGCCCACGTGGGGGTCTGTCACCCATCATGGGGTGACACAGGGCCTGACGTGGGGCTGATCCTGGGACCCTGAGGTCATGACCTGAGCCAAAGTCAGATGCTTAGCCAACTGAGCGACCCAGGGATGCCTTTAAATTCTTTAAATTGACCCTTCTTTGAATTGGATTAAATTTTCTTACCTAAATCCTACACCAAATCCTAAAGTAAACAAAGAAAATAAAAGTTCAACAACAACATCAAATGTTTGGCGCCTCGGGAATCGAGTATCTCTTTGAGAATCTGATGAAAGCTGTGGCCTTTGAGCCCCCAAAAGGAAAGTACACAAAGGAGTTTGCACGCAATTTCCCAGGTCCCAGAGTGAGAGCAGGGTTGTGTTTTCTCCTACAGCGCTCACTTAATCTCAAATACCAAGGATGAGCATGGAATGGAGTTTTGAGGGTGAGAGAAACTGGAAATGCAACTTTGTATAAAAAATTACTGTGTAAGTGATTTTATTTGTTGATTTAGTAACCCTTTTCTATACACAGTCAGGAACTAGTCTGTGCTCTGATGACTTAAGGGGAACAATTGATAAGGAAGCAGGAAGGGGGGAGGTGTGTGGGAGTGAGGAAGGACAGAGGGACGAAGAGCCGGGAGAACAGAACTGCAGTCTAACCAACTTAGATTGTGCTGAGACAACGAGAGAAGCACTTGGGATCAAACCATTAGGAGGGTAAACGGACATCATTGCTTTTGCCAAAGACAGATGGATCGTGGTCCTCACTCCTTCTGGCACAGGCCAACAGTTCATTTGTTTGCTGGGCACCTACTGTGTTAACGAGTGCTTTGTGTTCAAGGAACCATGGGTGATGAGACTTAGATCAAGGAAAATCCTGCCCACAAAAAACTTGCCATCTATGTAGAATCAAAGCTTTGAAAAAAGCCCCCCCCCCAAATCTCCTCTTGACCCTCCTTATTCTGTCTTAGCAATCAGCGTGCCTGGGTCTTGTCTTCAAGCACGTCATTGCTGGTGAGGTACAAATAATGTTCCTTGTGTTGAAATTCTGAAATGATTGTGTTTATCTTTCAAACTGCTGCTTAGCGAATGAATGTAAGCTGTTTGTACAAAGACACATTAAATTCGAGTGGATGGATGCCACCCCCATGTGCAGACCTCCAAAGCAAATAAAGCTGAAGGCAGAGAGAAAATAAAGATACATCTTGCCAGTTTCCAAAGGAGATGTTTCCATGGAGCAGTCCTTCCCCGTCTCTGCGCCCTCCGTGTTGGGAAGGAGAGGCTCCGGGAAGATGACGATCATGCATCTAGATAGTCCAATTTAAAGATTTTCTTCTACGGGAAGGCGTGTCACGAAGTAGCACAGGGGAAGTGGGGGGTCGAGACCAGATCTGGAATGATCAAGACTTTCAGGACACCCTTCAGACGCAGTCATCGTGAGCCCTCTCACTCAAAGCCATGGCAGCACCAGAGAGGCAAAATTGAGAGCACAGCAGCAGAGCCCCTTTTCAAACCCTTCGAAGAGTCTGGAAGATTTTCTGAAGCTCCCCATCAGGGTGCTTCCTCTTCAGGTCCGCATCCAGAGGCATCATGTCTTTCACTTCCTAGTGGGCAATGCCAGAGGGGCCTTAGCGGGGGGTAGGGGGGAGTGCCGTCCATTCCATTTACAAACTGCCGGCTGTGTTATCTGTCCTCTCAATGAATGTTTAGTAAACATCCCGATGATTTTGCCTGGTTCCCTACAAGATGCCAAAGTTGTAGGAGAAATGACTTTCTGGCTAGGTTTTAAGTGAAATCACAAAACCAAACGTGTAATCAAGACGCCAGTGGCAGCTCATCGCTCATCATTAGGATGCATTTGTGGGGCTGTAATTTTTCTGTCACCTGCGGTGGTGGTTACTTTTTGCATTTCCTGAGGCCAGCCCCCCTGGAAGTTGGCAGTGGGAGGGTCATTTCCCCTTCCTTCATGCTCTCATGGTCCCCCTTGGAAATCTCACACACCACCAGCTTTGGACTACTGTGCTTAGGTTTGGTCAAGCCATAGGAAATGCCTGTAGGCAGAGAACCACAATTTCTTCTTCACCGAAAGAGAAAACAGTTTTAAGATGCTTAGCACACTCAGATTTGGGAGGAAGGGAGGGAAAAAAGGAAGAAATCCTAAATCCTTTCTTCTCCATAGAACAAATTTTTGGCCTCAAGTCTATTTTTTTTTAAGATTTATTTATTTATTCGAGAGAGCAAGAGAGAGCGATCGTGTGTGCATTTGAGTCGAGGAAGGGGCAGGGAATGACCCATGAGATCATGACCTGAACTGAAACCCAGAGTCAGATGATCAACCAACTGAGCCACCCAGGGGTTGTAAGTCTCAAGCCTGTTTTTAACGTTTTAGTTGTCTTTATTGTGATCCATTTTATTGGAATAAAAGTAGTCTTTTGGGAGTTGACAGAGTGGCCAGATGGCGGCCCACATCTTCATCCGTGTTGTATCACTTGCACTCATGCCGGTTGGGGTGTCATGGTGAGTGACGGCACTTGCTTGGGTAAAGGGGCCTCTTCTGTTGAGCTCAGTGCGGAGAAACATCTTCCCACGGTGGAGTCGCTGATGGGAATGGGCAGGTTTCCAGAGTCTGTTGCGGGCCTGTTCTTGCCAGCTGTGACTTTGAAGCTGTAGAAAGCGGCTCCCAAGCAGCTGGTAGGGTGAGCTTGAGTGCTCCGGCGCTTGTGCTTTGGGCTCAAACCCATGCGTATCTGGTTTCAAATCTGTGGAGGGGAACTACTCTTCCTTGGGTTGCTCTTGGGTTCATACCAACCGCTGTTTTTCTCTCCCTTGAAGGTTCTAGGAGTTTCCTCCTGTCTCGGGGTCTGAGTAGCCGTGGAGAGACAGAGAGGAAGCCACTCACATTCCAAGCCAAGACCAGACCTGTCAGAGTGGCTGTTAGATATTGCCAGTGAGTTGCCGTGTTCAGCAGCTCAGAGAATGGCCTGAAAGCTCGTGCTCAGAAATCATCCTTTTAAACCAGAGCTCTGAGGCCTCGCACTGAAATGGTTGGGATCTGGGGTTTGGGGCCTGATGGGCACGAATGTCTTTAATCATGTCGTTGGTTTCATATTCACAATCCTGTGTTGGCACTAACCCAAGAGATAAGCGCCTCATGAAGAACCCAAAAGCAGGCGGCACGTGTATTGTGTGGTTTGTGTTTTTTGGAAACCTTGGCATTTTATCTCTCACACTCTGGGTCCTTCTGAGTCACTCTAGGGTTTGTATTTTCCTGAGAAGCTTTCTCAGTAATTTATTAACCAAAGAATCATTGGCTTCATTGTTCCACAGATAAGGAGGAGTGCCTGCTCTGGGCCGCGCCTGTGCTAGACTCTGGAGAGTGGCTTTCTGCTGGACTCCATCCGTCCAGCAATATATCCATGTCACAGGACAGGTTACCCCAGAAGCTGACTCTGAGGTGGATATTATGTTATAAGAAGTGAACTGGATAGGGTCTTAGGGTCAACACCAACAGAAGAAGGGCCGGAAACAGGATTGGGCAAGGGAAGAAGCAGGGTCCTCTCATCGGTCCATCAAAGGCCTCAGCCCACCATATGGTGGGTTCTGAAGTTGGGGTGACTCTTCAGAGCCATTGAGAGATGAGGCAGTGGGACCAGGCCTAGGCAATGAACGACTCTCCTTACGTAAGGTTAGTCCCTGGATGGGGTTGTTAAGAGAGGGCGTGACCTAGAGCAGGGCAGCTCCCTGCTGCAGAAGCAGTGCTGTCAGTGACTGTCCACAGAGAGGAGGTCCGGATGGCACGTCAGCGTCCACGGCGAGTCCTACCTTGCGCTTGGCGAGTCCTACATTGTGCTCAGTGACTCCACAGATGGTCCTGATTCAACAGCCTTGTCCCAGAGTGAGACGTCAGTTAGTTAGTTAGTTAGTTAGGGCTGGTTAGTTCAGGAGCTCGTTCAAGGACCTTTCCAACGTTCTGCTCTGTCAGCCGAAGGGGTCCGCTTTGTTCCTCAGTCTTCTGCCTGTCACGGTCACAGACGGCTATAGTAGGTCCTGGGGTCACTGTGAAAAGAGAAGCCACTTCTGCCCGTGTGTACTTTCTGTGGTTGAGAAAACATTCTCTCATCTTGACCTTTTTCATTGTGGTAAAATATACACACATTTCAACCGTAAGCGTGCGGTTCTGTGGCATTAAGTACATTCCCGGTGTTCCCGCGCTGGGTGGCCGTCACCAGGATCCATTCCCAAGCCTTTTCCATCATTCCCAGCAAACACTCCACAGCCATTAAACAGGGGCTTCGCTTCCCCTCTGCTTCCCACGCTTCCCTCCAGTTCCGAGGACCAACGATCCTACTTCCTGTCTTGGTGAATTTCCTGTCCAGGGACCTTATGTAAGCGGAATTATGAACAATGGTTGTCCTCTGTGTCCGGTATATTTCACTAGGCCTGTTTCCAAGGTCCCTCCGTGCTGTTAGAGCGTATATAAGACTTTTGTCCTTTTTGTGCTGGAATAATATTCCATTATACCTGCATATACAGACAGACATAGACACACACACACACATTACATATACATCTGTCTGTCTGTCTATACGCACACCATTTTGTTTACCCATTCATCTCTTAATGGGCACTTGGGCTGTTTCCCCTTTTTGGCTACTGTGCAGAACGCCGTCGTGAACACTGGCATGCGAGTGCATGTTCATGTCCCTGCAGTCCATCCTTCTGAATGTGAGCCCGAGAGTTGAATTGCTGGGTCATATGATAACTTGATATGTAACCTGCTGGAAGACTATTTTCGTTAGCAGCCGCGACATTTTACATTTCTACCAACAATGCATGAAGGTTCTGATTTCTCTGTGTCTTTACCAACATTGATTATTTTCCTTTTAGAAATCATACCCATCTTCCCTCCATGGCTTATTGACCACTATTGACCAATTCTTAAATTGATTACTGGGAAAGTGAATGAGATCATCACTGATGGCTTCAAACCAATCAGGACTCACATCGTGGGTAGAGTCCACATTTCCTGACAGACACGGCTGCAGGGACAATAGTCGGCTATCTGAACAAAATCAGAGCATTCCAGCAAGAAAGGCTGGGGGCAGATTATAGGGAGACTGCAGCCAACATCCGCAATGGAGAGGCTTTATTTAAAAATATCAGTGCCTGGGGGCGTCTGGGTGGCTCAGGTCATGATCTCAGGGTCCTGGGATCGAGCCCCGCATCGGGCTCTCTGCTCAGCAGGGAGCCTGCTTCCCCCTCTCTCTCTCTCTGCCTGCCTCTCTGCCTACTTGTGATCTCTCTCTGTCAAATAAATAAATAAAATCTTTAAAAATATATATATACCAGTGCCTGGAACAGAAATGCCCTTTGATTGAGTCGGTCTACAGTGGGTTTCCCACATCAGTCATTTCTGAATGTTCACCCAGTTGACTGGAACGTGGAGTCAGGACTGAGACCCCTGACCTCGCGGGCAAGGCCACCGGCTAAGCCAGCAGCTCTGAGAGCTGGGAAGTACAGTGTGCAGCCCAAACGCCGGACAGGGCCTGCCCTGGGGGACGGAGGCAGAGAGGTGATACCTAGACTGGTACTTGGAAATGTCAGGTAAGCCAGGCCAAGGACACAGACACAGGAGACAGGGAGAAGACGGTGCCAGAGGATGGGAATTTCAGTCCCGTTGGAGTGTAATGTTCCAGCCTTCGGATGACAGTGTTTTTATCCGGATACGTGCGACTCCCAGAGCATCAGCTAGGCCTCACGCTGCAGCCTGGTTTACCTCTGGGTAAGCCTACCCATCCCCCACGGCCTGCGCTCGGTAAGCCGAGTAAATAGCAGGTTGTCTGCGCTGCGTTTGGAGCCTGCCTGTGCTTGGTCCAACCAGTGTGGCCTTGAGGAAGTCCGATGACCTCTCTGGAGCTCCAGAAAGGTCCTACAAAGTGAGGCTACAGCGAGCACCTTACAGAGCTGCTGCGGAACCCGATGAAAAAAGGTGTGTGAGTACCGCACAGTAATACGCCGATGGGTCCCCAATCTCTGTCCCCATCAGACCTGTCTCGAGCACCTCTGATCTCCGGACCCGTCCGACGAGCCACCACTTGACAAGGCCCCTGAGTGTAACGGCATTTCCCACCTGACAGCTCTAAGGTTGAGCCCCTCAGGCCCTGCTGGAAACCAGCCCCCGCTCCTTCCCTCGTGGCCGCAGATGCGGTCTCCATCCGAAGTCATCCGCGACTCCCTCCTCTCCACAGTCCAGTCTGCTAACCAGTCCTGCCACTCTATTTTCAAAACGTTCAGAATTTGACTGTTTCTCACACCCGCTGCCCGGTCCTGGTCTAAGCCAACGTCCTGTCAGGCCAGACTTCGCAGCGCGTCCTCGTTGTTCCCCGGCTTCTGCCCCCCCAGTCCATTCTCCACACAACTCTCGGGGTGACACTGCTAAGATGTAAGTCGGGTCCCTCCAGTCCCTTGAGCCAAATCTGCCCAAGGCTCCGTCTCGCTCAGGGTGAAGGTGGAGACCCTTGTGGTGACCCGCAGACGTGCTGTGACTCGGCCGCCATTTTTCTCTTGTCTCCTCCTCCCCTGCATTCACCTGCCTCAGCCCCAGCTCTCCTGCTTGGCCTCGAAAGTGCCAGAACACTCCTGCTGCGGGGCCTCGTGCTTCTGTTTCTCTGCCTGGAGTCTTCTGCCCCACCTGCCACACGGCTAACTACAGTGTCCCTGAGTCCTTCCCGAGACCTTGTTTTAAGTGGTGGCACCAGCCTTTGACTCTTGTTCTTCTCCGCTTACTCCTGCCTTTGTAGTTACCACGGACGTGCTCTGTGTGTTACTCACCAGCTTTCTTCCCTACCAGAGTGTGCATACATGTACATTTTTGTCTGGTGCACACATAATACATGTGTTTATACATCTTCCTACCAGGATGCCCCCGCTCCCCAGGGGCAGGGATTTTGTCTGGTTTGTTCACTTCCTATCCCTAGTACCAGGACAGGACCGACACGCACGTCGTAGGGACACAGTGCATTTGTTAATACCACGTTTTACAGAACAGAAGCCCGGGGCTCGGTACGGTTAAACCATCTACTCAAGGAAACACAGGCAGGAAGTGGTGGAGTTGGGTGGTTTACGGCTCTGTGACGCTTTACAACGCACGAAGCCCATTCAGCGAAAGCACAGAGCGATGTCAGGGCCCCCCAGCAGCCTCCTCCTACCACAGCTGAAGAAAGGAAACCCCCCAGTGAGGAAGGGTGAGGGGCTGGAGGCCTCACCGACTCGCTGGTGGACCCTGGGCTGGGGGTTCAGAGTTGAGTGTCGTTGAGCAAGGAAGCCGGGGAACCATCCCCACACTTGTTCTGACGCAAAAAGGCCAGCGACTGTAATGAAGCTTCTGGAAGCCAAGAGGCACAGGAGAAAGGCCCCTCGGCGGCACGGGACGGCGTCCGGTCTGTCTGATGGCTGCGGGGAATTTTTGAGGCAAAGATCAGCCTCAAGACCCAGGCCACTGGCTGCCCCACCCACACCCTCTGTGGCCCCTAAAGTCCCCTTCTATTCATTCCACTGAACGCACAACAAGGAATCCTAGGGACTCCTCCTAGGGACGAGCATCACAGGACGGCCCTCTCGTTAAACCCACCAGCGCTTCCCTGCAAGGACTGTTGCAGAGGGTCTGTTTCTGAGGAAGAGGACAGTCAGCTGGACCGGGTTGTGCTGGGGCGTGAAGCCCAGGCCGCCTCCCCCCACTCGGGAAGCTACGCGGCTGGGCTCTCCCTCCGCCAGAGCCCGGCCGGCAGGCGGCTTCCCTAGAAGTTCAAGTTCAAGTTGGTGGGGGCGGGGCGTCCATGGAAGAAGAGTCCTGTGAGCTGAAGAGGGCTGGGGCAGAGCTGAGGGCCAGAGCGAGGGCCTGGCCTCCTCCTGGGGGAACCACGGGCCCCTCTGTCTGTGCCCAGTCTGCAGGAAGGAGGAGGCGAGAAGGTCTGAGAGCGCTTCGCCGGGTGCTCAGCAGAGCAGAGCAGAGTTTTCTTTCTCCTCCTCCTTTTCAGGAGCGAAACGAGCAGCCAACCGCTCAGATCAGGACTAGGAGAGGCTAATCTTCTTCCTGTTTTTGAAGATTTTATTGTTGATTGATGGATTCAGAGAGAGCCCATGAGTGGGGCAGGGGCAGACTCGCTGCCCAGCAAGGAGCCTGAAGAGAGGGCTCCATCCCAGACCCCGAGATCAGGACCTGATCTGAAGGCAGACGCTTAGCCAATGGAGCCACCCAGGCGCTCCAGGACAGGCTCTTTTCGAAGGTCCCGGACTGTAGCCCAGAGAGTGGAGGAAGGACAGAACCTTTTCAGTCACAAAATGCCTTCTGTTGACACACGGACCGGCCTGCTTTCCTCCCCGGCGTGCGGACGAGCAGCAGAGATCCGTGGCTCTGGCCACCTCTTCCGATTTCCCTTCAGAACACCCCCTCCCTGCACACACTCACCACCGAGCCCCAGGGCCTTGGCAGGGCCTGCGCGCCTCTCCCGGGTCCCCCTCGGCCGGTGCTCCTCTCTGGGAGCGTCTTTGCCCACGTGGAACCGCCCTGTCCCGGGGTTCACCCCTCGCAGGGTGTGCCCCGAGGCCAAAGGCTGGGTGATGCAGGGAGACCTTTCAGTTTGGGACGACTCTAAAGGGTCATCCAGCCCCAGAGGTTCCTGTTGGATCTGCTGGAACTTACTGGAGGTGAGCTTCTGCCTCCGCTCAGCCTGCCTTCCTCTCCCTCCCTCACGAGTAGCCCTTAAGAGCGGTCTCGGGGCCTGGGGGGCTCAGTGGGTTAAGCCTCTGCCTTTGGCCCAGGTCCTGATCTCAGGGTCCTGGGATCAGGTCCACATCAGGCTCCCTGCTCAGCGGGGAGCCTGCTTCTCCTCTGCTCACTCTGCCCCATGCTCACCCACTCTCAAATAAGTAAATAAAATCTTTTTTTTTTCCTTATAAAAGTCGTCTCCCGGAGTCTTCTGCATGTGACTCGAGGAGCCCAGCACAAGAGCACCAGTCCCTGCAGTGCCTCGCCTTTCCCTGTAGCCACAGCCCACTCATCTGACCTCCCAAGGACCCTCTTTCAACTTAAATGATTTCATGTGCAAATCCTGTATGTAAGTGTGTTTTGCAGATTGCTAGCTGTGCGTAAGCGTTGTTTGTGTTTGCTGG
Source organism: Mustela nivalis (assembly GCF_964662115.1). Taxonomy (NCBI): domain Eukaryota; kingdom Metazoa; phylum Chordata; class Mammalia; order Carnivora; family Mustelidae; genus Mustela; species Mustela nivalis. The sequence goes on from NC_139023.1 coordinate 824,292, forward strand.
GCACCAGGTGAACCCTTGGACACCCGTGTTCAAGTCGCTGGGATACCAAGATAGCGCATTGAAGGGGATGGTGGTCTCCACAGTGATTCTGCCTGGATCTGAATCTTGGCCCGACTACATCTCGGTCTTGTAACCTCGGCCCAACTATGTAACCTTTCCTTTGCTCTGTAAAATGGTGATATTAATGGTCACTTCCCCCTAGAGTTATTATTAGGATTAAATGAGCCAGTACATGGAGAGTTCTCAGAATAGCCATGACATATGATTTGCACATAGTATATATTCCTTACTGGGTCCTCACAAGACCCGCTGTAGGTATTATAATCACCACCTCCGGTAGACCCCCTCGTGCCCCACCTCCTACTCTGCCCATCTTTTCACACCAGCTCTTGCCGCAGCCACCTGCTGACCCCAGGTGTAACCCAACAGCACCTTGCTCAGCCGGACGCCTTATTCCCTACTTCCTGCCTGGTGTCTTTGCCACCTCCACCTGAGATGCTTCCAGAAATGCACTCAGCCGTGCTGACCCGAGCAAACTGGAGGTGTGAGGGAGCTGATATCCCGTGTGACATACCTTGGCCAGGACACAGTTAGAGGCAGTGGGAAAACAGCCTTTTCTTTCATTCCTTGAGAGAGTAACTCCGAAGTGTGATCGGTCCAAGTTCAGATGTCCAACACATGAGCCCCCTGGTTTGGTTTCCCTCCTTCCCAGAATAGACTACCCCACACATGTCCTTGCCTCAGGCTCTGCTCTTGGGGAACCAGCCAACTGCACGCAGGAGTGAAGCAAAAGAAACAAAACGGCGGGTTCAACGCCCAGAATCAGATCGAGACTCAAGTTCAAGGCTTCCACCTCCTGAGTGTCGTTCCCTCACACTGTGCCATTTCGTACATACGCATCTTAACAGGCCTTCAGGAAGCTGGGTTAGGCTGCGTGAGGCCGGGGAGGAAAGAGCTACGAACTCCCAGCACAGCCCCTTTCCTGTGCCTGCACAGAGCTGGTTCCACATGGCCAGAAGGTGGGAGACACTGGTTCCACCTAACTGAGGCCTGGACGGGAACCATGTCAAATCTGTCTTTGCATCACCAGCACTTGTGGCCTGGCGTCCAGTAAGTGCTTAGTATATAACTTGCTGGGTACACAGGTCTGACAATCAAACTGCTGACGGTTTCTTTGTAAAGATGACTTTTTATGTGGCCCTGCTTGTGCCTAGCCTTATTACTTTTTTTTTATGCTGGCTTGGAAGGTACTCTCCAATGAAGACAGAACATTTTTTGAGAGAGGATTGGATTATTTACCTTTGTGCCAAGCTAAGACAGTACGGAATCACGTGTATGAAAATTACTCAAGAAATAGGTGTTTCTTGAAATGACTGGAGACAACCTGATCATCCAGCTGATTGACAGGTGAAGGAAGGAGCGGGGGCCATCGAAGGGGTGAGCTGCCCTGCCGCTCCCCAGAGCACTCCGCCTGTCCCACCTCCACTTTGGGTTTCCTGCCTCGCCCTCGCAGGGATATGGGTTTGCAACCCCGGGACAGGGTGACACACAGTGGGGTGTTTCCATACAGAAAGCGTGGAAGGAGGCAGCTGGCGCCTTCCTGACCTTCCCGGTGGCTTGCTCGGCCCGTCCCTGCCACCATCCGCAGGGCCCGGTGCCAGCATGACGTTCTGCCTTGCAGGTACTATAAGATCACCGTGGCGCTCATGTGCTTCCTGATCCCCACGATGGTGCCCTGGTGCTTCTGGGGGGAGAGTCTGTGGAACTCCTACTTCTTGGCTTCCATCCTCCGCTACACCATCTCCCTCAACGTCACCTGGCTGGTCAACAGCGCTGCCCACATGTACGGGAATCGGCCCTACGACAAGCACATAAGCCCCCGGCAGAACCTGCTCGTCACTCTGGGTGCCATTGGTGAGTTGGGGCAGTGAGAGCCGATGGGAAGTACGGCAGCTCAGACTTTCTTGGCTGTCCAGTGGTTTTCTGGAGTCCATAAAGAGAGGCAGTGGATTGGAGTCGGGGGGAGGAACTTGGGCTTTGGTGGTAGAATCTTGGCTCTTGGATAAGTCACCTAATCTCTCTGATTTAGAGTTTTCTCATCTTTGAAATGGGAATCGTGATGTCTACTTCACAGGGGTGTTACGAAGAGTAAGTAAGCTACTAGTGTGCACGGCTTAGGACAATGTCTGCCATACAGTAAGTGATCAGTAATTAACAGCTACTTTTTTTTTTTAAGATTTTATTTATTTATTTGACAGAGAGAGAGATCACAAGTAGGCAGAGAGGCAGGCAGAGAGAGAGGAGGAAGCAGGCTCTCCGAGGAGCAAAGAGCCCGATGCGGGGCTCGATCCCAGGACCCTGAGATCATGACCTGAGCCGAAGGCAGAGGCTCAACCCACTGAGCCACCCAGGCGCCCAGCAGCTACTTATTTTTACCGTGGAAATGTTCCTGAAGGAGCCATCTCAGGTGACTTTCTTCAAACTGCCCTGACCATTCTAGCCTCCACTGTCCAGTTGTCTGACTGACCATAAGAAAAAAGGCCTGCAATCAGAGAGATGGGAAGAAACAAAAGTGCGGCATCTCATGGTGCCACAAGATGGTTAAGAGCGAGGCCTCCAGATTCTGATGCGTTTGGTCGGGTCTTGGCTCCCCCACTTTCTCTCCGGGGAAGTTGTCGGACTCCGCCACACCTTGTGTCTTCCTCTGTCAAGCGAAGACGGACAGTGGCATTTACCTGCTGCTGGGGTCGTGGGAGGGTTCGATGAGTTACCGCGTAGTCTTTGCAGCAGGGCTTAGCACAAAATAAGCCTCAGTGACGTTATTTTTATTCCTAGCTTTACAGTGTAAAGCAAGTTACCGGCCCCTTCTGTATTTTTAAAATGGGGATAACTGTGGCAGCAAGCTCGGAGAGGGGGATTATAGGTCTGCACACCCGTTAAAGCCCTCGCCACCGCGGCTGCCGCACCGTAAGTAATAAAGAAACACTGGCTGTATCTTTGTGGAGGCAGCTCGGGCTCCTCAGAAAGCTGGGCCTTGAGCGTGGAGGTGGAACCCGGAGAGGAAGATCCTACTGTAAGGCAGCAACGGTCTCAGGAGCAAGGAGTTTCCGCCACCGCGTCGGTAGGCTCGCGCACTTACTCAGACCCCAGGATCCTGTGTTGACGGGAGCAATGACAGTGGTTAAATAAGCACCAGTTCAGCCATGGGGACACTGGCTAAGCCGAGAGAAAAGTGTCTTGGAAGGAGTTTCTGATGCCACTGCCACTTCCTCCTCTCCCTTCATCTTCCTTTACTTTCCTGTTTATTTTGAGAGAGGGAGAGAGAAAGAGTGAGCTGGGGGAGGAGCAGACTCCCTGTGAGCGCAGAGCCCGACACGGGTCAATCCCATGACCCCGAGATCATGATCTGACCCCAGATCAAGAGCTGGACACTTAACCGAGGGAGCCACACACGTGCCCTCTCCCGTCGGCTCGGAGTCAGCACTGGCCGTGTCGCCCCGACTACAGTCTTTTCAGAAGATGAAGGGGACAAGACGGGGTTCCATCTTGTGTAGGGACAGGGGGCCGGAAAGCCCAAGGACAGGAGCGTGGCGCAGGCCCTCAGGAGCCGGCTGTTGGCTTTCTGTGCACCAAGGTCAACAGTGGGCTCCTGGTCGGTTTTCTTCATTCAGGTCCTGGGAAGGCTCCTGTCGCATTGGACTGTGCGGTAGATGGGGGTCCAGCCGGGCTCTCAGTGCGGGTGTCTGCTTCTGAATATAGTGGGGGAAACTCCTCCACATATACTCAGGGGAAGGAAAAACACCACCAATGTTGAGGAAAGAAGGGGCAGGGTCAAGTAGACTGAATTAAAAAGAAAACGGTAAAGCACAGATCTGCCCATCGGGTGTGCTCATCGCAGAGCAGAGCCTTCAGCTGTGGTCAGCAGAGCTGGGGGATGGCGAGGACCTACTGGGAAGTAAAGGGGGGGCACCTGGGCGGTGCAGTCGGTTGGACATCCGACCCTTGGTTTTGGCTCAGGTCATGATCTCGGGGTCGCGAGATCCAGCCTGGTGTCCGGCTCTGAGCTCAGAAGCTTAAGTAAGACTCGCTCTCCCTCCCCCGCCATGTACGCACTCTCTCTCAAATAAATAAATAGATTTAAAAAAAAATAAAGAAGTAAAGGAAGAATCTAGCAATTCCTCAAATGGTTAAAAATAGTTACCGTATGATCTAGCAACTCCACTCCCAGATTTGGGCAGAAGAGAAGTAAGAATCGACGTCCGCACAGAAACTCGCACGTGAGTATTCATAGCAACATGACTCGTAATAGCCAAAATGTGGAAATCATCCAGGCGCCCGTCACCGATGAATGCGATGGAGACCTGTTTGGCAATAAGAAGAAATGAAGTATCGACACCTGCTACAACCTCGAAAACTTATGCTAAGTGGAAGAAGCCAGTCCCCAAATCACATATAGTGTGACTTCATTTATATGGAATCTTCAGAATAGACAGATCTATGGGGGTTGTATTAGGTTCTCTAAAGAAGCAGAATCATTATAAATATATACATATTAGGACACATATATATGTGTACACAATACACACTACACATATACATGTACTGATATATACACATGTGTACTATTCTATACATACACTATACAGTTTCTGTGTGTAATACAGTATTGTATGTTCCTCATAGTAAATCCCCGTGGAGATACAGAAACAGTAGGGTATCTACACAGGTAGGTATATCCATGGTGCAGGATATAGATAGGTAGCCTGCTATTTCTGTGTGTGTGTGTGTGTGTCCATGTCCACACGTGGGTGTAAATGTATAGAGAGGCGTTTATTATGAGGAGCTCACAGGATTTCGGGAGCCGAGAAATCCCATGGTCTGCCCTCTGCAAGCTGGAGACCCAGGAAAGCCCGTGGGATCGTTACATCCGAGTCCTAAGGCCCGAGAGCCAGGGGAACAGGTCGTGGGAATCCCCATCTGAGGGCAGGGGAGGATGAGATAAATGTTCCAATTCAGTCACTGAGTCAGACAAAAAGGGCAAATCCCTCTGGCTCCACCATCTGTTCTGTGCAGGCTCTCAGCGGTGGTCGCCCACCGCGCCCCCGTGGGGAGGGGGATCTGCTTCATGGAGTCCGCCGGTTCCGTGTTCTGATTCCAGACGCTCATCTCCTCAGAGCCACGGGCGCAGACGCGCCTCCGAGAAATGTTTGATCTGGGCAAGGCTTGGCCAGTCGGGGGGGACACGTAAAATTAGCCACGGTAGAGAGAGAAAGTAGGGGCTGGAGGCTTGGGGGATGGTTGGGGCAGAGAGCACAGGAGTGTGGCCCTTCCCTTTACGTAATGAAAAGGTTATAGAATTCATTGTGGTGATGGGTGCACGACTCGGAAAACACTAAAAGCCAGTAAATTGTACTTTGAATGGGTGAATCCTATCTCAGTAAAGCTGTATGAGAGTCAAATGAAAGAAGCCCTGAGATCCCTCCTCAAAATACTTTAATTAAAAAAAAAAAAGTAAGGGAGGAAAAGCTATTCAGCAGGAGGGGTGGAAAAACCTGTAGCGACCCGGGTCGGTAACAGTCCGCTCTGCGACCGCTGCCCTGGCCCAGCCTCGCGCTTCCCGGTCTTCCGGACTCTCCAGCGAGGTCCCTCCAGCCCACGGAGGCTATTCTCCCTTCATGGACAAACACCCAAACGAGGAAATGGTGGGGCACCGGGGGGCTCAGGGGGTTAAAGCCTCTGCCTTCGGCTCAGGTCATGATCTCAGGGTCCTGGGATCGAGCCCCGCATCAGGCTCTCTGCTCAGCGGGGAGCCTGCTTCCTCCTCTCTCGGCCTGCCTCTCTGCCTACTTGTGATCTCTGTCTGTCAAATAAATAAATAAAAATCTTTTTTTTTTTTTTAAAATGAGGATCTGTTACAGCCATTTAGCATTTAGTTTCTGAAGTCTGGCCCCGAAATTGTGATAACATACCTACGGTTCATACGGGGAAATGAACCTCGTGGCTCTGTGCTGACTGTCTCGTTATTTTTCTGCTTGTACTTCGTGGAGCCAGTGCTCTCTAAGAGCAGACACGAAGTCTGCTGCGCACAGAGCTCCGTGGATGGTGGGACTCGGTCTGTGCAGAGGTGGAGACGGGTTATTTCAATCCCACTGTGTCTTGCAGGTGAAGGCTTCCACAATTACCACCACACCTTTCCCTTTGACTACTCCGCCAGTGAATTCGGCTTCAATTTCAACCCAACCACCTGGTTCATTGACCTCATGTGCTGGCTGGGGCTGGCCACGGACCGCAGACGGGCAACCAAGCCGATGATCGAGGCCCGGAAAGCCAGGACTGGAGATGGGAGCTCGTGAACGTGGGGCCGCCGTCCGCTATGTCTGCCATCGACACCTGAGTTCATGGCTCCTGTTACTGTAGTTCTCTTGCGTTGGATGTGGGTGGGGGCAGAGGGCAGGGAGGAAGCAGAATCTATGGGGTTTGGGAACTTTCTCTTTGTCTCAAAATAATGTCAACTGTCAATGAAAAACATTTTAATGTCACCGTAACTATGATTTAACATTAGAGTGTAAGACGTGATTTAGTCACCGTAGCTACAGTACCTCAAACACACATGGTCTCGTGCTTGTACGTGATGTTGACCCTGACAGGATGAAGGAGCTTAACACTGTCTCGGGGTGATTCAGGAGAGCGTTGATTTTCTTTTCTAGCAGTGAACCCAGCGCTGTTCTTAAACCCATCATCCGAAGGAGCAGAGAGGCAGCGCAGAAGACAGAAGAGTGGGTCCAGGGGTGCCTGGGTGGCTCAGTGGGTTGAGCCGCTGCCTTCGGCTCGGGTCGTGGTCTCGGGGTCCCGGGATCGAGTCCCGCATCGGGCTCTCTGCTCAGCAGGGAGCCTGCTTCCTCCTCTCTCTCTGCCTGCCTCTCGGCCTGCTTGTGATCTCTGTCTGTCAAATAAATTAAAAATCTTAAATAAATAAATAAAGAAAGAAAGAAGAGTGGGTCCAAGTGTCTAAAGAATGTCTCTGCTTTGTAATTCCTGCGCGTGTGTACGTGTGGTGCTGTTGCTTAAGAGAGCGGAACACTTTGAAAGACAACGGCACGGGAAAGGGCTCTCAGACTCTCTTTTTCCCTGTTTGAGCTTATTAATGCTCCACTCTCTCGCTCCAGAAGAGATCTGCCCGGTGCCCAGCCCGGGTCGGGTCCCCATCACGCCCAGCCCGTCCTACGCTTCGGTGCCCGTTTGGCTGTTTGGTTCTGTTATAGAATTAAGTTCAAATCAAGGTCTCGTTTCGGTGTTAGACACCAGATTCGTACTCTGATCGGTCCCAGCCACTGAGGCAAGTGCTTCCGCTACTCCTGCTAAATAAGCATCTCAGTTTTCCACACCAGGCATCAGATCTTAGTAACAACAGTTACCCAGAACTCAGCGTCTGCTAATGTTTCCCCTGCCTGCGGCCCTCCTTGATTTTGCAGCAAAACATAAAGCGATCATCATGTAGCTTTGGATTTAAAAAATCTTCCGTGTGTTAAGTCGCCTTGTAAGGAGCACGTTGAATTAACAGGACAGCATCTCCTTTGTGTCAGTTGTCAGCGCAAAAGGATGTTGGAGCTCCTTGAGGATAAATCTTTTCAGGAAAGATGTAGGGACTTAAAACTTTGGATAAAAGAAGGGGTGCTAGTAGGAGATCATCAGAATGAAGTTCTTCACCCAGCAGCTGTTGGACACTGTTGTCTTGCCATTAATAATGTACAAACTACGAGTGACGCACAATAAATGATTCTGAATTCGCTGGTGTCCTTGCCCAGGTGCTTAAATGTTGTTTAGAGGACATCCTCTCAGGGGCCCTTGCTGTGCCACGATGACCATATGACTTCCACTTGATTCAAGCGCTGGACTAACAAGACAAGGCCTCCAGTGCCCCATTCGCCCTGGGCTGGAGGGAAGGTCTGCTAGTTTTATATTTGGAATGCAGAACCCCAGTGGTGTCATCCCCACTTCTCACTCACCAGAATGGTCATTTGTGCTGCTTCCAGCTGACGAATGGGCACCTCGACTCCTGCCTGTCACCCAAGAGAGCAGGAAAGACACCTTCCCTCCCCGAGCCCCAGCGGGCCCCACCAAGAGTGACCAGAGGCACAAGGGATGGGATCAGCTGTGCTGCCAGTCCTGCCACCCAACTTTTCCCTAGTGCTGCCCCACTCTCTGCCCTTCTTTTGCCCCAAAACACCTGTGTCCCTGCCCTCAGATACAGGCTTCTTGGCCTGCCTGCAGCTGAGTGGGGCTCCAGCCGGGGCCCCCTCTGGGTCTGACTGGCAGGTACCGGCTGCTTTGTACTGAGTAGTGGTGGGGTATAACTGTATTCCGAGTTGAGTTTGGATCAACATGACCTAAAATGATTGGGAATATTTCCGTGGCTCTTTGACCCTTAAATGCACCAGTCATATTGCTTGCCCGTCTAATAGGAAAGGCTACATTTGGAAAAACTATTTGAAGTCTTCTCACAAAAGGAGGATATTCCCCCTTCTAGACCAAGTAAGTCCTGAACCTCACTGCTCTGAACCCAGAGCCATGTATTTAGCTGCAGCAGTGCCCATGAATGAGGACTGGGGTCATTTGCTCAAGGAGTGGATGGATCTAGATGGAACTAGATCACTCCAGAAGCTTCCATGTTAACATTCCCCACAGGTCTCAGCAGCATCTAAGGGAAGAAAGTAACCCTGGGACATGTCTCCTAAGACTATCCAGAATGGCCCTAGAGAGGTTGGGACCTTTTTTTTTTTTTTTAAGATGATCAGTTTAAAGTAAGGGGATGTCCTGTCCTTAATCTCCGTGTCTTGCAAGGCTTATTTCAGAAGCACCCACCACGCATCCCGGTGCAGGGAGCCAAGGGGAAGTGGTTCCAACAGAGCTTGTCCCCTGCGTGCTATGAGCTAGCCGGGTACGGCAGAGCCACCTCAAGTACACTCCTGGCCGGCTGTGTGGCCTTGAGAAAACCAGTCTTTCTGGATCTAGTTTTCTCATCTGCAAAGGGAGAGGATAAAACCGGACTCTGGCCAAGGTCCATCGAGCTCTAATAGCCACCAGCAGCAACAGAGACAGGGACTTGGCTGACTTTGGGTTTGAAACACCTCTCAAGGTCATGCCCTTCCCTCTGGGATCTGGGAGGTCAGAATTGAGGGAAATAACTGAGTCTGAGGGAGAACATGGAGCGAGACTAAAAGGGATGTTCTTGGTAAAAACAAACAAAAAAAACAAAAACTGCATCTGTTTCATCCATTCCCAAAATATAATGAAAGATAAAAATAAACACAATCTATGGAAATCAGTTTAATGAAAGGAAGTACTGCAGAAAGGTCTGGCCTCGTGGAGTAGTAGAAAAACAGCACCGGGCTCAAGGTCAAGACCTAAGTTTGAATTCTCCTCCCTTTTTACGTTGAGGTGTAATTGACATACATTATATTAGTTTCGGGTGTAGAACATAATGATTTGGTATTTGCATGTATTGCAAAAAAAGGACACCTGGCTGGCTCAGTCCGTATATAACACAAAATGATTGCCACAATAAGCAGTCTTGTTAACATTGTGGCAGTGAATTTTTTTTTCTTATGATGAGAGCTTTTAACTTACACTCTTAGCGACTTCCAAATATGAAAACAAGTATTATGAACTATAGTCACCATGCTGTGCATTAAATCCCCGTGACATTTATTTTATAACTGGAAATCTCTATCTTTTGACCAGCTTCACCATTTTGCCCACCCCCACAGCCCACCAGTCTGCTCTCTGTACATATGAGTTCATTATTGTGTGTTTTTTTTTTTTTTTACGATTGTACATATAAGAGATCCTATGGTATTTGTCTTTCTCTCTCTGACTTACTTAGGGAAATACTTTCTAGGTCCATCCATGTGGTCACAAATGGCAAGATTTTGAATTCAGACTCGTGACTAGTTTGCTGTGTTGCCTAGCACGTTTTCAGGCTGAACCACGAGAAAGTGCCATTTATTAAACTACTGAGGCTCTCTGCACCTCCATATCCTCCCCCACAAAGCAGGAACAGTCACTCTTATGTGCTCAGGTAAATCTGGAGGCTTCGAGAACAGGCCTGGCGCATCATAGACTCCCCACGAGACATCAGGGAGGGTGAGTCGTGCGCCCCAGACACAAGACAGTGACTGAGATGGGGTCAAATAACCACAGACCAGAAGTGAAGAGGACCAACTTCTAGTTCTGCTTTTCTAACTAGCTGGGTAGTGAGAGGCAGCAGAATATGCCCCAAATGCCAGTTTGACATAAGATTATTTCCGGTTAGAGGCACTCGAGGGTCACCTGGCCGGCTCATTCTCAGTTGGTAAAGCACGCAACTCTTGACCTCAGGGTTGTGAGTTCGAACCGCATGTTGGATGCAGAGATTTAAGAGAGAAGGAGAGGCAGGGAAAGAGGGAGGCAGGGAGGGAGAAAGACACTTGAAACCACAGAGGACGCTCTGACCTCCCTTTCTCTTCCTAAAAGCGGGAGATGAAAGTCGCATGTGAGAGCTGCCCTCTCTGTAGGAGGGGGCTGGGTGGGGGGTGGATGAAACCGTCTTACCCCCAGAGACAGGGAGAAGGCGCCAAGACAATCAGTGCTAACGAGGGTTTGCAAGTAACCCTTGTCTCCCTTCAGCTTCTCCACACTCTTCGGTACTTTTCCACAGCTACAACTCTCTGTCCAGTCCGCTGTGTGGCCGCTTGGGCCCAGCCGCTCTGGGCGGCCTCCATTTCCCACGACGGCTCCATGAACACGCAGTACCTCTGTGCATCCCCCGCTGACCTGTGTTTTGTGCACGGAATTCTCAGGCTCAGCCCAGCCCTGGAGGCCCGAGCGGACGTGCCGCCTCCCTGCCCCTGGCTCGGCGTCCTGGAGCCTGGGCGAGCCCTTCGGAAAGGAGGGAGGCCGGATGGGCCTGTCCTGCCCAGGGAGGCGTCGCTGGCCCGGTGTGGGGAAGCCCCGCGCACTGGCACAGCCTTTGCCCAGCCCCGGGCCTCCCTCTGCGCCGTGGCCTCCGCCAGAGGACAAGCCCCACTTGCAGAGTCACCCCTGATTCCCGCAGCTCATTTCTCTCCTCCTCGGGAGCCCCGCGCCGAGACGGGAAAGGACGAGGCGCGAGCCAATGGACGAGAACGAGCTTCTGGGAGCATCTGTGACCTCCGCTTATCCCTGTCCCTCCGTCCTCCGCTACGGAAGACCCTGGCAGCCCGCCGAGTTCCCAGGGGCTGCGCCTGTGAAGAACGAGGAAGAAGTCGTCCGACCTTACGACCCGTCCCGCGCCCCACCCGTCTGAAGCTCTGTAGTTCGGGTGTTCGGGAGACTCCTTTCCTTCCCTTTCCTCCGCCGCACGGAAGTGAGTGAATGACCTGGAAATTCCTCTGTTCTCCCCACGGGGCACAGCTCTAAGCCGCCCCTCCCCGCCCCCACCACCGCCCGGGAACGTCGCACCATCTGGACTTGCATCTGCCCCTCCCCCACGCCGGCCTGTGCTCCAGCAGCTCCGGGGCTCTGCGACAGCCTCGTCGTGGGCTTCTGTCCTCCCAAGACCCCGCTGCCCAGGGGGGAGTTGTCCGCAGCTGCCTCGACTTACCACGGGTTCAAGAGGAGCAGCCCCGGGAACAGAGGAGCGGCCCGGGGGCGGAGGAGCAGCCCCGGGGACGGAGGAGCAGCCCCGCGGACGGACTAACAGCCCCGCGGACGGACTAACAGCCCCGCGGACGGACTAACAGCCCCGCAGACGGACTAACAGCCCCGCGGACGGACTAACAGCCCCGCGGATGGACTAACAGCCCCGCGGACGGACTAACAGCCCCGCGGATGGACTAACAGCCCCGAGGACGGAGCAGCAGCCCCGAGGACGGACTAACAGCCCCGCGGACAGAGCAGCAGCCCCGAGGTCAGAGGAGCAGCCCCGGGGACAGACTAACGGCCCCGCGGACGGAGGAACGGACGCAGACGGCGCGGCGGGACGCTCGTCCCGAGAAAGTCCCGTCCTTAGTTCCCAAACCCGCAGTCACCGCACAGAACGGAGGACTCGGCCTTCAACCGGCGGCTCACACCCTGCAAGTCCACGGACTAGTCCTCGTCCCCAAGCCCCCGGCTGACCCCTGCTGGGCTGCCCCGAGGGACCGCACCGTCGCGTCCGCACCGTCGCGTCTCGAACGGAGGCACGGCCCGGGCAGGGCGGCCGCGGGTGTCCCGTCCAGCTCTCTGGGAGCCGGTGCTCGCGGGTGTGGCCCTGGTCCAGCTGGGCCGGCGGCGAGGGGCTCCTGCTCAGGCCGTGCGACCGGGTCCGGCGCGGGGCGGGGGGCGGGGGTCCGGCTGGGAAGCGCAGCGTCCACGGGACGCGCCGACCGTGCGTGTGGGTGACACGTCCCCAGCCCGCAAACGCGCTTCGCCCGCCGCGGCCGCAGCCGGATGACCCTGCTCTCCGGGCCCAGCGACTGCGCTCCCCGAACCTGAACGCGCTCGAGCCCGCGGCAGCGTCGGGGCTGTTGCCCACGAGCCGGCCCTGAGCTCCCGCGCGCTGGGCTGTTCCTGGCGCGGGCGGATCCGCGGGGCAGGAAGGTCCGCGCCGTGACCACCGCCGGCCGCAGTGAGAAAGAGCTCAGGGTGCATCTCTGCCAATTATGGTTTCAGATCAGTGTTTTGTTTTACTTTTAAGATTTTATTTATTTATTTGAGAGAAAGAGAGGCATGAGCAGGGGGAGCAGCAGAGGGAGAGGGAGAAGCAGCCTCCCCGCTGAGCGGGGAGCCCCAGGCGGGACTCGATCCCAGGACCCTGAGATCGTGACCTGAGCTGAAGGCCGAGGCTTAACCCGCTAAGCCACCCAGGCGCCCCCAGATCACTATTTTAAAAGTGAAGACCAAAGTGGGGAATTTTTAAGCAATGATCTATTGGACACTTCCCAACCACATTTTCAGTCTTTTTGAAGCCAGGGGCCAGGATTGCTTTCAAGGCACAGATATGGACAGGCTATTTTTGAAAATTAGGTAAATTATTGATTTCTGCTCCTTTCATACATCCTACTGGGCAAGAAACAGTCGTGCATATATCTGAGATAATGTCACACATTCTATTCAAAGCAAAGCACCATAAGGAAAGCTGATCATCTCTCTCAAGGTCTCAGCTCATGGGATCTCGCTTCCTGATTTTACATTATTTTTTCAAAGTCAGAAATGTCATCTCCAAGAAATGTTAAGGGAGCAGTAAAAAAAAAAAAAAATCACTTTATTCAATATTATAGTTGTAGAAATTGAGTACATATTCTCCGAGTCGTTAGAAACTAAGAAGAAAATGCCACAACATCATTGGTACATCCGCATAGACCAGCGGGAGAAATACTGTGGAAGTTTGTCTCTTTGATACCAAGGAGACATTCTAGTTCAGGCATCAGCATACTCCTGTGTTTTCACCAGTTGCTGCTTTTCTATGGCTTTTCATTCTTTTCCATATTTCACATCACAGGCTTGGGGCAGCCTTTAAAATTTCATTAACAGGAGCAAATCCAATATCCACTGATTTCTTCTGAAAAGGCATTTGAACACATCAGATGGCTTAACAGTTCCATTCTCATGAATACTCCAGCCATGAAAAACTCCATAGGATACAGACAAATTCAATGAATAGAAGAAGAAATCTACTGAGTTTTGGAATGTTTGGTACATTCGATTGGTACAGGATTAAGAAACCTGAACCTCCTGTTGTAAGTAGGAAGCTGGACGTCAATCCTTCTGTAATGTTGTCCAGTTACTCTGTGGCCAAGAAAGCTTGGTCCCTGACGTCCATGTTTGTTGGTCATAAAGCCAACACTCAGAGGGTTGGTAACATAAATTTTTCCTCCAGTGATGAGGAAGTAAGACATCACCACCAGCGCATACACCATCATGGTGGCCGCCATGGCCCCCAGGGCGGCTTCTTCTGCATCACGTTGGGCATTCAAGCATTAAGAATGGGACCAGCCCAGTACAAAGTCTCCATCTTGGTGGTGGAAGGGGTGGATCTCTGAACAGGCCATTCTGATGTAGGTTTGTGTACTTTATTTCGCTCCTTGGCCTACATCTACACAACCCAGAGATGGTTGGATTGTTACTTTGTTGGTAGACAAACAGCCTAAGGAAAAATGTGTGAAACTTCCAGTTCTTTATCTATACTATATCACATCTGGAAAAAATGATTGCTTAGGTCCCTTCTTCCATCCAAGAGTACAGGAATCAATAGTGAGCAGGCTTAGAAAACGCTAAACAAGACAAGGGGCGAGAAGCCATCCCCACGTTGTATCCCTACAAAGAAAAAAAAGAAAAAAGGGAGGGGACTACAGTCCACCGTGTAACTTAGAAAACTGCGTCTGTCAAAGCAAAGTAAACACTTGTAGGTGGGAAAGCAGAATCCTGAGTATTAGGGTGGCCGATGACACGGCAGGTAATTCACTAGTCTGGTTGATATATCTGGAATGTGGTTGCAATGGCTAAATATTTCTCAACGATTTCAGGGTTTGGTTATTTTGTTGTTGTTTTGCTTTGTATTGTTTTGTTTTTAAGTTTCCATTTGAGAGATGTCCTTAAATTGAGTATTGCTGTGTCCAGGAAATTCCAACATTATTAACCTTGGAAACAATAACATGCTCCAAACTAAGGTCACTAATCATCACATGCCATCATGATTGGCTGCCAAAGTTCCACACTCCGTGTTAGAAGAAGGCTGAGTGTGCACAGAGATAATTTAAAGCTTCCCAATAAGCTTGTCTTATTCATCTGATTGATATAATGCATTTTATTGTAACATTCAGTCTGTTGTTTTTCCATTTGTTTTAAATTCAGCATTGCCACAGAAGAGAGAAAGAGAAAATGGGACAGCTTGAAGAGGTGTAAAAATATAATTACGCTTTGTAAAGTAGGCATTGCTATCCCTGTTTCACTTGATTTTCCTGCTCTAAATAGATGAATGCTCCTGGCTTGTATACACAGTGCTCATAGGTTATTTTAATTGAGAAGAACATCCTTTATTGCAATTTCTAGGCCACTGATTGTAGTGCATCTTAGTAATTTCTTTTGCATCACAAAAGAAGTCAAATGAAAAATTAAAAAAAGAAGTCAAATGAACACACATCAGACTTGAAAGACCACTGGCTGTACCATCGAACCTCAGCAAACCAGTCCACAAAGAACACATCGAGTCACTGAAGTTTTGCCTAGCCCAGCACCTTCAGAAAAAAGGAATGACCAAAAAAAAAAAAAAAAAAAAGAAAAGAAAAAGAAAAAAATCTTCATCAGAAAAGTATTTTCCCAGGGCGCCTGGGTGGCTCAGTGGGTTAAAGCCTCTGCCTTTGGCTCAGGTCATGATCTCAGGGTCCTGGGATCGAGTCCCGCATCGGGCTCTCTGCTCCACAGGGAGCCTGCTTCCTCCTCTCTCTCTCTCTGCCTGCCTCTCTGCCTACTTGTGATCTCTCTCTGTGTCAAATAAATAACATCTTAAAAAAAAAAAAAAAGAAAGAAAGAAAAGTATTTTCCCAAAGAACACCTAGTTTGGGCTATACTTGGCTCGATTTTATAAAGCTGTTACAACTGCCTCTAAAAACAATGCACAAAGAATTCGCAGCTCACATTTAAGAGTCATGCACATTATGCTAGTCATAGTCACCAAGTGTTTCCCCAATCCACAGGGCCTGAGAGGTGAGAGGTGCTCCATAAGTTTTACTGAATGCGTGGATGCATGGAAGGATGGTTACATGGATGGGTGGGTGGGTGGGTGGGTGGATGCAAGTGGCTACAATGTAGCGCACTACAGAAAGTGCTTTGCAGAAAAATTTAGCATTGCTGTGTCTCATCTTTGTAACTCATTCCTTTGTTTGCCCTGTTAAATGTGACCCTCCAGGCAGACAAGCCCACGCCTGTCTTGGACACAGTTGTACCGTGAGCTCCCAGCAGAGAGCTTACCATGGAAGCAGGACCTCAAAAATGTCTGTTGCACTGCCGTGGTCTATGAATACATGTAAGCCTTACTTTCAGCAAGAGTTGACCCAGAAATCCAAACTTACAAAAGTAAAAAAAACTAGAAGATGATTCTTAATTTTACAGAAGTATTTGATGCAGGTTTCCTTTCATAAACACGCTTTGGAAACATGCCTGAGCTCTTAGGGGAGCCGGGACAGCTCAGTTGGCTAAGTGTCCAACTCTTTTTTTTTTTTTTTTAAGATTTTATGTATTCATTTGACAGACAGAGATCACAAGTAGGCAGAGAAGCAGGCAGAGGGGTGGGGGTAAGCAGGCTCCCTGCTGAGCAGAGAGCCCGATGCGGGACTCGATCCCAGGACCCCAAGATCACGACCTGGGCCTAAGGCAGAGGCCCAACCCACTGAGCCACCCAGGCGCCCCAATCAACTCTTGATTTCAGCTCAGGTCGTGATCTCAGGGCCGTGGGATCAAGGTCCGTGGCCTGCGGGGAGCCTGCTTGAGAGTCTCCCTCTCCTCCCTTTCTCTCATGCTCTCAAGTAAATAAATAAGCAAAATCTTTTAAAAGGAAAGAAAACATGCCCCAACTTTTAAAAACCTTCCCCAACTTTCGGGGTACCGGGGTGGTTCAGTCAGCTAAGCATCGAACTCTTGATCTTGGCTCAGGTCATGATTTCAGGGTCCTGAGCTCCAGCCCTGCCTCTGAGCTCCACGTTCAGCGGGGAGTCGGCCTGGGGTTCTCTCTTCCTCTGCCCCTGCCCCTCCCTCTGCTCCACACACTCACACGTGCTCTCTCTCTCTCAAATAAATAAATGAATGTATTTTTTTAAATGTCTTTTCCAACTTTTAAAGAAGTACATGTTGTGGGGGGCACGAGGCACCCCTTAATTTGTGAGGACTGCACAGTCACAGAGCCACTCTGGGTTGGTCAGAGTTAGAATCCGCACGTGCCTTCCGAGGGGTCACCCCCTATGCCAGGAGAACAAGACCAGACTAAGAAGTGGAACAGGCAAAGACGGCATTAGCGGCTGAATCGTGTCCCCTCAAATGCGCCTGGTGAAGCTCTGACCCCAACACCTCAGACTCCGACTGTGTGTGGAGATTAAAGCGGTGACTAAGTTAAGCGTCTTCTCAGCCGGGCCTTCCTCTTCGTCCCTCCCTGTGAGCGACTCCACGGGGACCGGCGCCTTCCAAGCGTCCCCGACAGAAACCGGCGCGAGGGCCGTCCCGCCGTCCTCCCCGACCATCTGCAGGGACTCACGCGGGCCGCTGCGGGGACGGGGACGGAGTGTGGCGGCGAGAGACAGAGTCCCGAGGAGGAGACAAACTCACCTGAAGGGAACGACCCCGACCTTCCCCGACCTTCCCTGTGCCCCGCCCCACCTTCCAAAGCGCCATCACATCCTTCGGACACTTTCCCCACAACTGCTTTGCTAAAAGTTGTAGACGATAAGTGACTTAGTAAATCCCAAGGGTGCACTTGAGAATTTGGACAAATTCCTTGAGGGGCGGAGTGGGGGAGGTCGGGGTTACAGACGAAAAGAGTTACAGGCCGCCGTGAGAAAGGCCCGAGCGTCATCGAGCGGTCACATACGTTGCTTCCCTTCAGCAGAAGCTCCAGTCAGACGTCTCACTCGGTCCAGCTAAGTCCGGAGAGAAGCCGTCTGTCTGTCAGCTCCGGTCCGGCCCCCCCGAGCCCCGCCTTGAACACACCAGGGGCTGAGGCCTGTACCGCGGAAGGATGATCTCAGCCGCTCGCTGCCAAAAGTCACTTGCCCAGCACTGTCCCCTCCTGGGGAGCGGAAGCGTGTCCGAGTGACATCACGGACGAATGTCCGCAGGCTGCCGGGGACAGTGAGCCGGTGACAGAGGAGCCCGCGCAGGAAGTGATGAGAAGGCTCGGGGGCCCCGGGCACAGATGTGCACAGATGTGCACAGATGTGCACAGCCGCTCTGCAGGGCACCGCGACCCCGGACAGGGCGCAGACCTGGAGCATCTGCAGCAGGTGCGAGAGGCCCAGATGTCGCTGGTTTCCGCGTCTGGTCCCTTCCTCAGCCGCCCTGTGAGAGCTGACGGAGCGGAACAGAGTGTGCATGGGAGCGAGCGCTCTGCCCTCCCGCTGTCCCCTCCGCCCCTCTCCCCACTGCCCTCCCCTCCCTCAGTCGCTTCTCTTCCTCCCCCTCCTCCCCCTCCTCTTTCCCGTTCTCCCTCTCCCTCTTCTCTCTCTCCTCCCCCTCAGCCCCCCTTCCTCAGTTTCCAGAAGTGACGGTGCATCACCTGCCCGTCCCTGAGGCCCCGGCTCTGCAAGAGGAGCTGCCAAGGGCGTGGGAACAACGGTGCAGAAGCAGAAGCGGGAGAAGCCAGCAACCTCCTCCCTGACTCCTGCCTTCCCCAGGGCTCCTTCTCTCTCCCGAGAAGACTCTGTTTCTCCCCCGTGGCCGCCCTCGCCCTGGGCCCTGCTCCGCAAGGCTGACGGGCGAGCGTCCTGTCCGTCCTGTCCTCCTGTCCGTCCTGTCCGGGAGCGGGGGCTGGGGGACTGGGGAGCACCGGGAGCACCGGGGACGGCCCCACACCGGCCGCTCCCTCAGGGGACAGTCATGCTCCGGTCTCTGTCCCTGGGACTCAGCGGTGGTCACCGCACTCTGACCAATGCTGTGCTGTCGCTCGTGGTTGCTTGATGCTGACCCTGGGGCGTCTGTGAGGAGACCCTAAAACAGTTGTGCAGGTGCACCTGTCAGATTTCTCTTGAGAAAGAACTTGCTGTTCCCAAAGCCACGGCTAACTGAGAGCCTTCAAGCTTCAGAACATGCCTGTTTTCTTGTTTGTTTTCCACATCCTGAGCGGCCCTCGCCCGTGACCAGGTGTGGCAGCAGGTCCTGGCCACCTCGCCCCAGTAGGAGAGACCCCGCTCACCGGCAGCCCTGGCCCCCAGCCCTGCCCGGCCAGCTCGGAGCCGAGCGCTGAGGCTCCCCGCCCGGTCGTCCTTCCTTCCCCTCTTCCTCCGCCTCGGAGCCGGACGGCTCTCCCTGTCCGTTCCTGCCCCCCCTTATCTTCCACAGCAGGACCGCCCCCGCAAGTCGATGACACCCCGAGCTCCAGCGTCCATTTCCTGGGTCACCCGACCAACCCATCCGTCCCCAGGTGACCCCGTCAGACCGTGGCACCCCTTCCCTACCGGGCCCCTGACTGAGACAGCCGGGCGCATTGGCTGGATTTCCACAGGGTTCCCGCACACACTCGGAAGGAGTAGCCCCAGAGCCCTCCAGGGCTGCCCTGCCGTGACCACAGATAACGACAAGTGACGCTGAGGTCCCCTTGCTGTCCCCACCAGCATTTCCATCCGCACCGCGGCCCCCACCGCCGCTCAGCCAGGCCCGGCCCGGGGTCTGAAGCCGGAGAGAGGGGAGAACCCGCGGGATGGTGGGGGTCAAGGAGCCACGGTGATAAGAAGTGCGGGTGTTTCGCTCTTCTCAACAGAACCTTCGGAAAGTGCATTTAGTCCTCAGCGTTTGGGAGAAAACATCCAAATTCACTGAAGCGGTGGGCAAAAATAGCGTCAGAAAGGCACGGAGTCTATTCATAAACCTTGGAACCGAAACTTGTTACTAACTGAGAACCGGGCTACTTGGGCCCTTCTGGGCCAATCTGCGCTCGAAGAGACCGGGAAGTGGGGTTCTCTGCAGGCGGGCGGCTCTGCGCTGCCTCGGTGGGGCGTGGGTGTCTAACTCACTTTCGGGAGCGATCTCGGTGAGAAATTCTGATCCCAGCAACACTCTGCACATTTTCTAAGTCTCCTAAGACAAGAAGAATGCCACAAAACCCTCAAAACACAATCCACTTCGTTATAAAAAGCACATGTCATAGAGAACCGGAACATTGAGCCTACATTTTTTCTAGGCTTGTTCTGATCTCAAGAACTTTGGCCTCTGGTCAAAAACACACGTAGGGTGGTGCCTGGGTGGCTCAGTGGGTTAAGCCTCTGCCTTCGGCTCAGGTCATGATCTCAGGGTCCTGGGATTGAGCCCCACATCGGGCTCTCTGCTCAGCAGGGAGCCTGCTTCCTCCTCTCTCTCTGCCTGCCTCTACCTGCTTGTGATCTCTGTCTGTCAAATAAATAAATCAATAAATCTTAAAAAACAAACAAACAAACAAACACAGACACATGTAGAATCAGTCTGTATCTTCCCTTTGGGATTTGGAAACTCCAGTCCTATTGTCCACGCAGCATTTTTAGGGGAGAGAAAGAAATGGTGGAAGGGGACGTAGGACTGTAATTTTCTTCAACATTTTCTTCAAGAAACTTCCAAAATGCTAAGATTCAGTCCTATCATATACGTTACTAGATCTTTTTACATAACAGACGAAGCTCAGTGACTCTCCACTAGTGTCCCTCACCTCCAAATGTGCTTATTTCTTGTCTTTTGGGTCCTCACAAAGCCAAACACCAGGACGGAATGAGGTCCATGAGAAGTTTACTGAGATTAATGCCTGTGAAGAGAGAGGGAGGGAGCAGAAGTCACTGAGGAGAAGCTTACAGCCAGACACAGGTCCGACATCTGTGAGGGGAAGAGCCCCCGACCGCGGCATCATTCTGAGGAAATCTGGGTCAGGTCATGGGAAAGTCCTTGAGCCAAAGCTGCCCATCAGAGGGACCTTCTGTCTGGCAGAAATGGCCCTGAGCTACGTTCCCTCTGCATTAAACTTCCTGCCCCTTCTACCGCACACATTTACCTACATCCTCTACAATCCATGCCTCTCCTACAACACGGCACAGCCCGGGTCCCTGACCGCTTGCTCCTCCTCCAGGCCCTGGCGTCCCTCACCAGCCCGCTTGCTCCTACTGCTTCGACCCTAGAAGTAAGAAGCAGGCACGGGAGCAGGACACGGCACAGGGGGCTCCGGGGGCTGCAGGGGCTTGGAGCGGCTGGTGTGTGAGCAAAACGGGTGAGCTGGGGATGCTTCGTGACGTAGCCAAGACCCATTAAGGGGGCTCCTGGGCTGCACTAGGAGCTTGACCTTCATCCCATGACAGGTGTGGGCCACTGAAAAGAACAAATCAGGATCCGACAGATTTGCCTCTCATTTGGGTCACGCTGGGGCCACCACAAAGAGTCTCACAGAGGAGAGATTGGAGCCAAGGCCTGGCCAAGACCTGTTAGCAGATCACGGCAGCGCCCGGGAAAGCGAGCATGAGGGCCGTGACGGAGACTGAAGGGTGAAGACAGCAGTGGACGTGAGTGTCCCAGAGCCCTGCGCTCGCGGCTCAGCTGGGGGCTGGCGGGCAAGTCCCCCTCACTCCCCCAAAGGCAGCTCCTACTGCATGGCCCTCCGCTAGTCCCTTCTTCTCTCCCGCGTGGGACCCGAAGCCCGTGCCTCCTCTCCTTGTGCCTGTGGGCCATCCCTCAGATCTCCACACGTCTCCGTGGCAACCCGAGTGTCCTGTCCCTGGTCAGGCTTGCCTGGACACTAGCCCACTGGCCTCCACGCCTGCGTCTCCAATCCAGCCCTCACCTGCTGTCAGGGACTTCGGTCGCTCAGTGGCTTCCATTGGCGGCAAGAAGAACACAAGCCCCTTATTACTGCGCGTAAGACCCTCCCACGGCTTCGGGCTGCAGGACGGGCTCTGGGCTGCTCCCCCAGCCCCTCCGCCAGCAGCACTGAGCCCGAGCAGCACGAACGTGCGGTTCCTCAGTCACACCTGCCTTTCGTGTCTCTGTTCTTGTCATCACGTGGCTCCCCAGCCGGCGCACCTGCAGATCCTGCACACGCCTGCTCGTTCCTTAACACCGGCCACACCGGGCTCTCTCGGAGGCCTTCCTTGTATCTCCACTTATTACGATTTGTGCGACAATCACTTCTTCCCGGCCAGCGTGTAAATGTCACGAGAGCAGGGATTATGAGTATATTGGGGTTTTTTTTAACATCCTCTCTAAGACTAAGCATCACTCCTGATACATAATGAATGCTCAATAATTACTTATTGAATGAATAAATACAGATTTTTGTCTCCTTCACTGGACCATAAGTTTTTTGTTTTGTTTTGTTTTAAATAAGCTCTACACCCAACACAGGGCTTGAACCCACAACCTGAAGATCAGGAGCCTACAACTTGCTCACCTACCAGGCCAGCCAGGCTCCCCGCAGACAACAAGCCTTTGGAGGCAGTGACTGAGTCATGTTTATCTCTGTATGTTCCCAAATAACTGTGTTAGTACAAGTATTAGTACAAAGCTGCTGGGCTAGGAAAGTTATCTACTCATTTCTTACTGTATTGGAAAAAAATTATTTTTTCCAAGTTCCTCGTTTCATTTAAAAGATGACTTTGGGGAATAGCTAAGTTCAGAGTAGAGCCAAGTCATAGAGTTTTATGGATTTTCCCTAAACAAAACAAATGGGAAGTTAACCATTTTAAAACCCTCATATCAGAGAACAGTAGCTTCAGAAAAAAAATAAAATCTAAAAGCTGTGCTGAAAGAAGCATTTAAAATTTTATTCTGAGAGGGTGAGGGTCTCTGACTCCTTGAGCCTGAGCACCGACACCAGCAGAGAAATGGAGACTGAGTAGTAGGTAGACCCGTCTTCATCGTCACAGAGCTGGAAGCCTGGGTAGCTTTCTCAACTCAGACTTTTATGAGGGCATCATGTTAAATCCACATATCAGGGCTGCCTGGGTGGCTCAGTGGGTTAAAGCCTGTGCCTTCAGCTCAGGTCACGATCCTGGGATTGAGCCCCCACATGGGGCTCTCTGCTTGGCGGGGAGCCTGCTTCCCTTCCTCTCTTTCTCCCTCTCTCTCTCTCTCTCTCTTTCTCTCTCTCTCTCTCTGCCTACGTGTGATCTTTGTCTGTCAAATAAATAAATAAAATCTTTTTTAAAAAATCCACATATCAAAGTCTTTGTGGGTGACAGTGAACACAGTATTAGTGAGCCGTTGTGGGGGCACACGAACTAAAACCGACTGGTAAAATGACAACATCATTTTTTTCAAAGTCCCCTCACAAGATGTAAAAAATGTCCCCAAATCACCAAATGATCATTCATTTTCATCAAGGTAAAACTATTCTAAGCCCAAGAACAAAGCCCGCAGAACACAGCCGTGCTCCCAGAGCCGGGGACAGTCAGGAGGAGCCCCCGAGACCAGCCTGGTTGTCTTGACAACCGCGGCCGCAGCACCAGCCTTCAGGATGGGCTCGGGCAGAGCCCCGAGGAAGACTGACGATCAGACCCAACATCTAAGACGGAAGAGTGACCGGATGGCAGCGTGTGACTATTTCCACGCTGAAAGGGACATTGGGGCGTGTGTGTGTGTTTCCCCCCGACCCCTCCGAGTTCTCCCTCTTTCTCGGTTCCCAAATAAGAAACCCCTTTTTAGAAAGGATAACAAGCACAGCGGAACAGCTACCTTGGAAAATCTAACCTGGAAAAGAACCGTTTCTCATTTAAACCCCAAACTCCCTGCCCCCCCCCCCCCACCGAGAGGCAAAGATGACAGCAAATGGGCGGCAGCTGTGGGGCCGATCTCAGCTCTTCAAAGAAGACCTCCTTGCGTGTGGGGGTGTGAGGAGTGCCTCAACAATCCTGGTGCTGCCAGACACCTGGCGATTAGTTCACAGCCGAAACCGCCACAAAAACGCAAGCACACTGGGAGAGAGAGAAGGCGGCGGTCTCCCGTGTCCGCCTCTCTCCCACGTGCCTGCAGAGCCGCGGCTCCGCGAGCAGTTGCAGGTGCGGAAAGAAGCCTGTGCCCGGACAGCAGACAGTGTGAGGAGGGTCGGGACAGGGAACAACAAGACACGGTAAGGACAGACGACACAGAGAAACCCGCACGCCAGACAGAAGAAGCCTGTGAGGTGCTGCGATAGCGTTCCGAAGCCAACTGTGTCACCCAAACAGGAGACAGCAGAAATGCAATCACTCCAGCCTGGGAATAAATACATAAAATGAGACGTCAGGGAGAAAGCAAACCAGAATTAAGACTTAAATTAACCACAGGGCTCTAAGGAGTCACCTTTCTCTTGTCGTGTTTTCTTGGCGGTATCTGAGACGCCCTTCCCCAAATGTGCAATTATCTCAGCAGAATGAAGGAAGATGGGAAACCGCAGGACGCCTGGGGGGCTCAGTCAGTGAAGCGGCTGCCTTTGGCTCCGGTCACAGGGTCCTGGGATCGAGCCCCACATCGGGCTCCTTGCTCGGTGGGAGCCTGCTTCTCTCGCTTGTCTGGGCCTGCCACGCTGCCTTCTTGTGCTCTCTCTCTGACAAATAAATGAATGCAATCTAACACAGAAAAGAAACGAAATGAAACTGGCGTGTGCGCTCACCACAGTGCACAGGGGCACACACAGAACCTGGGCGTGCAAGGGCGGTCACTAGGCACGAGCTGGACAGTCGCCTGTGTAACCCGCAATGCAGAAAACTCAACAAGTCCTTGAAACACGGAGCCTGAGAAAACGACTTTGAATTATTTCATCTCAAGTAACACAAATGGGGGTGGCCTGGCCGGCTCGTCAGCAGAGGCCAGGACTCGGTCTCAGGGCTGCGTGTTCAAGCCCCACGCTGGGTGTGGAACCTCCTTCAAATTAAAAAAAAATGTATTTAAGTAAAACAAACTGTTCTTCAAGTTCAACAGCAACACAACAAGAACAAATCCACGAAAAGTCACACTCCTTTCATTGTGAGAGGGAGAGTGGAACGTCCGGAGTCGTAAAGCTCGTCGGTTGCTCACCTGATGCGGTTGAGGAGGCCAGAGATGTGTTTGCACAACTTGTTGTCCTGAAGACTTGTTACCCCGAAGGCATCAGCGCCTCGGCCAGAAGCACCTTCTCTCCAGCTGAGAATGCGGCAGGTGTACGGTGACAGATGACAGCTCGTAACCCTTGCTGGCCACGAGGGGGATTCTCAGCGCCAAGACATTTCAGTCATTTCAGGAGACGATTTATTCCCTTAACTGGAGTAACTTTTGGTTTGTACAATTTAAAGCAGCACGTTAATTCACTGTTGATGGAGCATGGAGAAATGACTGTTGCCTGTATTGCTGGTGAGAAGTGACACCGATACCAGCTTTCTGGGGGAAAGTGACGTTATGTGCACCAACATGTAAAAGTGCAGCTGACCCATGAACAACGTCAGGGTGAGGGGTGCTGACACCCCATGCGGTTGAAATCAGCAGAGACCTTGTGACTCCTCCAAGTCTTGACTATATTGACTTGATGCCTTACTGATAACACAAATGGTCGATTGACACATATTTTGTATGTTCTGATAAAGTCAGCCAGAGAAAGAAATTGCTATTAAGAAAGTCATAAGGAAGAGGGACACCTGGGTGGCACGGTCGGCTGGGCGTCCAGCTTGGTTTTGGCTCAGGTTGTGATCTCAGGGTCATGGGATCAAGCCCCGCGTCAGGTTCCACACTCAGTGCAGAGTCTACATGTGGCTCTCTCTCCCTCTGCCCTTCCCCCTGCTCGCTCGCTCACACTCAAATAAATAAATACATTTAAAAAAGAGAAAATCTTAAGGAAAAGAAAATATACTTGCAGTACTATACTGGAAATATATACATAGCAGTACTATATAGCAGTACTATACTATATATAGTATATATATATATATTATATATAGCAGTTTATAGCAGTACTATATATATAGCAGTACTATACTATATTGGAAAAAATCTGCATATAAGTGGATCTGTGCAGCTCAAATCCTGTAGTTCAACTGTCAGCTGTACTCAGAGAAGCAGTTCTGTCTGTCAGGTCCGTCTGTAAACTGTCCATTTCTCATCAGCCACTGCCACCTTCCTGGTCCAGGCCACCATCACCTCTTGCCTGCTTTTCTGAAACAGTATCCAGATTGGTCACCCTTGACCCTTGAAGTCCGCACTCAACAAGCTGCCAGATGCTACCCCACCCCTGGTCACAACCTCTCATCTTCTCTGAGTAAAAGCGAAGACCTCACCACAGTCGCACAAGCCTCCCTCCTCCTACTTTCCTACCCCCACCCCCCAGTCTCTCGGAGTCATCCTTTGCTTCTCTCCTCTTTGCCAGGTCCACTTCAGCCAGATCAGCCTCCATCAGCTCCTGAACTCACCAGGCATGCTTCTGCCCCCGGGCCTTTGGACTTGCTGTTCCCTTATCCTAGAAATCTCATGCCCTCTCTGTCCTACCTTCATCCCTGGCTTCACCAACTTCAAATCTTTTCCCAAAAGCCATCTTCTCAGTGGGGTGAGGCTGGTTTTGCCCGCTCTAACATCGCAATGTTCCCGCACTTACTCTTCCTCTTTCCCGCCTACCTTTTCTCCCCAGCCTTTACCAACCTGTCATTCTCGGACACTCTGTATAGTCGACGATTTTTATTTAAGTGTCATAGAAAAGGGGCGCTGGGCGGCTCAGTGGGTGAAAGCCTCTGCCTCCGGCTCAGGTCATGATCCCAGCGTCCTGGGATCGAGCCCCGCATCGGGCTCTCTGCTCAGCGGGGAGCCTGCTTCCTCCTCTCTCTGCCTGCTTGTGATCTCTGTCAAATAAATAAATAAAATCTTTAAAAAAAATAAAAAGAAATGTCGTAGAAAAGTGTGATCCCCATAACTCTAGTACACTAGGGAATAACCAGGCAGCTGATCTCCAACATGTACAAGCTAATAAAGGAATTCATACATGTCATTTAAAAATCAGTTTGCTCGCTGGTTAGTCACCTCTCCATCTACAAATAGCTGTAATCGATATTTATATATGTCATGACTAATCTCTCCAGAAGGAGAAACAATTAGCCGCTGTGAAAGATAATCATTCGCTGGTTCGACGTCTTCTTATGTCTTACCAATGGGGATCATATCCTGCCATTGGATGGGCTCCGGACCTTTCCGCACAGTGTGAGAGGTAAGAAATGTGAATTCTCAGGCACACAAATTAAAACACACACTGTAACTAACTAAGACAGATCAGTCATTCTCGTCAAGTCCTATTTGATGAACTTGACCAGCTGCTCTTCTGGATGACCGAACAGTGTGGCTTCAGCCACGACATCAAGCCCAGCTCACTCTGCAGTGGCTACGACGGATGCGTTCTTGTTTCGCGCGGGTCATGAGCTGTAAACGTCTCAGGCCCAAAGTGTGTGTGTGTGTGTGGAGGGGAACGAGTCTTCTCTTCCCCTTAGACTATCTGGCAGTCAGGCATCGAGTCCACAAGTGTTTCCGGACGCAGCCCTGGGAGAGCTGGGTAATGACCCTTCCAGCGTCAGAGGACAGGTTGGCACAGAGCCCCCGGTGCCATGAAAGCAAGCGGAATGAACCCTTGGCATGTGTAATGGAGAAGGTCCCTCGGGTGGGGACGAGGGTTGGGAAACACCTCTCTGAGAAGTAAGGTTTAACTCTTGAATTTTCTCGGCAAATGCAATGGAGAAGGACGGACTTGGCCGGCAGAGGGAGGGTACGTGCCGAGAAAGACCCTGAAGTGGCAGCAGGATGAAAGGTCCAGAAGCAGGAAGAAAACCCTTAAGACGGGGCACCTGAAGGACGCCTGGGGGGCTCAGGCAGTTAAGCCACTGCCTTCCTCTCAGGTCATGATCCCGGAGTCCTGGGATCAAGTCCCGCATCGGGCTTCTCCTGCTTTTTGGGGAGCCTGGTTCTTCCTCTCCCTCTGCCTCTCCCCTTGCTTGTGCTCTCTCTCTCTGTCAAACAAATGAATAAAATCTTAAAAAAAAAAAAAGAGTCAACAGAAATGGAACACTTTTAAAAAGAAAGACGGGAAGTAAAAGCACCCCCCCCCCAAAAAAAAAAGACGAGGCGCCTGGGGGGCCCAGTCTGTTAAGCATCTGCCTTTGGCTCAGGCCATGATCCCAGGTCCTGGGATCCAGCCCGGTGTCAGGCTCCCTGCTTCTTCCTCTCCCTCTGTCCCTCCACACTACTTGAGCTTGCTGGGGTGCGTGCTCGCTCTCTCTCTCTCTCTCTCAAATAAATAAATAAATAAAATCTTAAAAAAAAAAAAAAAGAAAGAACGAAAGAAAGAAAGAAAGAAAACCCAGAAGACTGGAAAGGTGGACACAGTAGGAGTCCCGGTGAGGACTATTAAACTTGATCCTAAGGGCAGAGGAAGGCGGTGGAGGGTTGTAAGTCAGGGACAGTGTGATCCGTGCCCTGCGCTCGGCTGGTCGCTGCGGCCTTTGGTTTTCTGACCGTGTCCTTGCCCAAGTGCTGTGCTGTTACGTAGGAACCGTTCCAGACTCGCTGTCCAGGACTTCAGGGGAGCACATTAAGTCCGTTTTACTCTCCATCATGCTTATTTGTAGGACCTAAAATAGATTTTCAGCAACACATGAAGAACCTAATTGCTAAATCCCTGGGGAAAGAAGTCAAGCCGCACCTGTGGTATCTCCGCTCGTCCCCACTCTCCTACCAGACTCGGTGGGAGGTGGCGTGACGGGGCCTCAGAACCCCAGGTCTGTCACTCACCACCTGTGGGACTTCGGGCAAGTCGCTTAATTTCCCTGTGCCTCGGTTCCCTCATTCGCGAAGCGGAAGATAACAATAGGACCTCACGGGCAGGGGGACCACACAACGGTCTTCCAAACTGCACATCTGAGAGGCAGAAGGGGCTCCCGACGCCCGCCGGTGCGCGGAAGCCTGCGGTTGTCGCTCCTGGGACGCGGTCCCTCGTGCCCGAGGAGACTAGAATCGCCAACCGAGTCTAAACATCAATGTGGCTGAAAGGGAGAACCGAGAAATATCTAAAACCCCGTGAAACTGTGTCAGACTCAAAAGTACTGTAACTTGAAGAAGATTATCTTTTCACAGAAAACTAAGTGAAGAGATAAAAAAGAAAAGAAAAAAACTAAATAAAAGCAAACTATAACTGTGCTCAGAAAGACAAATACTGGTGGGCGATACGGGTTAAACGCTGCTCTCAGTCCTTTGTAAAGTGGGATTTAAAACGACCTGACTTACAGATGTGGGTGTTAGTCTGCCAGAAGCATCAGCTAGGGGCGGGCTTCATCTAGTTCCGCTTATGAAAGTAATAACCGCTGGTTAGAGAAAATCCGAAGATGAAAAAAGGAGGAAATGAAAGTCATTCATTCTCCTACCACTAAAAGTAACCACCAGGAACATTTGGCCACGCGCTCTGGTGTGCAATGTGCCGCTTTCCCGTACGCTTTCCCTCAGGGACGCACGTGTCTGTGGATAGGTCTGTCTGTCTGTCTGTCTTTCCAAAAGTAAGATCATTCTAAAAATGCATGTGTCTTAGTTTCCCAGACCTGACATAACAAAGTACCACAATCGGGGAGTCTTTAAAAAATAGACATTTATTCTCTCAGTTCTGGAGCCTAGAAGCCTGAAATCAAAATGTTGGCAGGGCCGCGCTCCGTTCGAAGATTCTGGGAAACGGTCCCTTCTTGCCTCTTCCAGCCTCTGGGGCTGCCAGATATCCTTGGCCTCCTTTGCTTGCGGCAGCATCCTCTGATCTCTGCCTCTGTCTCCATGAGGCCTTGCCCGTGTGCCCGTGTCTCTGTGGGCCCACATGGCTCTGTGTGACGGTACCACGCACCGCACTTAGGCCTGGCAGGATCTCATCTTGACCAATGACATCGCAAACACCCTATTTGCCAAGTCCTCTTCTGAGGTTTCACGTGGCCTTGAGTACTCGGGGGACATCGTTCGACCCAGCACAGCACATGGTGAAGCTCTCCGGCTGTCCGATGTACAACGTGGCAGGCTTCCCCGTCCTGAGGTGCCCTGAATGAACTATCTGAATCTCCTTTTACCAAATCCGATGCAGTTCCCTTCCGTACTACCCCCAGACACATCTGCCTACTTTCTGGGGTAGGGTGGGGGGTGTTTCAGACATCATTCAGGACCCCAAGACCCAGGGAGAAGAGTCCAGTCTCCCTAGAGTCACGGGACTATGGCCTGGACTTAGCCCCTTCACGGATTGAAGGCTGACCTAAGAGTTAGCTGCTGAGACACCATTTTGTCGGGCCAGCGTTTGCACAGCCACATCCTGAGCCATGGTCAGGGCCTAGAAAAATCACTGACACTAGTTGGCTCGGGATACAACGGGCTACCAGTCCTGTCTCTTTCCAACCTCAGGATAATTTTATTTTGAAAGACACTTTGACTTAACCTGACCACAAGCCATAATTAGGGCCTCATGACCTACCATGAAAGATTTGTCTAGGGTTGAGCTTTAGGCACAAGTTGTTGGTTTTGTAACTTTACCTCCAGAAGGCCCCTGGGCTCCGTATGCAAATGAGAGCAGCTCCTTCCGGGGACAGTCTGCACTGGGAGGCACTGGGAGAGGTACCTGGGCTCCGTCTGAGCAAAGGTCCTGCCCCGCCCTCAGGCAACAGGAGCCTGGTGCCTTCTTACATTGCGGAACAAGGGGGTGACTATTAAAGAAGCCTCCCCATGGAGTGTGTTGGGTGGCTGGTGGCCTCATGTAGACCTAGAGGCATCTGCGTCACTTCGAAGCTCCCCAGTACCACCGCGGTGCTGAAGACTTAGCATCACATCATAATTCGCATCCCATGAACGTACTGTAACTCATTTAACTGTTCCCATGCTTGGTACATTTAAGTTGATTTCCTGTAACTAGTTAACTGGGATAAAAATCCGCATTCACTTAATGAATATTTATTATTCCTTTACCAGGTCCCAGTCAAAGTTTTAGGGTCAAAGGGTCTAAAGTTCTTGTTTCTGGGGCACCTGGGTGGCTCAATCAGTTAAGTGTCTCCCTTCCGCTCAGGTCATGATCCTAGAGTCCTAGGATCGAGCCCTGCATCGGGCTCCCTGCTCAGCGGGGAATCTGCTTCTCCCTCTCTCTACCCCTCCCCCGCTCGGGCACACTTTCTGTCTCGCTCTCTCTCTTGCTCTTGCTCTCGTTCTCACAGTCTCAAATAAAATCTTTAAATAAAATAAAATAAAGTTCTTGTTTCTGAGACACTTACATTTTTGTAACAGAGAAGGAAAACCACAAAAAATAAATGCAAGTTAAGATATGTATGTTCGATCTCTATGGACAGCATTCCTGTGCCTTCGTAATACAATGGAGAGAACTAAGAGCGAGTGGCAGCGTAGCAGGGGTGTTATTCCAGATGGGAGAAGGGGGAAGAGCCTTATGAAAGGTTGGTGTGTGATACACCTGCCCGATTTGGTGAACGAGGTAGGGTCTTTACAAAGCACAGTGACACTCACGTGAAGTTCTGTCTTTCCCGTTTCGGTTTGCTCACTACGTCACGTATGAATGTAAACACGATGGACGTCTCTCCGCTAAGTGAAATTGCCACTTACATGCGATCTGCGGTAACACGTGAAGAATAAACTGGTTTACAGAGTCAGTGGTTGCTCATGAAACTATAACTACTATTTTTTAAAAGATTTTATTTATTTGACAGACAGAGATCACAAGCAGGCAGAGAGGCAGGCAGAGAGAGAAAGAAGAGGAAGCAGGCTTCCCACAGGGCAGAGAGCCCAAAGTGGGGCTCGATCCCAGGACCCTGAGATCATGACCTGAGCTGGAGGCAGAGGCTTAACCCACTGAGCCACGCAGGTGCCCCAGAAACTGTAACTACTATTATGTCTCCCCCATGAATTACGGGGAGCCACCACATAAAAAGGATGACATGGAAAACTATGAAAAGTGGCCACGGATCAGCGTTCAGTTTTGAGATGACTGGATCTATTTGTAACATAGTCTTTTCTCTGAAGAGATCTGACGGTCTTTTGCCTTCAGCAGTTTGGTCAACCAAACTGGTGCCACATGCAGGCCGGGTGAACAACGCAGACTCTAAGAGTGACTCTTCCACAACTTATCATTACAACTTACTTCCTAAAGAGACCCAGTCTGCCTTTACGATGCCGTCTTGAATATCAAACACTTAAATATGTTTGTCACACTGAGAACCAAGCCCTTCACAATTTTATACCTAAGTTTTTTCTTGCTGCAACATTTTAGGTAACCAGATGTTTAAACATCCTGTGCTTAATTTTTAAGTTGTTTGCGTGTGCGTGTGTGTGTGTGTTATAGTTCAGTGCTGTGTAACAAATAACCTCCACACTTGTCTGTGACAAATAACCATGTAACAACCCCACAACTTGGTGACCCATTTCACTCTGCTCACTCTCTGTGGGCTAGGAAAAGGGCCAGGTTTGACTGGACAGTTCTCCTGTCGCACGGTACAACAACTGCGTCACTCTGTGGTACCCACTGAGGCTGTCACCGGGCGAGGCTGGCCAGTCCAAGACAGCTTCATTCACCAGCTTGGCTCCTCGGTGGGAAAACTAGAAAGCTGGGCTCTCTCCTTCTCCAGGTAGTTCCCAGGGTTCTCCTTACAGGATCTAGAGAAGGTCAGCCCAGAACGCTGGTGTCTGTCCCTAGAGACAGGAGCCAGAAGCTGCCAGGCTTGCTAAGGGCAAACCCAGCAAACCAGCACAGGGTCCCTTCCAGTGTATTCTATTAATGAACAGTCACAGAGCCCACAGACCCTTTAAGAGGAGGTGATAGAGACACCTTCTCTAAGGTTAGGGCAGTGTCAGAGAGCCTATAGCCATCTTTGATCTGCTACAATATATGAATTTGGCTTTTCTTATGGAAAATGTTAAACATACGTAAAAGTAGACAAACTGGGGCGCCTGGGGGGCTCAGTCGTTAAGTGTCTGCCTTCAGCTCAGGTCATGATCCCGGGGTCCTAGGATCAAGCCCCGCATCGAGCTCTCTGCTCGGAGCTTCTGCTGCTTCTGCTGCTCCCTCTCCCCCTGCTTGTGTTCCCTCTCTCACTGTGTCTTTCTCTGTCAAATAAATAAAATATTTTTTAAAATCCCTCCATGGACCCGTCACCACCATCCACAGTTTTCAACTCCAGGCTGTACTGTTTCATCCATACGCCCCTCCCACTTCCCCTATCCCCGTATTATTTTAAGTCAAACCTCACACATTGTATTAATTCATCCATTAATGCTCAGTTTTGCTTGTTTGTTTATTTAAGTTGGCTCCACACCCGGGATGGAGCTCAACACCGGGCTTGAACTCAAGACCCCCAGATCAAGAGTCCAACACTGAACCAACTAACCCACCCACGTGCCCCCGTTAACGCTAGGTTTTAAAGTGATATGGGCAAAGGACATTACACTTTAAGGGAAAAATTCTCATTTTGGAGGCTTTTCTTATGTTGATACCAAGCTGTTCTTACCGCTCAGAGGCTTGAGATGTCTTCCTCACCCAAGACCGCTAAGTATTGGAACAGCAAAAAACGGACACTTTCCCAAGTAGCTTCTGGCGAGACACAAAGCCAACGAGGAGCCCCGCGCCTGGGTTCGCTCTCAGCCAGCGCCAGCTCTGGGGCTCTGGCCAACTGTGACCGAGTCCTCGTCTGCCGCTCTGCACCCATCTTTTCCAGGCTGTGGTTACCCCCACGTTACAGAGGGGCTTAGAAAAGGTCAGCAACTTGCCTGGGGTCAAAGAGTAGCCCAGCTGGGATCCCACCCAAGCCATCCGGAGGCTCCATTTTCTTCTCTGCCCCGTGGAGTTAGTTGTCCAGGTTCAGCCTGTTTCACCGGAGAATAATTTATTAAATGCTCAACAAACCACTCTGGGAACATTTCAAATTCTGATCACAAAAGCTCTTGAATAGATCATGGCTCAAAAATCCAAACAATAGAAAATGGTGAAAATCCGGCTCCTACTCTCATTCCCATTTTTGTCTTGCTCCTACCCATTTTCTTTCTGTACCAGGAACCATCCAATTATTATTTATTTATGCAAATAAATGAATAATGAGAATAATGTTCCCCCTTCTCTGTATGTTCGATCTCTATGGACGGCGATCCTGTGCCACTGAATACACAGCTCCCTTGTCTTTTTTGATAGTCACCTACGACCTGACTGTGTTGCCTCCGACCCGATTGTTTCGCTGCGCCGACAGTTACTGAACAAGTTCTCCACTGGTGGACATTGGATTTGTGTCCCGATCTTTGCTATTATAGACAATCCAGCCCAGAATTTTACTTTTGCGGAAAAGCAAAGATCCGGAGTGCCTGTGTGTGTGTGTTGGGAGAGGACGGTCAGGAGGAGAACCTCTTGTTCCCTGCTTTGTTCAGTGCCATCATTCCCTGCCCGTTTCCCATATTTCACACAAGACGAAGTTCATCGACCTTAACTAGAAGAACCTACACCTTCTTGGGGCACGTGGGTGGTTCAGTCAGTAAAGCATCTGCCTTCAGCTCAGGTCATGATCCCAGGATTCTGGGATCCCTGCTCAGTGGGGAACATGCTTCTCCCTCTCCCTCTAACCCTGCCCCCAGCTCATGCTCTCGCTCTCTCAAATAAATAAATAAAATCTTGAGAAAAAAAAAAAAAAAAGAACATATACCTTCTTACGGAGTCTTCTCATCCCAGAGCCCCAAGGGACCAGAGAATTAGAGCCTCATGGGTGTATCATTATCACTGTCACGTTTTACTAATCTTGTCTTGGGTTTGCTTATTTTAAAACTCTGCCTGTGAGGGACTCAGTGGCTCAGTGGCTAAGCGTTTGCTTTGGGCTCAGGTCATGATCTCCGGATTCTGGCATCGAGCCCTGCATCCAAAGCCCTGCTCAGCAGAGAGCCTGCTTCTGCCTTTCCCCCTCCCCCTGCTCGTGTTCCCTCTCTCACTATCTCTCTGTCAAATAGATAAATAAAATCTTTAAAAATAAAAAAAAAATAAATAAAAGGTTATTATCTTCAGTCATTCATGCCTTAAAGTATATTGATGTACTCGGGAAACCGGTCCTAACACCGGTGTGGATCAGTCACGCACTGAGGGGTGCCGTGGAGGCGGCGTGGGATGCTCACGGCAAGTTCGGAATGGGGTGGGGCGGGCGCGTGGGACGGAAGCAGCGGGGGACTCTGGAATGCGGGGTGGAGAACTCTTCACCGCGAAGAGAAAGGAGCAGGGAAAAGGGACACGCAGAAGAGAAGTCTGCCGGGCCCCAGAAGGGACACTGTCCTCTCTGGGATCTTACCCAGGAACAGCCCTGCCTTTTTGGACGTGTTTACCGAGAATGCCTCACTCTGGATCTTTCCCCTCTATTGTTGGGTTTTGTTTACTAGTAGCTGTGCATCGGAACCCGGAGCTGGCGAGCAAGGTACAATCAGAGAGTAACTCCTGGTACATGCGTGTGCGTCCTCAGCAAGAACCCTCTGGCACTGTGGTTAACCACAGAATACTTTGTTTCCTCCTCTGGATTTCAAAATTCTCAAGCGTAGCATTATGCCCACTCTGAGAACATGAAGAAACAACTTAGACTGAGCAAAGATTTTTTCTTAAAGGGACGCCGTGAAGGGAAAAAAAGCACTACACGCACTGGCAAAGAACTAAGTTAATCATTTCCAACATGATTCAACAGAACAGAATCTCCACTTCAGGCGCCTCTCGGTTCCCCGTCCTCTCTGCGGAGACTCCCTGAGCGGCTCCAGTCTTCAGCAGCAGCTGCCAGGCTGCCCCGGGAACGGCAAAGCAGCCGAATGCAACATCTGTGTTTTGACAGATCAACTTCTAGGAATCAGGGGAGGACGCGGCACGGAACAGCACGTGCACCGAACCCTTTGCGAGCCTGACAGATGTCAAGCCGTAGTGCGTCCTCCTCCCCAAACTTCTGTCGGGCGGTTGTTTTGAATCGTGTTTTGCTCGGACATCTGCATATATTCTCTGGATCTCCTCTGGATTTTTACCTCACCCCGATTTGAGTGTTTCTTCGCGGGGAGCCCAGTGGCTCAGCGGGTTGCGCAGCGGGCTCTTGATTTCAGCCTTCACCTGAAGAGGTTCTGACACCGTAGGTCTAGGCCAAGCTCTGCAATTTTATATTTTTTTAAAGTTTCCATAGCACTTTTAATGTGAGCATCATTGATCAAAAAGCTCCAAAGGACAGAGCAGGTACATTTAGGACACGTTTTCCTTTTTACCGCTGTCCGCCTCACCCCCACCTCTGCCACCGTGTTCTGAGCATCTCCCAAACGCAGGGTGATGACCCATCCCAGTTCACCTGGGACAGCCCACGGCTGCTGTGACATAATTCTCAACTGCAAGCCCCCCCACCCTAAAACATGTCCCAGTTGGAATGACTGGTTGCCTTACCTAGAAGAGCTACTAGAGGAGCTAGTTTAAGCAGGAGCCTTACCACTACATCTTCCCTATTTGGGATAAATTTGTGCCTATCTTAATGTTGAAAGGAGGCCCAGGTTTGCAGAGGACTCAGTTGGCTTGCTGGAGTTTTTAAATAAGCCCTTCAGTCCCAACCCTGGAGGCTTTCGATTTCGGGTGGGAGATTGGGGGTTGCATGAGAATCTCAGAAGTCTCATAGAAAGTTAGGTATTTCCTGAGTTATTTTTGTGTGCTAAATTTTTTGTTACCACTCTGGTGTGCATGTTGTCCCATCTGAAGGCAGGGGAATGATCGAAATGATTTCCCTAGCTTCCCCCCAACCCCAGGATGCTCTGATAATGTACATCCTGCTGCAAGCCTTAGGAACAGAGGAAATTACAAAGTGGGAGCTGCTGAAGCAGAAGAAATCTCTTGGTTTAAGATGCTGGAGTGGGGGCGCCTGGGTGGCTCCGAGGGTTAAGCCACTGCCTTCGGCTCAGGTCATGATCTCAGGGTCCTGGGATCGAGTCCCACGTCGGGCTCTCTGCTCAGCGAGGAGCCTGCTTCCCCCTCTCTCTCTGCCTGCCTCTCTGCCTACTTGTGATCTCTGTCTGTCAAATAAATAAATAAAAATCTTAAAAAAAAAAAAAAAAGATGCTGGAGCGATGTCCAAAGCAGAAAGCTGCAGCACGGAGCAAAGCAAGACAGGCAGGGAAAGCAA
This sequence comes from Mustela nivalis, assembly GCF_964662115.1. NCBI lineage: Eukaryota > Metazoa > Chordata > Mammalia > Carnivora > Mustelidae > Mustela > Mustela nivalis. Next base: position 861,089 of record NC_139023.1, read on the forward strand.
AAGTGAGGGGATGAGACTGAGTTGCTTTACTGTGGCCTCGTGAGGGTTTTAAACCTTGCCTGGGATTAGCAATGCACTTCGGAAATCATGCCAACAGCTTGGATGTGGGCATTAGAAGTTGGGGGTGGGGGGCTGTCTACCAGGGCAGCCAAATAGAGTCCCAGTTTCACAGAGATCTGTCAAATCTTTGGGGGGAAAAACAAGGAGGAGTTGGAGGCCGCTAGTTGGGCTCCGGGAAGTCATAATGGAGACTGTAAGCAGGAAGGGGCCATCGGGGCTGCCTTCCTTCTCTCCAGCAATGCCTTAGATGTTCAGAGAGATCTAGATGGCTCTGTGGGAGGGCAACGCTGAAGGGCCCGAGAGCTTTCTAGAAACATCGGTCAGTTGTTGAAGACAGGAAATTCTTTAGAATGAGAGGATGAAAGGTGCCACTTAAACTCCTGGGTCCTTTGACATGAGTCAAGAAGGAAGTAGAAACTGCAAGAGCGATTTTCTTGGCCCACAGGGAAGAGATCTCTGCTCTACCTCTGGGAGAGACACGGGGTCAACTCTGGGAACTGTTTCAGCTACACGTTGCTGTGCAAGACTATCTCAGAACATAAGGGCTTAAAACAAGAACCATTTATTTGTTCCCAATTTTGCTATAGGTCAAGATCGGTCTGGGACACTTCATCTTTGTTCCATGTAGCATTTGCTGGGACAGCTTGACCAGCTGAGGATCTGCTTTCAAGTTGGTCCACTCCCGGAGCTGGCAGGCTGGGGCTGTTGCCCTCTGAGGTCTCAGATGGGCCTGGAAGCTGGGGGCCTTGATTTTCTTCCACATGAACCCGTGGCTCCAAGTGGCTGCCGAGGCACCTCACAGCATGGAGGCTGACAGACAAGAGAGACAAGAGACTGACAGTCTTACTAAAGGCAAGTCTCATCGCTTTCTCTTTGTTTTATTGATCAAAGCAGTCACGGGCCCAGCCTATATGTAGAGGAGAGAAGAAACAGATCCACCTCTCAGCGACAAAAGTGACAAAAGACTCGCTGCCATCTTGAATATTCTCCATGAGCCGCGGAAAAGGTCAGCCCTAAGATGTCAGAACAACTGGCTATCGAAGCCGAACCTGAAGGTTGTCAGTGAGAAAGTGTCTGGAGGAAGGAAAAAGAAATTTGGGGAGTTCAGTATTCCCGGAGATTTGCTAGGGAGGAAGAAGGGACAAAGGCCGTTTTGACTATCATGACTACCACGATTCATGCTCCGGGCCTCGCTCCTGGATTTGTGCAGCCAGGGAAAGAAAACATACAGATCTACAGCTGAAGCCTTCAAAGTTTAGGATTGCCATGTGACTTAAGTTATTCTTTTATTTATTATTTTTTAAAAGATTTTATTTATTTATTTGTCAGAGAGATAAAGAGCACAGGCAGACAGAGTGGCAGAGGCAGAGGCAGAGGGAGAAGCAGGCTCCCTGTGGAACAAGGAGTCTGATGTGGGACTTGATCCCAGGACACTGGGATCATGACCTGAGCCATAGGCAGCCGCTTAACTGACTGAGTCACCCAGGCGTCCCGACTTAAGTTATTTAATTCAAAAATCTTGAGCGAAAATATTTACCATATACAAGACAGTATAATACATCTTGTATTAATTATAAAGTTTTATAAAACATGACTTCTGTCTTCAAGGAGCTTTCCGTTGATTTAGCAAGCATTGATCAAGCACACACCAAACACTGTGGGACAAGCTACCAGCTAGTAGATGCATAGATAGAAAACACCACGGCCCCTGCCTTCACAGAGTTCAGACTATAGTAGGGGAAAGAGATCTGAACACAATAATCCAATGTCATGCAACAAGTCTGGCCCAAGCTCTGTAAAGGATAAGTAATACGTGTGTATAATAGAAGAGAAAATGAAAATATGCAATCCAAAATGTTAATCATGGGATTACCAGTGGACTTTTGGTTTTTTATTTATACTTTATTTTCAAAAATTAATGTTACTTATAAGATAGAAAATGATACATTTTATTTTTAAGCACGATGTAGTGTTTTACAGAGAAATGTCCACCACGTGCTGGAACTGAGATGAATTCCCTAGTTCCTCCAGGAAAGAGAAGAGAGAAGTGCACATCACCTCTTCGAGACGTGACAGCGAAGTCATGGCTTGAAGAGTCAACAGAAGTTGTGACTATTATTTGCCTTTTGGGGAGCGTCACCTCGCCTAACCCTCTTATCTGGCAATGGTTCTTTACCAGTTGTCCTGTTGGGTCCATAGAGCTTTGTCGCCTCCAGGCAAGTCAGAGAGGTAAGCGACTCCATTTACTCTCTTTCTTTCCTAGAAACAAAGGTATGGCTGCCGAACCTGGGTTCCACCTATCAGACTCCTTGCCCAGGACACGGAATCTGGCGCTGGAGGAATGAAGCCAGGACGGGCAGCAGGCACCTATAGCAGATGTGAGAGGACGCAAAGAGGGCGACCGTGGTGGCGTGGCGGCGGTGGTGGCAGAATCCTGTCAGATAAGAGCTGTGTCTCTGCTCCTCCCTGGTCCCTTTTTGCTGTCTATGTCCTAATCTTGGTTTCTCAGCCTCCTATTATTCTAGGAGTCTCCCAGGTCTGTTTGGCAGCTCTACCCTCTCCCCCCACCCCACCAGAGGGGGCTACGCAGTCGCTGACTTTCTCACCTACAACTGCCTTGCGAGTGACACGGACCTGTACAGTGACTGTCTCCGCACCTTTTGGACCTGCCCCCACTGCGGCCTGCACCTGCCCCTGATGCCCTTGGAGCGCATCACCCACGAGAACACGTGCCCCGAGGCCCCGCAGGACGGCCCGCCAGGGGCAGAGGAAGCCGCCCCCGAACCCGTCCAGAAGACGTCTGCCCTGCAGAGGCCCTACCACTGCGAGGCCTGCCAGAAGGACTTTCTGCTCAGGCCCACGGAGCTGCTGCGCCACAGGAGGCAGACGCGTGAGTGGGGCCAGGAGCCCCACCTGCCACCCTGTCACCCCCACGGGGCTCTGGGACTCCTGCTCGAACTGCAGCCTGGGCTCAGTGTTCTGGTTGGGCTGGCCTGACACGGAGAGGAGTGTGAACATGCGAATAAAGTCTCCTAGGTGGCCTCTGCCAAAAAAACAAACAAAAAAAAATTCCAATAAATTCCTTAAAAAGAGCCGAGCCTAGGTTGTGTTGTTTGAGGCGACTGATGACACAGGAGTTAGCTGGGCAGGGGAGGAAGCCTGGTGAGACTTCCAGTGCCTGCAGACAGAGAGGCCTGAAGGAGGCCTGCAGGGCCATGCAGAAGGAGTGACCACACGGACTCACAGATCTACGGGGGGGTGTACGAGCTGCATATTGTGGGGGGTGCAAAGGAATCACTTCCTGCTGGGTTTATTAGCAAAAATGCAGTGGAAGAAGCGGTATTAGCTTGCCCATGAGAGAAGAGGAAAGAACAGAGTGGTTATTCCAGGCAGAAGGAGAAGTATATATACTCACTGGAGAGATCCGTGTATATTTAGGACTCTAGTAGTCAAGCAGTTAAATTTAGCTGCAGCACAGGGAGAAGCAAAGCAGCCTGTACAGCTGATAGATACGCAATTCTACCGAGGTTTCAGGCTAGAACAGAGACTCTGGACTTCATTTGGTCGGTAATAGGGAAACTGGGAGGGTTTGTGAACAGGGAGTGTCATCAAGCAAGTGGCACTTTAAAATGCTAAATCCGATGGTTGTGGCTGGACGGTCCGGAAGCAGCCAGAATAATCCGGGATGAGCCGCCAACGTCCTGAATTAGGCTGATGGCAGTGCAAATGGGAAGGCAGCGCACAAAATATAAAGAAGGATTTGTAAACTGGCAGCTCCTCTGTTTAGAAAAAAATTCAAAAGCTAGCTTTAAAATGCATACGTGCACAATCACCGTGTTCCTAAACGGGCTAGATTTACAGATACACAGAGTATAACACGCCACATATGCTGGCTGCAACTGGCTCCAGCTAACAGAGCAGTGGATTTATTCCCTATGTTGTGCAAAACAAATAAAATAAATACAACGAAGCAAAAATGCTCCATATCATTCCATGGAAGTGCTTGGGCTGCATCTGCATGTGTGCGTGTGTGGGCATGTGCAGGTGTGTGTGTGTCTGTGTGTGTGTGTACTGGAACACGGTATGCAGCAAAGAGCTTAGACTATCCGTGGGCTTCTCAGCTTCCCGGAGGTTTTCCGTCACCGTTTTCCGTGGCTCTGCTCTCCCCGCCCCCAGGGTTAAAGATGTATGCAAGGGGCCATTGCTGCAGTGCGTGGGACTTCACTGGGTTTGTATTTAAAAAAACTCTGATCGTTCCAAGGACAGTGACATTTAGAAGGTATTTTTTTATTTATTTGGGAGAATGAGAGAGAGCACATGCAGTTGGGGGAGGGGCAGAGGCAGACGGAGAGAACCTCAAGCAGACTCCGTGCTGAGTATGCAGCCTGAGGCAGGGGTCGGTCCCGGGACCCCAAGATCATGACCTGGGCCAAACACAGATGCTCAACCGACTGAGCCATATTTCTTTCTGGAGAAGGTGCCCCCAGCAGTGCCCTAGCAGTGCATGAGCACGCTCTGCAGCCCGTGTCATTAGTAAAGACGTTCCAAGGGAAGGGTCTGCAGCTCCCCTCAGAGTAATAATTGGCCATTCGCTGGCTCATATCATGTCACAGTGGTTTGTGGATCTAATATAATTCCCGTGACAACACATGGGCTGGGTGTTACTGTCCCATTTTACAGAACGGGAAGTCGAAGCTGCAAGATGTGAAGTAACTTGCCAGCCTCGCACAAGCGCAAGTCACGGAGCCAGACACCTAATTCCCCAGCTTAGCTACGGAACCACTTCTTCCGCGGATAACATGACACCGAGCTAGGGGAGCCCCATCCCAGCTGAAACCCTCTTCTCACTGGGATGCGACACCGCTGGGCTCTGTTGGCTGTGAACGCAATGCGGGCTTTCCAGCCGGGGCCTCCAAGGAAGACTTGCGCTCTTCTTAATGCCTTTAGGACCCAGTTTTCAGTCTTTTCAAGGCATTGTCTCTTTCCTCTTCAGCCCACACTAGCGACCTCTCTTCCCAACTCTCATCCCCGCTGTGCAGGTTAAAGCAGTGTTGGCGTCAGATGGTATTGTCAGAAGGTGTCAGATGGCATCAGTCAGGTGGCGTTGAGCTCATCGTCAGGAAGCCCGTTGGACACAGCTCTGTCACTAGAGCACGTGTGGTCACCTAGAGCACATTCCTCACTTCTCATTACAGGTCACCACGGTCTTGACAGAAGCGATGCCTGTCCCTGCTTCTTCCACATGTCTATTTCCAGTCACTGCTGTAATTGCGCACGTAAACAGTTAAGTAACTTGACCTATGTACAAACACATCAACATTCTCATAAATGCTTCCTGGGTAAGGAATTCCTCGCGGCGAAACTGCATCTAGGTAGGAAAAAGCCACTGTCTTTGGTTGGGCTCCCAAGAAGCTGTCCCTGAGACAAGGATTCACGAGCAAGTGATACATTAAGCAAACGCTCCTGGGAGAAGCCAGTGAGGGACTGGAGGAAGCAGGACAGCGAAATGGGAGGCTCTGAGCGACGGTCCAGTTTCAGGTACCGTTTCTGCTTCTGCTTGATCCCCAGGGGAGTTCTGGAATGTTCCTTCCACCTCAGAGTTTGTCTCCATCAGAGCAAGGGATGTGAACGTTGGGACCCCTGCGCGGTGAGTCACCAGCTTTGTGCCACTCTGTGGGAATGGAAGCTCTGTGCACTGCGGGCTCTCTGGGCTGGGGCAAAGCTGACCCAGTAGCCTTCGGGAGTCCTCTGAAGAAGGCTACAGGTGCTGGTTGCTAGAAGAGAAGCAGGCAGAAGTGGCACAGAACCGACCCACTGGAGGAAGTCCTACTGTCCATTGGCTAAGAGACGGCTCTGGAATTAGATCTGGATCTGTGTTCCGACTATATTATGCTAGATGTGCAGCCAGTCCTCACCAAGGCCTGTCCTCAGCCTGTTACCTCCTTGTAAAATGGGAATAATATCTTCTGAGGGAGGTGTAAAGGTTTAAGATATTTTACCTAAAGGGTTATTTTGCTGACCACCTTAAGCAGGTGCTCAATATGGTAACAGTTTCTGATTTGATTAACTTTTAAAATGTAGTCAGCTCAGCTGGGTCATATAAATAAAAAATCTTTTCTCATGTCATGAAATGTGCATAAATTATGTAGAAAAATGATATATTTTTCCTGTCACTTCACCTGTGTAGACAACTCCCTCCCTTTGACAGAGCCATCAGTCTGCAAGTCAGAGTAAGCTTCTTTGAAGCATGTGAGCAGGAAGAAACTTTATTTTTGCCCACCAATGCTTTTTTTAAATTTTATTTATTTATTTGACAGAGAGAAATCACAAGTAGATGGAGAGGCAGGCAGAGAGAGAGAGAGAGGGAAGCAGGCTCCCTGCCAAGCAGAGAGCCCGATGCGGGACTCGATCCCAGGACCCCGAGATCATGACCTGAGCCGAAGGCAGCGGCTTAACCCACTGAGCCACCCAGGCGCCCCCACCGATGCTTTTTATATTTCACTTTTTATGATGAAAATCTTTGAACCTATCCAGAAAGAGAGAAGAGAGCATAATGAATCACTGGAGAGAATAATGAACCCAGTTTCAACGACTGTCAACTCACGGCCAATCTTGTTTCATCTACACCCTCCCATTTCCCTCCCTCCCATATTACTGGAAGCAAATACTAGATTTTGTATCATTTCACCCATGAATATTTCAACATGTATCTCTAAAAGGCAAGGACTCTTTTTAAACTTTAATCTTTGAATTTACATACAATAAAACCTCCTTTTTGCAGTGTGGGTAGCTCCATAAATTTTAACACATGGATAGATTCATGTAGCTATCATTACGGTCAGGATACAGAATAGTCCCATCACCCTTACAGGGCTCTTTTTTTTTTTTTTTTTAATCTGCAACAACAATAACATTATCACACCTTTAAAAAATTGACAATAACATGGGCACATGGCTGGCTCAGTTGGGGGAACATGTGACTCTTGACCTTGACAAAAGAATCATATTTGTTTGGACCTCTTGTCAGTTCAAGTCCCACGCTGGGTGCAGAGCTTCTTAAAAACAAAAAACAAACAAACAAACAAAAAACACTGACAGTAACATATATGCTTTTAAGGATAAATGTGATCCTATTTCTTTATAATCACCAAACAAAACCCTCCGACTCATAGCGTCTCTCTCACAAAAGAAATATTCATATCTAGGCATTCATGTGCCATACAGAGAAGACGTTCTAAGCATCCTTCACCTTTGTTTCTGGTAAGAAGTCCAAGGAAACATGACCCTTTCCCAAAAACTTGTTCATTTCCTTTGGCTTATGACCTTCCTGCCCAATACAGGAAGATGTTTGATAGATGTTTCATAACATCCTCAGTTCTCCCATTTACTACAGTTATGTACTTTAACATGATTGTTTAGATCTATAGAGGGATGGGATTGCCTTCACCAGTTTTTGTTGAATGAACGAGGGGTATTTTTTTTCTGAAAGAACTCAAATACTCTCTTTATTTCTTAAGAAAATATTTTAGAGGGGAGCCTGGGTGGCTCAGTTGGTTAAGCATCTGCTTTTGGCTCAGGTCACAATCCTGGAGCCTGCTTCTCTCTCTGGCCCCACCCTACTTGTGCTCTCTCTTTTTCTCTCAAATAAGTAAATAAAATCTTAAAAAAAAAAAAAGAAAATACATTAGAATCTGAGATCTAGAAGGGTACTTAAAAGCCATTCCCTTGGATCTTCCCAAGGGAAAAATCAGCTCAAGAAATTTAAAAGCTTATCAGAGGTACACAGTTGGTTAGAAAAAGAGCTGGCTCCAGAATGTGGTCTCCTGGTCTTGAGGGCTCTTTCCCTGACACTGTATTGTCGGCCATCCTGTGTCCTTCATGTTACCGTCAACTGAGTGTGGGCTCCATTACCAGTTGCATAGCCATATGTTACGAATAGTAATTAGGAATACTTCTAACGGGACACCTGAGTGGCTCAGTCAGTTAAGTGTCTGCCTTTGGGTAAGGTCGTGGTCAGGTCATGGTCGCAGGGTCCTGGGATCCAGCCCCACGTTGGGCTCTCTGCTCAGCGCGAGCCTGCTTTTCCCCTCTTCGTGTAGCTTCCCCTTCTTGTACTCTGGCAAATTAATAAATAAACTTTTTTTAAAAGGAGTACTTTCAGCTAAAAAAAAAAAAAAAAAAGAAGTTGTTTATGAAATGTCCTGAAAAGACAGACCTACAGAGACAGAAAGCAAATTCGTGGTTACGTAGAGTCACAAGAACGGGGATGGACGGCAAAGCAGCCCAAGGAATCTTCGTGGGGGGACGGCAATGTCCTCAAACGCGACTGCAGTGGCGGCTGCAGCTCTGTGGGTTTACTAGAAGTGTGCGCTTACCGCGGGCGCAGTTCATGGTCCGAAGTCCTGTCGCTCCGCAGAGCCGGTTCACGGAAACCGCAGGAACCGTCGCGCAGGTACTGAACCACGTCTTCTCGGGAGAGGTCCGCAAGAAGGCGACTGCGCGCTTGGTCCCGCAGCTCCGCGGCGCCCTCAGACCCGCGCGCTGCCCGTGTTCAGCTCAGCGTCCCGGCCCGTGCGCGCTCGGAGCTCACGCCCGCCCCGCGGCCCCGCACAGCCCGCGGCCCCGCACAGCCCGCGGCCCCGCACAGCCCGCGGCCCCGCACAGCCCGCGCCACCGCCCCTGCGCCGCGGGGAGAAATCCGCCCGAGCGCGAGTTCGGAGCTCCGCCGGCTCCTGCCCGGAGGCGGGCTCTCCACGGGCTTCCGGTTTCTCATTGGCCAGAAGCAGGCATGTGCCCCCGATATGCAAATCAGGCTGAGCACGAGGTTAAGAGCCGCGGAGCGCGGGTGGGTCGAGGCCGGCGCAGGGCCCGGGTGGGCCGCGCGGCGGTTCTGAGCCAGAGCGCGGCTGCGGGCGGGACCCAAGCGGGGGAGGCTGCGGGGGCCGCGCGAGGGCCTCTCCCCCGCCCGGAGACTCCAAATGGGCTAAATACGGTATTAGGTGTCCAGAGCCCTGCTTTGGTTGTAAAGACGTCATTTGTTGATTTGAGGGAGCGGGAGCGGGCGGAGAGCGAGGGTCGGGGGAAGCGGGCTCCCTGCCCGGCGGGCGACCCGCGGCCGGCCGGGGTGCGGGCCTCGGTGCGGGCCTGGGTGCGGGCCTCGGTGCGGGCCTGGGTGCGCGCCTCGGTGCGAGCCTCGGTGCGGGCCTGGGTGCGGGCCTGGGTGCGAGCCTGGGTGCGGGCCTCGGTGCGGGCCTCGGTGCCGGGCCTGGGTGCGGGCCTGGGTGCCGGCCTCGGTCCGGGCCCGGTCCGGGCCTCCGGGATGACCTGAGCTTAACCAGCGGAGCCCCCAGGCGCCCCTGCCGAAGTTTCCGCGGCGCAGCGGCTGAGAGACTCCGGGAGACCTTCCGGGCTCGCTGTGTGACCTCGGGTGCGCGCACTGCCCACTTCGTGCCTCCGTTTACCTCCTTAGAAACGAAGCGTAAGGATGACACCACTTGACTCCGTCCCGGAGAACCGGACGAGCTGCCCGCGGGAAGCGGCTGGCACGGTGCCCAGCATCCAGTAAGCGCAGACGACGGATCTTCGGGGGGGGGGGTACCTGAAAATGTGTTATCTTGGCATGTCCCGCATCGCACCAGTATTTACTGAGTAATTACTATGTGCCGGCGTGAGCTACACACTTGGGGAAAACTAGGAACACGTGCGCTGCTTCGCAGTCTTGCCGAGCTGAGATTCGGGTGGGAGAAACCGACAGTCAAGTTGATAAATAAGTAAACAAGTCATTACGGACCGAAAAGTGTGAAGAAAGAAACAAGGTGATGAGCTAGAGCAGGGAAGGAGCAGCTGTCTCACATGGGGCAGACGAGGAAGAATTCTGCAACATAAGGGGGAGACTGCGTGAATTAATATAGTCCTTCCAGCATTAAGCAGACGCGTGCATATCCGTACAAAAGAAAGGTGGGTAGAGCTGCCCTCACAGAATAAGAAATTGGTTCCATAGTTCTTGTCTGCAAACTTTGAGAAATGGGAGGGGGCAGGAGTCTTCCCAAACACCCCAGCTATGGGATGGCAGTGGTTGGGAGGAAGGCCAGAGCGTCCCAACCCCTTGCAGCTAAACCAAGGCTCAAATCAAGCCCACCTTTCTGCGAACGTGCACAGCTGATGGTTGGCAACCGTGACGCTTCCTCCCCTTTTCGTGTCAGAAGCTTTAATTAATCAACCAAGACTGCTCTTGATGTGATTTTTTTAATCAGGTTTCATCTGTGTAAGTCTATTAATGGGTAAGAACAGCGGCTCCCACAGTGCCTTGCCTCAGCTCCACGCAGCATGTGTGACCCAGCCTCCCAAACCACAGCCTGCGAGAGCTAGATCAGCTGACGACCAAGACTTTAACTCCAAGCCGAGACCCAGAGAATCTGGCTAGCCCAAGGGGACGCAAGCAGCTGCTGGCACAAGAACCGACTGGCACTGTTCCCTGATTTGTATGTCCCCGGACAGGAGGTCGCTGGGTGGAGTTTAATTGAACTGACTTGACTCCCCCAGGGGCCTCCTTCTCACCCAGCACTTGGGGGGGCCGTCATGCCTATTTATAGTGTGAGATGGCCTCTTGCAAAGTTGTGGTTGTGAATCCTGCACTTAAACTTGGTCCCACTAACTCCCCATGTGGGGAAGAGCAGACTGAGCCAGGGCAACCTTGAAAATGCCTTAAAACAAGGAGAGTTCTGTTACTTTCAAACACTGTATCAGAGTGACAGAAACTGTTAACAACGGGCAGCCGAGGAGAGGTCCAGCCAGCTCCCCCGGGGGGCAGGGGGCGGCAGGGTGGGGGGTGGGTTGAGGATCTGGCCAGCCTGCGTCTCGGAGGCTCAGAGCTCTGCGGGTTTGAAAGCTCTGCCCAAGGGGAAAAGGGGCGGCTGGCATCTTAGAGACAGGGTCTGCAGAGGCCAGGGGCTGAGACTGTCGGGCAGTTGTGTTGGAGGCCTTGCTTCGATGAGTGGATTTGAAGGAGCGAAAGGTAAGGAAGGTGATTAGGTGTGTCCCTGCGATGCCGAGCCGCGCATAAAGGACTGGACAGACTCCCGCCGCGGGGGCTGTGATTGCGACCTCAGGGCCCGGTTCTCAGGGACCTGTTCAGAAATAAACAGTCCAAGATTCGTTATTAACTTTGTCCTCGGAGACAGGCCCCCGGAGAGTCTGGCATTCCAGGGTGGATCTGACCCTGTTCTAATAGGCTCTGCTCACCTTCCTCCACAGGTCACTGTGGTTCAAATGAAGGTGGAGGCAGACTTGAAGGGAAAAAAGGTCAGGAAGAGATGCGGGAGAAGCCAATAAATAGCCTGGAGATAAGATAGAGCTTTGTTGGGGTGCCTGGGTGGTTCAGGCATTAAGTGTCTGCCTTTGGCTCCGGTCATGATCCCAGGGCCCTGGGATTAGCCCTGCATTGGTTTCCTGCTTGGTGGGAAGCCTGTTTCTCTCTTTCCCTCTCCGCCTGCTTGTGTGCTCTCTCTCTGTGTCCTTCTGTTATAAATAAATAAGATATTTTTTAGAAGTCATTTTTAAAAAAGATAGGGTTTTGTTAGCGATGGGGCAGTCCCAGCTTATTAAGGGGGGAAGATCGGTTATTTTAAAAAATAATAGCTTAGCTCAACTCATCTTGTTTGAGGCTAGTATTACCATGATACCAAAACCAAAGACATCATAAGGAAAGAGCCGTGAATGACTAGGCTGTGTTTAAAGTTCTTACTCGTGTCATACGTCTACTTCCCTGCAGAGTAGTTTTGTTTGTCAAACGCCCTGGTTTATCTTTGCATATGTGCGACTGTAAGGATCTCGAATCCACGTTTGTGTTCATGTGGACTTAAACCCCATTTTCTTTAACAAATCCTGACTCATCATTGCCGATCACAAGGCCTCGGAGAGCTAACTGTGAGAACAGTCACCACGTCACACATGGGCGCCCCCACCACACGTAGGTCCTGTAGCAGCATTTGTCTCTCACTCGTGCTCGCGTCCCCGGCGCTCTGCACGGGCCGTTCCCACAGGAGCAGGCATTCCCTCCATGTCTGGGGACTAGGATGTCAAAACCTGTTCACAACTTTACTAGAAGGCGGAACAAGCAAGAATACCAGTAAGAGCATGGGGACGGGGAGAGGCTTGTGAGGGGAACTTAGGTGGCGGGTTGGGGGAAGGGAAAATGTAATGGGAAATGAGGTGGGGGAGGGGCATGGAATGAGACCACAGCAAGCCCCAAAGGCCATATGCTACATGACTGTAATCCAGTTCCGCATCCAGTGGAGAAATGGAAGGGTTTGGAGACAATGAAAGATCATTTTAATACTAATCTTTGGAAGGAAATTTCTTGAAAAGTCCACATGTGTATCAATTAGGGGGACTTCCACGAGAGGGAACAGAAAACCTGATTCCAACGAACTTAAGAAAGGAAATCTGGTGGGTATGTTGGCGTCAGCCTCAGACTGTCATCTCTCCTGGTGGCAAGACTGTCACCCCTGGGGCTGTGTCATTTCTCTCAACCTTTAATGAAAAATCCCAAGTTTCATTCTGATTAGACCAATTTAGATCTCACCGCCCCCCCCACCAAGAACTAATTCTTTTTTTTTTTTTAATATTTTATTTATTTATCTGACAGAGAGACATGGTGAGAGAAGGCGCACAAGCAGGGGAGCAGCAGAGGGGGAGGGAGAAGCAGGCTCCCCCCATCAGGAAGCCTTATGCGGGCTTCATCCCAAGATCCTGGGATCATGACCTGAGGCGAAGGCAGATGCTTAACGACGGAGCCACCCAGGAGCAAGAACAAATTCTTGAGCCAGAGCCAGAGAAATACAATTAAACTGATTGGCTTAGGCCAATGGAGGCCACCCGTGGCCAAGAGTGGGTCAGTCCACCCAAACCACATGGCCACTGCCCAACAGGAAAGGGGTATTTGGAAAGCCAAGAAGGCAACCAATAATGTTCTGAAGTAATATATACTATGACTCCATTTTCTGTTAAAAATGTGAATATAGGGGCGCCTGGGTGGCTCCGTGGGTTGAAGCCTCTGCCTTCGGCTCAGGTCATGATCCCAGGGTCCTCGGGGAGCCTGCTTCCTCCTCTCTCTCTGCCTGCCTCTCTGCCTACTTGTGATCTCTGTCAAATAAATTAAAAAAAGAAATGTGAATATATGTTTGTATGAGCATGAAAGAATTTCCAGAGAAATTACTGGGCTGTTAACATTGGGAAATAGGAAGAAAGGGGATAAAGATAATGAGAGACTATTAACTTTTGCTTTATACAAAAGTGGATTTTTTTCACTTTTTAATTAGGCATATAGGACCATGTATCCAAAGAAAGTGAAATAAAGGAAGAAGAAAATTATTTCAGGGCGCCTGGGTGGCTCAGTGGGTTAAGCAGCTGCCTTCAGCTCAGGTCATGGTCCCTGGATCGAGTCCTGTGTCGGGCTCCCCGCTCTGCGCGGAGTCTGCTTCTCCCCCTGACCTTCTCCCCTCTCACGCTCTCTCTCTCTCAAATGGATAAATAAAATCTTTAAAAAAATAAAAATTTAAAAATTATTTTAAAAGATTTTGGGGGACAGCAAGAAAAGGAGTTGGAGTAGGGGAGAGAGTGGAGGCAGAAAGAGGAAATAAGGCAGCTGTGCTTGCTGGCGTGGTGAGGGCGGGCCCCGGAGCAATGCGGATGGAAAGCAGACAGATTCCTAAGGCTTCGTGTAAGTAGAGCAGGAACCAGGACTGAGTTCCCAGGTGAAGAGACCACTGGAAGAGAAAAGGAGTCGTTGCTACTTCAAAAGTCCAGAAATGTTGGTCTACAAATAAGGTGATGGTCCTAAAACTTGCTTTTGAGGTGTTGGCTGGCTCACCAGACAGAGACCCATGACAGATGAGTGCTTTGGGGAGTCATCTGGAAAGATTACATTATCCAGAGGGAGAGACCACAGTGTTAGAAGAGAGAAGGCCCCTCGAAGACCACATTCCCATACCGGCTTTCCTGTGAAGGAATATGTGAGGAAGTAGCCAGAGAGGACGAAGGCAATCCAGGGGCTTGTGACATTGTGCCAGCAAGGGAAGGACGAGCCAGTTTCAGAGAGGACAGCGTGGTGAAGCAGGAGGCCACAGAGCCGTCAGCGGCACTGGGGGTCTGAAAGCTCATTCCTTGTGCGTCCGTAAGGGAGCGTTTTCCACAGAGTGGGTGTGGAATCCAGACTTCGGGGGGCTGAGAGTTAAAGACCAGACTGAGGAAGTAGTGAGAGAACACTATGCTTCTGAGAAACTTCGTATCGAGGGGAAGGGACATAATGAAATAGGAATTTGACTGAGAAAGCAGTTTCTTGGAAGGCATCTTTGGGATGGAGGAAACACGCTCGTGTGTGTAGGCATCTGAGAGGGAAGGTTTAGCCTCAAGAAAGAGTCTCGGAAGACGAGACGACAGAAATGAGAAGAACAACTGGTCTACCGCGGTGGGCTGGGAAGTAGACTGAGGACTTTCCTATTGTGAGAGTGGGGAGACAGGAAAGGAACAGAAAACATAAAAAGGTGGGGGTTTTGTTTGGTGAAGAGAAATTGAGCCCCATCCGGGGGTGATCACTGAAATAGCCAACAGTCAGCGCAGAGTGCACACTGAGGCAAGAGCCCCGAGGGCTCCAGCTCTCTTCCGTGTTAACTCTGGTTGCTGGTCCTGGCACGGTCTAGGGCAGAGGCTGGGGCAGCTGAGGGCAGGCTGCACAGAGGGACAAGGAAACCACAGGGCTGGAAGCAACACCTCGCGCTGGAGCTTCAGAAGACTGAGTGAGATGGTCTACGTCCTGGGGCGCCCGGGGGGCTCAGGACTCTTGATTTGGCCTCAGGTCATGATCTCATGGTTGTGGGTTCGAGCTCCAAGTCAGGCCCCAAGGCGGGCTCCGGCTCGGTGGGGAGTCTGCTTGAGATTCTGTCCTCCTCCCCTCCCCCTTTCCCTGCTTCCCTTGCTCTCACGCTCTCTCTCTACATGAATAACTAAATCTTTAAAAAAAAAAAAAAAAAGAATGATCTAAATTCCTCAAAAACAGCCGTTTGTAATAAAAGAATATCATGCTATAACATGATTAATCTTTCTGATTTCTGATTAATACTTTCTGATGTAGAAACTATTTTTTTCTCAGATACATAATGGACGGCTTCCATAAACTTGATGCATGTTGGCTAAAGGCCTAAAAGAGGATTGAGGGAAATCAAAACTGGTCACGCTTTCTGGGTTATGTCCTCGCGGCAAACAACAGTCTCTTAGTTCAAATAGGGGAAGTGGGGTCACAGTGAATTTCAAAATACAGAATCTGGCGTTTACTCAAGGTTTTCCCTCTGAGCACCAGTCACGGACCTCTTGCTCTCCCACAGGATGAAGAGAACGAGACGACGACACCGAGAGCTCCAGAGAATGCGGACGAGGGCTTGGGGACTCCCACAACCCCGTTGCCAAGTACAGAACACGGAAACCGTCACCAAGGGGATCGCACCAACGTCAGCCGCGTGTCCGCCTCCCCAGGAAGGCGCCGCCGTGTGTGTCTGTCCACACGGAGGAAATCCTTGTCCCTTACACTGCGCAGCCCTGCCGGCCGCGGGTGCGAGGGCCGCCCGCCCGGGGAGGCCGACTCTGAAGAATGACCATGTCCTTGAGCTAGGACGCGCTGTATGTGGCTGTAGCCTTTCAACGTAGCATTTTCTGACTGAGAGATCCCTTTGACCTAATCCCAGCTGATCGAGATGAGGCAAGTACTGCCGCCCGCTCCTTAGGAGATGTTGAACCAACATTTAGATCCACTTCGATGTTTTACTCCAAGACCCTCGCTTCTCACGGTCCGGTCGGTGAGCTTGGGCTACAAGGGGTCTCCCAGGAAGGGCTTCCTTGACACGCGCCCCTTATTGGTA
The DNA here is from genome assembly GCF_964662115.1 of Mustela nivalis. Taxonomy (NCBI): domain Eukaryota; kingdom Metazoa; phylum Chordata; class Mammalia; order Carnivora; family Mustelidae; genus Mustela; species Mustela nivalis. Next base: position 877,060 of record NC_139023.1, read on the forward strand.
ATTCGAGGAAGATGCCAAAATGAGACGCCCTCAGAAGCTTCCAGGCCCGAGGTGGAGGGTGGAACGTGTATCTGAGCTTGTGGCGGCTGTGTGGACGCGGCGGGACCGCGGTGCCAGCAGAAAACAGCCTTCTTGTCCTCTGTCGCGCCTGTGGGCGCTCCCTGCAGGGCTATTTGTTTGACCGTCCCTGAGAGGAGCTGCCATGTGGGCCTTGTGCCTCCTGGGGTCGATCTCAAATAACAAAAAGGGCCTCTGGTTACTTTTAGTCGAAAATCCAGGCCTAGACCCGTGAGGGCCGACTCGTCACAGTAAGAGCTCCACAGTCCAGAGGCGAAGGGAAGCGAGGGCTGCTCCTGTGTTTCTCGCAGCCCGGGCTTCTCCCTCCTCCTTGCCCCCGGGGCTGCCCAGTCTTCCGGGGTTGACGCAGGAAAGAGCGAGCTGCGGAGAGAGAAAGGAAGACTTTGGGGGGCTGTAGCCGGCTCGGCCTCTCCGGGGCCAGCAGATGGTTCCGACCGACGCTTTCTCTCGGAGGCAGTTTGGCAGGTTTGCCAAAGCCTCCCTCAACCCTACCTCCCTGCCGAGCCACCTCGCGCCCCCCCGCTTCCTGGGCCTGAGCGAGTTCCTTTCGCCTCTGACTGGCGGCCTCCAGTCTTGCCTGGGCCCCCGCCACCTGCAAACAAACCTCTGCAGGTGTTGCCTTTCCAGGCAAGCCTCTTGGGGAGGATCAAAGTCAAGCCCACGCTGTCTCCCCCTCTCCAGACTTGTTTCCCATGGAAGTAAATTACTTCCCCTACCACGGTCTCTATCCCGTGTTCAGGCCACTCTTGCCAACTCTGGCCTTTTCGATTTCTCAAGCGTGAGGTAGACACCGGCCCATGGTGTTCCCCAAACTGCAGGGGACACATCCAGGGCTCTCCGAGAGCTCTGCCTAGAGTGCCTGTCGCAGACCTAAGGTGAGAGGAAAGCACCCTCTGACCTGTCCCTGGGGGGTCGGGGGGCATAGGAGGGACCTCTTAGACATCTTCATTCCCTCTATGGAAACCTTTCTCTGACCCAAGCGGCCTCACCAACCCCCACCTCAACCTTTGGACATCTCTAAGTGAGACGTTAAGGGAACACCCCTTGCAAGTCCCAAATCACCGCCCTGCGCCTTGCTTGGAAGGTGAGAGGGGCTGACTCGTGTGTGGGGTGTCTGTCAAATGGAAATGAAATAATAGCTCCCATTTTATTTTTAAAGATTTTATTTATTTATTTATTTATTTGTCAGAGAGAGAGAGCAAGCGAGTGCACAAGCAGGCAGAGTGGCAGGCAGAGGTGGAGAGGGAAGCAGGCTCCCTGCCAAGCAAGGAGCCCACTGCGGCACTCCATCCCAGGACCCTGAGATTATGACCTGAGCTGAAGGCAGCAGCTTAACCCACTGAGCCACCCAGGCATCCCTATAGCTCCCATTTTAACATCCTGTTACCAAATGTTTTCTCTTTCTCTTTCCAATGGTCCCTATAAAGATTCCTTAATAGGTAGATGTTGGAAAAGATCAAATGCCGTTTCAACAAACTGCATAGTTTTGTTGTTTATCGGAGACTAACTTGAATTATCGGTGGCTGGCACTAACTTCGTGGTGCAGAGTTTTATTACAACAAGATATACTGCAACTCCAGCGGCAGCAAGGATCCCTGAACCCCCGCAGTGTTATTTATAAGTCGTGCTTCTCTGCTTTTCCAACCAAACAAGGGACGTGGTTTGCATCGTAAACAACCACAAACTGGCTGCCTAAGAGAAAGGAAATGAGCAAAATACAGAATTTCTTAGAATTCTGCATGTTTTGTTGTGGTTTCTATTAGATAACCAGGTCTCATATCAGAAGAGCCATGGCCCCTACTCAGACCAGTGGACACCTGTGCTGTTCACTGAACACTGGTCAGTAGCGCGGTATCAGAATCACGGTGCCTCCTCGTGGTCCTGGGGACTGATTAAGCCTCTGCATAATGATCTCCATCCTGTCCCACCGTGGCTGCGGCTGGCGTCTACTGGCAGGCCTTAAACCCTATTCGTTCTGTACTTAGCCCTTTCCTCAAAGCCCCAAGCGTTTTTGGAACACTGTCAACAAATCATTTAGGAACACAGGATGAATCTTTATGTACATTTTTTTAACAGACAACCGGTTCTAGGAAAGTATTTCGATCTTACACACATATGTGATTTAAAATAGCACAGGTCATACTGAGTGCAGAGTGAACACATTTTAAGGCGTGCAGTTCGAAGAGCAATAAAAGGAGATAAGAGCGTAGATAAAGTTGCGTTTTGTTGGTCATCAGTTCTCTAGACGTTTCACTAGATGGCTCAGGACAGTGACAGACCTGGTCACAGCAACCAGCACTCCTTCGTGGCCAGTATTTTAACATAATATCTTAGTTGTCGGTGTCACCGTCAGGAATACAGTTTCGTTCATACTTGGGGCTTATCTAGATGGACATCTTGGAGAGGAAGGTGGTTGTGATCTGGTGTTGCTGGCGAGTGGCGCTGAGCCCACCATCCTTGCAAATCCAAGTTGGTTTCTTAGGAGTGGGCCTGACTCTAAGTGACAGTGACATCTCAAATAAATTAAACATAGTGCAGGGGTTCTCAATCCTCCTGTGGAGAAAAGGAAGGACATTCTATAAATCGAGGGCCCTTTTTCCAAGAAAGGCAGTGACTTAGTCATAGGCAGGTCAAATCATCTACTTGTGAAAGTACCTTCCCCTGCCACCCCTGCTCCTCCCGGATCCCGACTCTGGGGTCTATGGTGGGAACGGGCTCTTGTCTTTTTTTTTATTCTTTTAAAGGCCTTCGCGGGCGGTTCTGGTGTGCAGTTCAGGAGGGGTCGAGCTGTTTGGATGCATCCGGAACTTCTGGGAGACGGGCTGGGAGACCGTAGAGGGTCTGGCTAGCGGGTTCCTTCAGGCACCGCAGAGAGAGGTGTAGGGCCCGAGGCGCATGGAGGGGGAGGCCCTCACACCCGGCTGGGGTCATCCACCGATGGGACTTGGAGGGGCTCACGGATCCCGTGGAGAGTGTGATGAGGGACCATCCCCGCAGACACGCACGGGCTGACCCAGACCCCTCAGGGGGTCCCGAGGAGCAGGAGTTTCGTCGCGAGCAGGTGGGCCGCACCCGCACTGCGCGGGGAGGTCCTGGCCTCGAGAGGCCGGCGGGCTGGTGGCCGCAGCACAGCGGCTCGCGCCGGGTGAGCAGGGCTGGTGGGGGAGGGGCGCAGGGGGTCGGGCCGGGGTTGAACCCTGGGCCCTGAGCCGCCGCGGACCCAAGGAGATGGGCGTGGCCCGGCGCCCCCGGCCGGCGGCCGTCCTGGGGCGGGGGCGGGGGTCCTCCCGCGGGGCCGCGAGGAACCGGAGCCCGCGCGGGCGGGGGGACAATGGCGCGGGGCTCGCGGCTGCCCGAGGTCCCCGGCGCGGCGCCGGGTCGGCCGAGGTGGGGCGCGGGGGCGACTAGGACGCGGGACTGCGGTCTCCCCGCACCCTGACGCGGCCGAGCGCCCGCCGCGGGGTCGGAAGCCGGCGGGGCCCGGTCCTGCCGCGGGGGGAGCCGCCCCGGCCGCTGGTGCAGACCCGCGGGCGCGGACCCGAGGCGGCAGCCGGAAGGTCACCGCGGGTCGCGGAGAATCGCCTCCGCGCGGAGGGTCGCCCGTTCCGTCCTGCCTGTCCCCGGGCGGCGGCGGGCGCGTCCACGCGGGCTCGGGAACGCGGCGCTTCGGCGGTGCCGCGCGGCGCAGCGCCGGGTAAGGACTCGGGGCCCGGGGATGGGGGGGGCGGCGGCCGGAGGCCCGGGGGGGGCGGGGGCTCGGCTCTCGGGGCGGCCTCGCGGCGGGGACCCCGGGAGGAGCGCGGGGCGGGCCGCGGGGCGGGGGCGGGCGGGCGCGCAGGTCCCACCCCTTCCTGAAGGAAGCGCCCGCCTCGCCGCCGCCGCCGCTGCCTCCGCCGCAGGTCACGGCCCCGCCAGGCGACCGCGGCCCCGCCGCTCCCGACCAGGTAGGCGCGGCGCCCCCTCCTCCGCCGGGCCGCGGGGCAGCTGGGCGCGGGGCAGCCGGGGGCAGCGGGGGCCGCGGGGGCCGCGGGGCAGCCGGGGGCGGGGGCCGGCTCCGCGCCCAGCTTCGAGGCGGAGACCGGGGACGGCGGGCGCTGCTGCGGGACTGGGGCGCCGGGGTCCTCCCGGCCGCGGGGGCCCCGCTCCGCCCTGCCCCAGCCCCGCGGCGCCCCGGGCGCGGGTGCGCCCGGCCGAGCCCCCGCGGGGGAGACGCGCGTGTCCGGCCGCGCCCGGAGCTGCCCCCGCCTGTCCCCCGCGCCTCGGTCCCCGCCGCCGCCGCAGTCTGTCCGCCGAGCCCCTGCGCCGCCCGCCGGCCGCGGCCCCGTCCCGCGCGGTGACAGGTGTCCCCACGCGCCAACCCCCGCCGCACGGCCCGGCCCTTTGTTGTCCGGTGGACTCGGTCGGGAGCGACCCCAGGTTCGGCCTCCGGGGCTCCTGCCGCCGCGGCTCACTTGACCGTTAGCCGAGTCGGGCCGGCTCGGGCGACGGGGCCCCGGGAGGGACCGGGAGGGACCGGGAGGGACCGGGAGGGACCGGGAGGGGCCGGCAGGGGCCGGCAGGGGCCGGGGCGGCACGAGCTCGCCTCGCCCCGCACAGCCGCGCCGTCTCTCCGGCCGCACGCGGGCAGGACGCGGGCTTTTCGGCTTCTCCGCGCCGGCGGGGGCTGCCGGGTCCGCTCGTCTGTGGGAGCGACTCGCTGCGGGTGGCGGAGGGCGACCCGGTGCGCGGTTTTCCCCGCCTCAGAGGAGTGTCGCTCCCGCGTGAGACTCACGCTCCCCGCTCGGTGCTCGTCGCTCCCGTCCGCGCGTCCGGCCCCGCGCGCCCCACGGGGTCCCCACGCCCCACGGACGGTCCGCGGGGCCCGGTCCCTGCGCGGGGCCCGGCCGTGCTCGCAGCGCGTCCGCAAGAGCAGGGGCGGCCGGTGGCGGTTTCGAGGCCGGACGGCGGTGCGAGCTCCCGCTGGGGCATTTCTGCTCCGACCCGGGCAGGGTTCGGGGCGCGCGGCTGTCCCCGCCGGCCTGGCCGCAGGCGAGGGCGACTCTGGAGACCCCGCGGCGCCGGCAGCGAGCGGACCCGCTTACGGTTTCCAGGACGAACTCGTTGGGCTCGCGCGTGGGGTGTTTGCGGATCAGAGAGTTTGGGGCTCAGCCGTCGTGCGCGAAACCCCGCACTGTCTCCCCTCCGCGTCCCGGAGACGCTTCCAGGCTGCGGCCTCCTGAGGGGCGGCGCGTTTCCTCGGGGGCCGCAGATGGGCCTTCTAGGGGCCGGTCGGTTCTGGATTTGTCCCCCAGGCTCGTCGCCCGGGCACTGGCCACGGTAGACAGAAGGGAGGAAGTGCGGCCCGCGGGGACCACCCCTGGTCGGTGCTGCCGACCTCGGGCTGACGCGGCGGGAGCGGGGAAGCGCGCGGTCACTCTGCCGCCAGCGCGAGGCCGTCTGGGTTGTTTAAATCCAGGTTAAAGTATCTTTGTAGCCGTTGCTCAAGGCACAGATTTCTCCTCGAATCCCCTTACAGTGTGCTGTGCGCAGGGGAGCTGCGCCGGGCGGTGACGGTGCGAACCCAGTAGGGCCGGTGTTGGGCTTTGCTCTGGATCCGCCACACCCGTGTGCTGTGACCTTGCGGGGTGTCCGCTCACGGCCCCTGCTCTGCGGTCATCCACAGGGACAGTTCTTTGCGTCACTGCTTCGTTTCCCCTGTGCCCGGAGCGCACCTCCGGCGTCCGGCGGGCCCAGAGCCCGACGGCCTGCGGTCCCCACGCCGAGAAGCTGGCGGGGCCTGCAGTTGGAGCCTTTTGCTCCCACGAAACTCTGGCCACTGGGGATCATTTCAGGAACCAAAGGAGCAAGACAGACACTGACAGGATAACGTATGACCTCTCAGTCTCCCCGTCAGCAGCAGAGTCTGTAGGTCCCAGAATCCATCCCACAGTGGTGATCAGTTCTGAGAGGCTGAAGTAAGATTTGAGCTAAAGCTCTCAAAAGTGTGATACAAACATCAAGTGTTCCTGAATCGGGGCCTACATTCATGACAAGCGAGGAGCACACTCTGGTGTGTAATAAAGGCTTTACCCAGAGCTGACGGCAGAAGTGCCTCCCTACTAACTCCAACGGCAGACTTCTGGCTCTGCCGGTGGCCTGTGTCTCCATGGTTTCTCACCAACTGTTCTGAGTACTTTCAAACGAGCTTATCTAACGAGTTGTTGTTTTTGCCAAATACCCCTTCCTGGCGTGGTGGGATGGCGAAAGATAGCTTCTTGGCGATGGCAAGTCTTCATGGGAAGAGATTTCAGACAAGCAGTTGCAATGATAGTGTGAGGTAGCGTGGAATCTTCCGGCAGACCAACCTCGCTGCGGAGCAAGTCGAGCCAGCGCTGCTGAGTCGGGCTTGGAATTCTTCTACTGATTAAGAAATCAGCATTTTTCTTTTAGCCTCTGTAAATGGCCTTTCTCTATATTGGTGCTGACCATAGGGGCGCCTGGGTGGCTCAGTGGTTAAAGCCTCTGCCTTCGGCTCAGGTCATGGTCCCAGAGTCCTGGGATCAAGCCCCACATCAGGCTCTCTGCTCGACGAGGAGCCTGCTTCCTCCTCTATCTCCCTTGCCTACTTGTAATCTCTGTCTGTCAAATAAATAAATATATTGGTGCTGTCCAGTAAACCTTTCTGTAGTTCCATCATTTGTCCGAGGTGCTGGCCACAAGCCACATGTGGCTGTTGAGCACTTGGTATGTGCCTTGTACAACTGAGGGACTCAATTCTAATTTTTATTTAATTTTAATTAATTTAAATAGCCACATGGGACTAGTGGCTATCATGCTGGACGGTGTAGCTCTAAATTGTTTTTACCTGTTTCCTGTAGAGATAACATTTAATGGCAATTCCTTTTTTTTTTTAAGATTGATTTTATTTATTTAGAGAACATGAGTGGTTGGGGGAGGGGCAGAGGGAGGAAGAGCAAGAAAATCCCTGCACTAAGCATGGAGTCCGACGTGGGGCTCGACCTCACAACCCTGAGATCATGACCTGAGCCGAAATGAAGAGTTGGACCCTTAACTGACTGAGCCACCCGGGGGCCCCTGTTGGCAATTGTTCTTTGGAAGAAAGTGGAAATAGGCAGTGATAGACCCAGAAATTAAATTTCACTCTGTCATCCTACTGTTACCAAAACACTAGCATTTACTCTAAAGGAGGTGTTTTATGCTGAAGTTTCAGCCCACTCTAAAAATTAAGTTTCCCTTTTTAATTTATACGTATTTGCTCACCCGCAGAATAAGCAATGTCCAGAGCGGTTTAGATGCTCGGCCCCGTGCGAGCGGGTGTTCTTCCACATCCTCGAATCTGCTGTCTTGCACTAATAGAATCATTTATTCTTAAAGTTGGTTTCTGTGCTTCTAGATTTCTCAAGGGGAGGGACGTTTGAAGAAGAGGTGGCAGGTGAGGGCTGATGCACAGCCATTCTCCCGTCCGATTCCCGTTCCTGTCTAACAGTCACAGAAATCCCGTGAAAAAGCCAACAAATGAGTACCCCCGCCTCGGGGAGCGGCTGAGGCCACTGGGGGAGGCTTCATGAATTTCGGAAATGTTCCATGTACTCCTGTTTTGGTTTGTCGTTGTTTTTGAGGTCTGCCGTGCACCATAACAGGGTCAAGCCTCCAAGACGAGACACATGTTCTTGCTTAACTTTCTTCTTATGTTTCCAAAACGTTTTCATACACCCTTACAGTATTTTTCAAACCATGTGTCCTGAGTCATGGAATTGATGTAAAAGGTTAAGGTCAGTGTTTGTTTTTTTAATGAAATGAAATACACAGTGGAATAGGAATTCTCACTCTGTGTCCCTATCAGTGGGAGCTGCTAGCGACTGGTGAAATTTTTGCTTCTCCCATGTCCGGCAAATACAAGGCCACAGGGAGAGTGGTGACAGAAAGCACAACATTACCAGGACCCTCGGACTCAAATCCTGATGCTGCAATGCCCGGTCCTTATATAGTGAGCACTGTATAAGCAGGGTCATTATTTCTAGTATTATTATATGAGTGTTTGTGTGTCTCTTGGATCATGATATCAAATATTGCCTTTGAAAGTAGACTCAGGACCCACTTTTGGGAAGCATTGATCTAAGACCTCCACAAATCACTGAGTACTTCCCAAGGGCCCCCAAGGAATGCTTCACATGTATTACGTTGCTTCTCACGACAGTCCTGTGAGCCTCGCCGCGATCCCATGGTACCTCCAATCCCAGGAAGTCGGAGAGGCAGGATGTGAGCCCCAGGCAGTCGGTGACAGATCCTCACCTTCCACACTGCAGTGTGACAGCGATGTGCAGGGGGACAGCGGCACACCGTGAGGCTCAGACATTGCGTAGCCTTGCACAAGCACAGAAGTGAGCAGACCACAGCTGTCGTCTGAGTAAGATGAATCCTGTTGGGTGGGTGGGGAGTCACTCTGTGTTTATTTGCTGTCCTTACGCCAGGAGAGACCTTGCTGCTCCCAGCCTCTGGCCCCTGAAAGTGAATGCCCTGGATCAGGAAGCCTGGGGACCAAAGAAACGCAAATTACCCAAAGACTGACTACAGACTGTGTGGGCTTCCTTCCTTCCTAACCACTCCCTGACTTCTACCCATTTTGTAGCAAATCGTCCCATATGGTCTGAATAGATAAGGTCCATCCCATAAATCTCCCACTTTTTACTACATTCTAAATTGTTTTTTGGAATCACTTCTTGCCTGTAAGTGTTTCGTGATATGTATATATTTTTATTTGTAATAGACATATAATAGTATAATACTTTCAGATGTACACCATGATGATTAGGTATTTGCATATGTTGCAAAAGGACTAAGTCAGTCTAGTTAACCTCCCTCAGCACATAGAGATGGATATTTTTTCTTGGGATGAGAACTTTTGACATCCACTCTCTCAGCAATCTTCGAATGCAGAATACAGTATTATTTACTGCAGTCACCACACTATACATTATATGCCCAAGACGACTTTATAACTGGAAGTTTGTACCTTTTGATTTCACTTTAATATAATAAATGGAAAGAGTGTTGTTTTCAGAATTTTATGTATAGGGGCAGCCAGGTGGCTCAGTTGGTTGAGCATCTACCTTCGGCTCAGGCCATGATCCCAGGGTCCGGGGATGGAGCCCCGTGTCAGGCTCTCTGCTCAGCAACGGTCTGCTTCTCCCCTCCCTCTGCCTGCCGCTCCCCCTGCTTGTGCGCGCTCTCTCTGTCAAATAAATAAGTAAAATCTTTTTTAAGATTTTATTTATTTATTTGACAGAGAGAGATCACAAGTAGGCAGAGAGGCAGGCAGAGAGAAAGAGGAGGAAGCAGGCTCCCTGCCGAGCTGAGCAGAGAGCCCGATGCGGGACTCGATCCCAGGACCCTGAGATCATGACCTGAGCCAAAGGCAGCGGCCTAACCCACTGAGCCACCCAGGTGCCCAGTAAAATCTTTTTTAAAAAAGAATTTTATGTACAAGGAGAGGTCTTAAAGCAAGCTGGAAATTTTTTTTTCCCTCACCTAGTGTAATCTAGAAAGTAAAACCAAATTCATTTTGGAAGGAAGGTTTCAGTTTTCCCTAAAGGTCAAACTAAATCTGAGCGACCACATGTCCATGGACTTCATCAGGCAGACGAGAAGAGGAAACAGCTTGTCGTCTCGGCTACTTTTCTTCTTTGTACTCCATGGGTAGAGTCTGTACCCCTGTCTCCAGAGGTGGACACTTCTGAAGCTTGGAACGACATCTGAATGCCTCCAGGACATTCTGGAGATTTTAAAGGAGTACAGCGAAGGTCTTTGAAAACGTGCCGGAGGTCGTGTAATACTTTTAGGCAAGTGTAGACAACACTTAAGAAGTCATTGTGAGGGCGCCAGGGTGGATCAGTCGGTTAAGCGTCTGCCCTGGGCTCAGGTCATGATCCCAGCATCCTGGGATCGAGTCCCACATTGGGGGTCCCTGCTCAGCGGGGGATCTGCTTCTCACTCCCCTCTGTTCCCCTTGCTTGTACTCTCTCACTCTGTCAAATAAATAAATAAAAATAAAATCTTAAAAAAAAAAGTAATTGTGATTAACTATGGCAGTAGAGGAAATCAGCCTGTAGTTTAAATGGTGTTATTTAACTGTGCAGTAATTATAATGAATTCTAATGGTTTTCAACTGAATGTAAACATAAGTGTCTCCAAAAATAGCAGAGCCTTACTGTTCATCAAACATTTCACTTATTAACAAAGTAGACTGCTTCCTGTTTTTTTTTTTTAACACTTATAATGATTTAGCTGCCACAGAAATAGTTTAGATGGTAATAATGGGACGTTTTAAGGCATAAATTAAAACCGCACACGGCCAAGGGCACCTGGCTGGCTCAGTTAGTAGAGCATGTGATCTGGGGTTGTGAGTGCAAGCCCCATGCTGGGGGTAGAGATTACTTAAAAACAACAACAAAAACAAAAACAAAAGCGGGCCCCTGGGGGTTCAGTTCATGGTCTCAGCTCAGGTCTTGATTTCAGGGTCATGAGTTCAAGCCCTCTGTTGGGCTTCACACTGCGTGTGGAACCTACTTAGAAAAACGAAAAACAGGGGCACCTGAGTGGCTCAGTCAGGTAAGCATCTGCCTTGTCTAGGTCACAATCTCGGGGTCTCGGGACCGAGCCTCACGTGGGGCTCCCTGCTCAGGGGGGGTCTCCTTTGCCTCCCTCTGCCTCTCCCCCAGCCCCACTCATGCTCTCTCTCCCAAATAAATAAATATCATCTTTAAAACAAAACACAAAAGCAAAAGACAAACAAAACAAAACAAAAAAACAAGAAGAAATCTGTACATAGCCAAAATGGACATGATAGTATTTAAACTGGTCTGGTTAATAAAACAGCCTTTCAAATTATCTTTCATTTTATTGACTTATGAGTGAAAGGTGGTTTTTCTTTTTTTAAAGATTTTGTTTATTTGAGATAGCAAAAACAAGAGATAGAGAGAGCGAGAGAGAGCAGGGAATAGGGCAGAGGGAGAGGGAGAAGCAGGCTCCCCGCTGAGCAGAGAGCCCGATGTGTGGCTCCATCCCAGGACCCTGGGATCATGACCTGAGCCCAAGGTGGAAGCTTGACTTGAGCCACCCAGGCGCCCCACTGAAAGGTGTTAATTAAGAAATACTGATACCATTGTAAAGCCATTTCAAATAGATACTATTTTTTACTGCACCTGGACTGTTTGTAAATTAGAATTCCATAATGTAATTATTCTGGAAATTCTAGTGGAAATGTATCTCCTGGAATTCCTGAGTTCTTTTCAATAAAGTTTTTAAAATGTATTTACGTAGAAACACGAGCAACTAAAAATACCTGCATGCAATGGCAGTAATAGGAACTCATGGGGGATAGTTTTTCTTTCTTGTGGGATTATGTTCCCACATGCCCTAGACTTAGAAAATTTTGAAAAATTTTCCAGGCTTGTCAGTGACAGCACAGAGTTCACTAGAACAGGATTTATCACCCTATAATTTTAATAGCTAATAGAATTGTTCCTGAATAAACTGATTATTTTTTCTATGGCATTTTAATGGGTGTTTTTCCATTTTATTTTGAGCTTCTATGGGGCATAACGATTGATTTGTATGAAAAGGAGTGGGTTGCCATTTGCATGCCAAAATCTTGATTTTCTATGTATGCATGTAAAAATAAAGACAAAGTTTTCCCATTAACTGATTTGGGGAAAGGACGTCCTTGTGATCAAAGAGTAGCACATGGTGATCTTTTAAGATGAGGCCATCGAACAAAGTGAGCGTTTACTTGTAGGGCCACAAACTTGGCAGTTCGCCAGCGGTGTTCTCTGTCAGCCGTTGGACAATATTTCTGCCGTCCCTCGCATGTTCCCTCGCCCGGAGGAACTTTTTCTTCACTGCTACTTCCTCCTTATTCATAACACAGGTTTTAACTCCTTTCAGCCCCTGGGAAATTAAAGAGGATTGTTCTGGATGATAACTGCTCCCCCAATGAGCATTTCTAAGAGCTAGAAAAGCCTTAGGAAGTCAGATAATTTATTTCTTAGAGTCGTGGCATGACCACAGTCATCACAGAAAGATATCTAGGCTCCATTCTACTTTTAGCCTGTGAATATTTTACACCAGTTCTTGAGATATTGTCTGTCCGGGCTGACTTCACGGCACTCTGACGTTGAACCTAGGCTCAGTTCCGTTTCAAGTGTCTCCTGGTTTGCTTGCTTGTGGCACATGTATCTTGTCTTTTCCAATTAAGACACGTCCTCCGCACGTCCCCTGCATTTGGACAGGTCTTTAAGAAGGGAGGCACTGGCTGCAACTTTGTCCTGGGTTGTGTTTCCCAGCACGTGTGTGTAGCGAACAGTCTTGGATGATAGAGGTAGCGTTGCCCTCAAGCAACGGGCAGGCATGCGTCCATCCAGTATGAAGGACACGGGTCCGCAGGCCGGCCTTCCTGTCCAGGAACGCTCCTGCCTGTGTGTGCAGGGGCCACGTGGCCCTTGTTGTGACACCTGTAGATGTCAGAGCTGGAGGACGGTTACGAGAAAATGCAGGTACTCTAGCTATTGCTGTCGCTGAGAGTAATACAGTCATCTGTCCCTGACCCAGGAGCCCCGGGTCTTCTTCAGCATCCATGACTTGTGCAAATAGCATAAAATCCCAGAATTTCCCAGTTCTCAGACACCAATTCCGTGGGCTATTATGAAACTTGAATAAGGTAACGAATAGAAGTCATTTAACACAGTGCCTGGCAGACAGTAATTGCCTGATAGATGTTAGCTGTGAGTTATTACCGAGCTGGCTATTAACTCTGAGGTACGAAGGTGAGTCCCAGATTCTTGTGTCCAACTTGTATCTTAAGGTAGTGGTTTTTCAAGCTGTAGGTCAGCAGGGCTATGAAAACAGACGAGTAGATTAATTTTTATAATGAAACAGAAAATACAATAGAATAGAATAATAAAGAAAACATCCAAGTGCAGAATTTGTAGTAAGGATAAATACTGATTTCTGAAATATTTTTCAGTTATATACATATATATCTGTATATTGGATTGTGATATTAAATACTTCTGTTTACTGTCAGTCTTGGTCAAAAAAGTTGGAAAGCCACCACTGCCCTAATACATGTAATGGAACTACTCAGAACTGTTTTCATGGGAGCCTAGAATTCCTGTCCTAGTTCTCATTCTGGAAAAGGTGTATAAAGGGCCGCTTTCATCTAGGTGTGGCTGCTCAGAAGGAATGACCAGAAGTTCAGTTTGTTTACCCTCTGCAAACCATTTTGCCCGTGATTAACAGAAAATCAATATAGCCACAGGTTACTTTCAGAAGAAGGGGATTAGGGACACCTGGGGGGCTCAGTGGGTTAAAGCCTCTGCCTTCGGCTCGGGTCATGATCTCAGGGTCCTGGGATCGAGTCCCGCACCGGGCTCTCTGCTCAGCGGGGAGCCTGCTTCCCCCTCTCTCTGTCTGCCTCTCTGCCTACTTGTGATCTCTGTCTGTCAAATAAATAAATAAAACCTTAATAAAAAGAAGAAGAAGAAGAAGAAGAAGAAGGGGCCTGGTAGTTGTTGTTAGCCTCCGCCACTAGAACTTTCTGCGGTAATGGAAATGTTCCCTTTCCGCATCTTGCCATATGGTGGCCACTCTGTGTTGAGCAACTGAATGTGCAACTGAGGAGCTGAATTTTTAATTAAAATTTTTAAAAATCTGGATTAATTGAAATTTAAATAGCCACATGGAGGCCCTTGGACAGCACAGTTTTATTCAAACTGAACACAAAGTTGTGGTTTCCTCCAGTACAATTAACTGTGTTGTGGCTTCGGTACTGCCCCAAGTGCAGCACCCTTCCACTGCGTGGTTCAGACAACCACTGACCCTTGCCCCCGCCCGCTGGGCGGCCATCAGGGTGAAGACGTGCTTGAGGAGCGGCTACCTTGGACAGCGCCACACACCAGGAGAAGACGTCTGGTTGCTGGGGGCAGAGCCTCTCAACCCTGACTGAACAATAGAATCATTTGAAAAGCTATAAAAATCCAGGCTGCGCTCCAAACCAAAGAAGACATTGTTTATTTTTTTTTAAGATTTTATTTATTTATTCATGAGAGAGAGAGAGAGGCAGAGGGAGAAGCAGGCTCCATGTCTGATGCCTGGCTGGATCCCAGGACCCTGAGATCATGACCTGAGCCAGAGGCAGTCGCTTAACCATCCGAGCCCCCCAGGTGCCCCGAATCAGACATTGCTGAGGCGCTCCTGGGCTGCTCTTGCACTTCGTCATCTGGGAGCACCCCCGGCCGGCAGGACAGGCCTGCGGTCCCCAGCTGGCAGGGGCCGGGGCACATGAAAGACCGCGGACCCCTCTCTTCTCTTACAGATAAAGACTCCAGCTGATCTCTGGTGTGGAGAGCTGAGCTGTTTCCTACCTGGTTGCCCTTGCACCAGAAGTCAGTCCCCTTGCTCAGTGGGCCAAAGTGCAAATTTGTGTGTGACAAAACTGAGCTTCAAAGAAGGAAAATATAGTCTGTTACTGACCTGATTCACATGCGCAGTGCCTGCCATTTATATACCCAGCAAGCGTTTGTAGACGTCTGCCTGTGTGTTTGCGGGAAGGCGTGCCCCTTCCGTCCGGCGGGGGAGGCCCACCCAGTAAGAGTGATCCGACCTCAGAGGAAGCGCAATGTGGAGAGAAAAGCCCCCGGGTGCCTCGAGAGCACTGCCAGGGCTTGGTGTCCTGGGATCCTGGGTCGAAGAGCAGAGACCTCGGAGGGTTTCTGAGAGACACGGACACACAAGTTGAACCTTGTAGGATCAGAAGGAACAGTCACATCTAAGAGGCAGAAAATGAGGGAAAGAACAGATGCGCCCTGGGCGGCGGCCCTGGCCTACGTCTTCCGTCCCTTTACTGCTGAGACTCTAAGACAGCTCCCTCCTGAGGGAGGCCCGTGCTGCAGTTTTAGCAAACTTCTTGGGATATCCTCATCCTAACTGGTTTTTGTCATTTATTCATTCACTCGATTATTCATTCCACGTGATTTACTGAGGTGTTACTATACGGAGACGTATCTAGGTGCTGGAGATAGAGCAGAGAACAAAACAGACGCATTCCTGCCCTCCGGGAGCCGTACAGTCTATTGGAGAAGACCAGCCAGAAATGGGTAGACAAGGAGATAGACAGCGTACGACAAACGGACGAATGTGCTGTGGAGAAAAAGAAGTCATGGGAAGGAAGCTGGAGACGCGTGAGAACGGGAAGCCTCCGAGCACGCGGTCTCTCTGCAAACTTAATAGCCTTTCCAGCCACTTTTCTGAAACTAGACTGGGTCCTGCCTTCTCTTTCTTTTGTTCAAGCCTGGCCATCCACCGACGTCCGGAGCCCTGTGACCTCCTCCGTCTTCCACAGTCCGCGTCAGTGAGACCTCTCACACCCACCTGCCTTACCTCCGCCCGCCATATATCGTAACTTGCATTTTCACGGCTTCTTAACGTTTTCATTTCTGCTCTTTTGAATCCCCCCACTCTTTCCCTCCGCACCCCAGGGAGCCCACGCGGAATGAAGCCCTTGACCTTCCGCTGATTGCTCTCTCCCTCCTCTGTGGGTCGCTGCATGGAAAGCCGTGTCATCCCCAACTCTAAGACCATGGTAAACCGCCTTCCACGCCTCTCAGCACACTCTCCGTCCAGCTCCCAGGCACTTCATTCATTTCTCGGGTTGCTGGCTCTGTGCCTGCCCTGCCTCCCGCCTCCCCATCTCTTGTCCTGACTCTCAGCAACAGCAGTCGACCTGGATCAACAGACCATAGATCTGGCCTCAAAATCCACGGGACCTTTTCCATAAGTTCCCCTCCAACTAAACCGTAGCTGTTCACTCCCAGGCCTCCACCCAGGTTCTTGTGCCATTGGGACTTTTCCACCTCAGACATCGTAGCCTCAGTGTCCCCTTCCCTGGGCATCCCTGTTTCCTTCCAGCTGCCTCACACCCTCCTCCCTCCACTGCTTCAGCTCCGCAGAGGCTCCAGGCTCGGACTTCCTTCAGGGGCCCCAGCTCTTCCTTAGAAATGCAAATGGAGTCCCCTGATCCTCAGAGTATGTGGTTTCCTTTTTTGCACGTCTTTAAGGCCAGTCCATTCCCTGAACCCGGAATGCCATCTCTCATCCTTCCTTCGGGACCTTGGCTCTGTTGAGAATCCTCTTTCTTCTGGGTCATGTACCTCTGCCCTTTACTGGCCCCTCCCCTTAGCCAAGCACCCACCAGTCACGTCCAGAAAAATAATTTTCTTAGGTTAAGTAAATTAAGATAGATCATGCCAACAATACTATACTGAAAATTGGAATATTGATGGGGATACGTGCGTGTGTATGTGTGTGTGTGTATCAATCACACGGAGAGGTGATCACAAAAATAAGTTAAAAGATATTTAGACAGATTTATTAACTGATTTTCTTTTTAAAATTTATTTATTTTTAATTTTGTAGTAGAGCACGCATAGTAGAAAGTCACTTAACCAGTTTTAAGTGCACAGTCAGTGGTGGTAAGTTTACTCACGGTGTTGTGCACCCAGCCTCCAAAACTCTTTTTATCTTGCAAAATTGAAACTGTACCATTGAATGACTCCCCCTTTCGCTCTCCTTCTCCAGTCCCTGCAGCCACCATTCTGCTCTCTCTGAATTTGACTAGTGCAGGCGGCTTGTGTCAGTGGGATTCTGCAGTGTTTGTCTTTTTATGACTGGCTTATTTCACTTAGCATGACGTCCTGGAGGTCTCTCCATGCTCTAGGATGTGTTCGAATTTCCTTCCTCTTGTAAGGCAGAGTATTACTACCTTGTAGGTGTAACCCTATTGCTAAATGATTCCATTTTTGAAGTTATTATTAGTATAAACACACACACACATAACAGATTGCACGACAAGATGTTAACCGTGGTTCTCTCTTTCCGTTGTGGAATTCTGAATACTTTTCGCCCTTTCCCTGACCTGTACCTTCTAAAGTATTTGCAGTGAGCCTCCTTCTCTGTTGTAAAAGCCAAGGAGACTCTTCCTCAGTGACGGTGGGTCACACCCGCAATCGGCACCTGCCGGGCCACAGGCCGCCCCCTCACCTGCCCCCACTCTGCTCTGAGCCCCGCCAACCCCAGCCTTCTGCATGCGCATCCTTTGGAGGCCTTGGAGCCCTCGCGTGCCTCTTGCTGCGGCTGCATGGGAGACCTCCCCGTCCCTGCAGATGCAGCCCAAGGTCATTTCCTCCTTCATTGCACACCCCCTGCCCTCAGTGCCAGGTCGGTTCCTCCCTCTGGAGCTCCCCAACCCCCCATACCTGTCTCTGGTGCTGTATCCTTTCCTAATGGACGGTGAGCACCTCGGGGCGAGGACTCTGCGTTCGTCGGTGGACTCTCGGCCGGTGGCACAGAGCCTGGTAGATGAGCCGAGCAGCCTGGGGAGCGTCCGGCCCTCAGAGGGGCTGGAGTGCAGGACGCTGAGAGAGGCGGTTGGAAAAAACTTGCCCTGAGGCCCTTTTTCCACCACCTGCTGTTGCCCCTTGCATGAACAATGTAATGTATTAAAGATACATTTTACTAAAATTTAATTTGACTTTTTAAAAGATTTTATGTATTTATTGGAGACAGAGCTAGCTAGAGAGAGCAGCAGACCCCCCCACACACACACACTGAGCAGGGAGCCCAACGCGGGACTCGATCCTAGGACCCTGGGATCATGACCTGAGCCCAGCAAATTCTTAACCAATGAAGACAACCAGGCGCCCCTACATTTAATTTTAAAATCAAAAACACCCCATTTTTATCTTAATAATGCCGGTGAGCTCTGGCCTGGTCCTCGGTCTCCCATGGTGCGTGTTTGGTAAATCCCTGTTCATCTCCTTGGTCCCTGCCCAGCTCCCTGTGAGCAAACCTCCCTTCCTTCAGTTCTGCTGGTCGACAAGCTGGAACAGGAGTTGGGGGGGGCTCCTTCGTCATCCCCCGCCCGTCATAGGCAGTGACTAGCAGCCTCCACCACGGGTCCGACTGCTGCCGGTCAAGCCCGGTCGGAGAAGGGAAGGAGTGAAGCGATGCACTGCTGCTCCGGCTCGGAGCCCCTGGTGAGGGGAGACAGCGGAGGATGCTTGCCCGCTGCCCTTGACCTGGCAGCGAACATCATACTGTAGTAGTGAGCCTTCAGCTCAGTTTATGATCCCAGAGTCCTGGGATCGAGCCCCCTGCGTCGGGCTCCCTGCTCAGCGGGAAGCCTGCCTCTCCCTTTCCCACTCCCCCCTGCTTGTGTTCCCTCTCTCGCTGTGTCTCTCTGTCAAATAAATAAATAAAATCTTTTAAAAAAAATTTCATAGGCTTGTTCAGGTAAGTAGTTTTGGATAGTTCCCTTCCATTGTAAATGAAGGATTCTAGTCCTACTTTAGGAAGTATGAGAGGGGCAGATGAGAAGATGAAAAAGTGTTTTTTTTTTTTAAGATTTTATTCATCTATTTACTTGATAGCGAGAGAGATCACAAGTAGGCAGAGAGGCAAGCAGAGAGAGGGAAGCAGGTTCCCCGCTGAGCAGAGAGCCCGATGCAGGGCTCGATCCCAGGACCCTGAGATCATGACCTGAGCTGAAGGCAGAGGCTTTAACCCACTGAGCCACCCAGGTGCCCTGAAAAATAGTTTTAGTTACTGGGGAACTTAATCAGTTGGGACCCTCTTCAGCTTCTCAACCCACAAGGATTTATATTGGTTTTTCTTAAGGAAAGTGGTCCAGTATGAGTGACTCACCCAAAGCACCTGAAATTATTTTAGCAAAAATTATTAATGATACAACACTTTGTATCTGAAATGAAACATTTTGCAACTGTTGGACCAGTGTGTGGTTCATTGGCCTGTCTGCACCGGAATCACAGTGGCTTCCTGTAAAGTCTCCTTCTTACCAACCAGCTCTGTTGCGGCTCGGCCAGACTAGAGAACCCTGCTGGCGGTACTGTCCTGCTGGTGTACTGTCGTCGTGTTTTCTTTCCACACACCACAAGGAGTGGCAACACTCCTGAGAATAAGCGTTAGACTCGGAGATGTTAATAACGTTAAGTCTCGGCCTTCCCGTCCTCATTTCTGGCTGCGCGCTCGGATGAGTTACTCAATTCACGGAAGCTTCGAGTTTCTGTTGTTCATCAGTAAATGGATCTGTGTGTCCGTCTTGCTGACTAGGCTGCGGGCTCCCCCACAGAAGGGGTCGTGCTTCATCCATCCTTCGAAACTCAGTACGTGGGACGAGGCCTGGCAGGTAAGAATTCTGCACGTATTTGCCGGGCAAACCAGATTCATCTTCCTTCCTCCCCTCGTCGGTGGTTTCGAGGAGCGGTGGGACGTGCAGCGGCGGAGTGTGTGATGCTGGGCTCTCGGGCTCTGGAGTCACCCCCCGGGGGCCGAGTCCTGGCCCCGGCATCCCCGGCAACGTGACGCTGGACAGGTTATCCTCCGTGCGTCTGTAGACACACGTGATGGTACCTGCCTCCTCGGGTTGTGAGAACTCGCCGCTGTGCCTGTCCGAGGGTCCGGGCTCTGTACATGCCAGTTCTTGGTGTGACACGTGAAAAGCTTTCAAATTGCTGCTCAGGTAAAGGTGACAGTTTTTCCATGAGGTCTTGCCAAGGATCAAATGCTCCGAGATACTTAACAGTAATGTGTCTTTCCTTGTCTTCCCGTGTGGTAATTCCTTCTGTTTCACATTCTTTAAAGCCCAGGTAGGGTGTCTTTCATGGGGGCCCTTTAATACTCACGGCTCACTCTGATATAAAATATAAGGTTCGGGGACACCTGGGTGGCTTGGTCGGTTAAACGTCTGCCTTAGGCTCAGGTCATGATCCCAAAGTGTTGGTTGGGATCAAGTCTCACATCAGGCTCATGGCTTGGCAGGGAGCCTGCTTTGCCCTCTGCCTGCTGCTCCCCCTGCCTGTGCTCTCTCTGCCAAATACATACATAAAGTCTTTTAAAATAAATAAAATATCAGGTTCAAAGAGGGCCTAACCTTGGGCTGTTCCTGGCTGAGACCGGCTGCCTGCTCTCTTCCCACTGTTTGCGGTACAGAAATCGCTCTGGTCAGTTCCCAGCATTACAGATTTTGAAGATCACGTGAAATGATAAGGATTTCGGAGGTGAGGGCACAGTGGCAGGTCCTCCGCTGACGTCCTCTTTTGCTGTCTCTTCCTGGGTCTGTCGTGCGCGGCGCTGTCCGGACATTTCTCCTCCATAAGGTCTCCCCGTCCAGGGAGCCTCTGAGAAAGTGCCTTAGTTATGGGACCAAACCCAAGTACTAGTGACATTCAAGGCCGTGCGCAATGGGAACCCATTCTATCCATGGTTTTATCTATTTATTTTATCGACTCTTTCTCCCAATTCCTCTCCAACGTACACTTTTCCCACCCACTCACCTGAACAGTCTTGGCTTCTCTCATTTTCCTGGTTCTCACACCACGATGCCCTGCTAGGCCCATGGTGTTTGTCTACCTTGGTGCCCTGCCCCGTGGATTCTACGTCTTGTTGAGCACTGAGCAGCTTCTGTCCACGCGTCTGTGTTTCCTTGTATTGAATCTTGAGCTTGGTCAGGTGCTATTTAAAAATGCTCATGAGGACTCCGACTGTTGACTTGATATCAGAAGCTGATTAGCTGGGCATTGAGGGAAACTGCGCTGTTTTATATGTGTAGGTAAAAAAGTAAAAATCAAAAATTAACATTGCCTCTTGGCAGCTGTGATTCCACCCACCGCACACAGCCCGGACCGAATGTGGCAAAACAGACACCGCCGGGGAGCGAGTGGGGCTGCGGCGGCCGTTACCGGGCGCGTCGGTCTCTGCTTCTTGACATTCGTCCCAGGGCCAGCGCAGCCGCTTCGGGCCGGCAGCGTCTCCTCCCTGCTGAGCCCCGGCTGGAGCGGAGAAGCCAGAGCCGGAGCCTCGACTCACCCACGTCGGTAGCGGACGCTCGGGGACGGTCGCGGACGGTCGCGAACACGTTAGCTGCGGCCTGGTCTGGGCTCCTCCCCAAGGGAGTCGGACTTGCACGTGTCAGCTCAGTCTCTGCTAATTGAGCGCATCTTCCACGGTCCCAGGATTTCATTCCGGAGTGAGACCGTCGTGCCAGAGCAGAAACGCTGCGTGTGTCACGGCCGCCAGCCTCTCCTCCTGCCTCCCTCCCTCTCTTCCTGTTCCTCTCCTTCTCCTGGCTGCATCTGAAGCGCAGACGGAGCCCTGGGCTAGGCCCGGGAGGGAAACGGTGCCTTCGCTCTCAGAAGCCACAGCCCAGCACGGGAGACACACGTGGGAGCAGCCGTGTTCTACCCAGAACGTGAGACTGAGCTACATAAGAGGGTGCCGGGGTGGCTCAGTCGTTTAAGCGTCAACTCGATTTCAGCTCAGGTCGTGATCTGGGATACAGCCCTGCCTCGTGGGGAACAGCCCTGCCTCGTGGGGTACAGCCCTGCCTCGGGGGGTACAGCCCTGCGTCGGCTCCGTGCTCAGCCAGGAGTCCGCTTGAGGATTCTCTCCTGCTCCCTCTGCCCCTCCCCCTAAAATAAATAAATAGATCTTTAAAAAAGTAAATGGTGACATAAGCAAACCAGTGAAAATGAAGAGAAAGGGAAGCTTGAAAAGTATGTAAATTTGCATAAATCATACTACGTTTCTAGGATGTGCCAAGCTGTGTGCTAGGTAATAATTGTGTGATGGAAACCTCACGGCAAGGACAGGAAGCAGGTAGGTATAGGAGTCTACTTTTCCAAAAATTAAACTAGAACACAGTCCAATAGAGGCAGAGCTGGGACTGAATTCTAGACCACTCTTTCACTATACCAGCCTGCTCTTATGCCACTATAAAAATAAAGTTGCATCAGTAAATTAAAAGATTTAGAAGTACCAGGGGTACTTTTAAATAGCCACAAAGCTCTGGATGGGCTCACATTCCCTAGGGGAAATTAACCAGGGTAAAAAGGAATAAAATGCAGAGAAATAACAAGCAGAATAAAACAACTTTTTAAAGGAAATATCTTTCAGTTTTGAAGCCTCTAAAGCAATGAATGCTAATCTTTTATTAATTTAATAGCCGAAAGAACAGGCAGAGACATTGAATGACTTATTTTGTGAAATCTCCAAATAAAACTAACTTCCTTCAGGATTATTAAGAAGGTTTTAAAAAGGTTCTTAAACACAAATTCTTATATGTGGTTGTTTCGACTATAATGTGTTTCATTCCAGATGAACTTTACAAATACTGTCAAATTCCAAATTAATCCCCTTGAGTTGTCTTTTTAATTGAATTCCGGATATCTCTAAATTAATGTGGCAAGAGTGGCTTTCTTCACAGTACTCTAATTAACCCTCCAGGAACATTTATTTAAGTTTTTGTGTGTCACGGAGTTTTGTGGGGTTTTTCATGTATATCTCTTATTACAGATAGTCTTAGATATTTTATGGTTTTTCAATGCTATTAAAAATCTTTTGTTTCCATTTTTTCTGTATAATTAAAAGTCGTTTGAATTTTCATCTTTTATCCAACCCTTTATACAAACTTTCATTAACTCCAGTAATATTTTAATTAATCTCTGATCTTATTTTTGTAGTAGAAAATAACTCTACTTCTATATTTCTTATAACTAGACCCCTTATTTCTCTTTGTCTTACTGAATTAGTAAAAACTGCCAAGACGTGTTAATAATCATGGTAACAGTATCATTCAGCTGGTTTTGAGAGCAGAGAGAGACAAAACACGAGTGGTAGGGAGGGACAGAGGGAGAGGGAGAAGCAGGCTCCACACTGAGCAGGGAGCCCAACGTGGAGCTCCAACCCAGGATCCCGAGATCATGACCTGAACAGAAGGCAGATACTTAACGAACTGAGCCACCCACGTGCCCTTCATAGAAGCCTTCTGTTTCTAATTTTCCTAGGTATGTTGTAAGGGATGGGCACTGAATCTTATCAGTTATCTTTTCAATATTCTCTTAGGGTATTTCTTATTTAGTGTCTTGACATATTACATTACATTGACAATAATAATTATCTATCTCCTGGGATAAACTCTCCTGGGTCATGGTTTCTTTTTCTTTCAGTGTACTGTTGACTTTATGTGATGTTTTCCATTTGGGACTTTTTATTCCTGTTACCCATCAGGGTTGTTCATACACATAAGCAGACATCCTATACACATGTGCATTTGGGGGTCACATGGTACCTCCACTTGTTTTCTGAATTTTGTTTGTATGCTGTAAACATTTCCCACGGCATTTGAAATTCTTCAAAACACATTCTTTAATGGCTGTACAATATATTATAGGTATATTATAGCTTATTTAACCCTTCCTCTATTTTCATTGCTTTAAGTTTTTCCTAATTTTTGCTGTTACAAATCATGCAAAGATGAACATCTCTACATATAAACCTTTCCTTATGTCAACGGTTGTTTCCATAGTGTATTAGTTTCCAAGAGCTGCCACAATCTTAGTGGCCTAAAAGAGCAGAAATGTATTCTTTTATTGTTCCAGAGGCCAAACACCCAAAACCAGGGTGTCAGCCAGGCCTTGCTCCTTTTGAAGGCTCTGGGGAGAGACACTGTCCTTGCCTCTTCTGGTTTCTGGTGGCTCCCGGAGCTCCTGGGACCATGGTAGCATCACTCCAGTCTTCACATGGCCTTCTTTCCTGAGTGTGTCTCTGGGCCCTTTCCTTTTCTTATACGGACAGCAGTCATTGGACTTGGGGTCCCCCCTAAATGCATGACGTATCTTTTCACCGTACTTCGCTACACCTGCAGAGGTCCTGTTTCCAGATACAGTCAAGGGTTAGACTCGGGTCTTTTTCGAAGGGGATGCAGTCTAACTCAGTGTACTTTCTGTGAGTACAAATACAAAGTGAAAGATAGAAGCCTTCTTAAGCTTTTTCCTACTTAGGACCATGTGGTTTTCCAGAATGTGTAAGAGGTCATGGCTCGTTTATCGTTGCCGGTATAGAGAGTACCCGTTTATCTACATCTTCACCCGCATTATCATTTAAACACACACACACATACACATTTGCCTCTTGGATGGAATAAAATGGAAAATTCATTATTTTTACATTTCATTCCATCCGTTGTTGGGAAAGTTGACACCATTCTTAGAGACTTATTATGGACATTTATAATTCTCCTGTGAAATCTTTGTTCAAGCTCTTTGCCCATTTTTCTTTTGACACATTAGTTGTTTTCTTATTGACACTGTCATTATACACGAAGCATATTAGTCCGTTGTCATGCTGCTTGTAAGTATCTTCCCAGTTTGTCCTTTACCTTTTAATTTTACAAAACTTGGGCCGTGTGTGCTCAAGGATATTGGTATTTCTCTTGTGATTTTTCCCCTTTGTGCTTCCCTCTCCAGCCCGTACCTGAAATATTTTCCTAAGTTTCCCAGCCATGTTACAGCTTCAGGTTTTACACATGATTGTTTCACCTGGAATTTACCTACGGGTATGACGTAGCGAGCATTTCCCCCACTTTAGGACAGATTTTCTGCACGTCGGCGGGGACCTGGCTTCTCCTCTTCCTCCGCTGTCCCTGTTTGTGCCCTCTCTCGCCCTCTCTCGCCCTCTCTCGCCCTCTCTGCCAAATATACAAAGAAAATCCTTAAAAAAACAAAAGCAAAACCCTAACTAGAGGGAAACATAAATTTAAAGTGTTTGTGCATCTGGTGTGTGCGATTAACACGGAATGAGTCTCTATAATTTCATCCAAAATTTGGATAGTTTTTACAGACAAGAATTTCCTTTATTATTGTTATTTTTTTTAAGTTTTTATTTGCGTACTTAGTTGTTGGGGAGGGGGAGGGTAGAGGGGGGAGGGGAAGGTGAGGGGAGAGGTAGGGGGAGAGGCGGGGCAGGAGGGCGGCCGAGCCCCGGGCCCAGGTGCTCTGTTGTCACCTTCGCTAAAATGCACTGATTCACAAACGTCTTGGGTCTCATGCCGGGGCTCAAATCAGGGCTGTATCTGGGCACCCCACTGAAGTGTTCTGTCTATTCATTAGATTTTATTCACTGACTTGAGAGAGTGAGTGAGCAGGGGGCGCGGGGAGAATCCGGAGCCGACCCCACCCTGAGCACGGAGCCTGACGCAGGGCTCGATCTCACGACTGTGGGGTCATGACCTGAGCTGGACACTTAACCGACGGAGCCACCCAGGTGCCTCCATCCCACCGCATGTAAACATGAGTCCTCATGATCTTACAAGGGGACTCGACGTAAAATAGAGGGGAAGTAAGTGTGCCTCACTTTAACTGTAGGTTGCCTTAATTTCCCAGTCATAGCACTCACTGACCTGAAATATCCCGTTAGACAGAGATGCTCGAATATAACGAACAATAAATTAAAGCTAACGTAAGTTTGGGGCATTCTACAAATTGACTTGGTAAATGGAACCCCATGGATCCCAGTTAAGATTCTTATTTGGCCCCAAATAAATTAAAATAGGACCTTCAGAGATTAAAACTCATTATCTAAACCTCATACATACAGGAGTGATTATCCCCTCTGCCTCTCCATTTGACAGTCTAATTTTGCCTGTTCTTAAATCTGAAAAGTAACGGGGCCTCCTGGTGCAGCACTAAAGCTTAGTGCTGTGGCCACGCCAGCCGGCCGGTACCCAGCACCCAGCACCTAGCGTGGTTGAAGGTACTGACTGCTCAGCCGACCACCCGTAAGCTTCTGCTCTCACAGGGCGGCTCACGCGTTCGAGTCAGGGCCGCTTGGTCAGCTGTGGGGCGCCTCCCCGCAAAGGGACACCGGATGCCTTTTCTCAGCGGTCGTGGGGTGTTTCCACAGCTTCACCATCACACAGTCCTTCTGACCCCGCCGACATCCACCTTCCTCCAGGTCATTAAATCGGTAACATCTTTTTCAAGAAGATGCACTTGATACACATCTTAGTGACACTGGAGTCTAATACCATCCAGTGCTTTCTGGGTCGTGCCCACTGCACACTCCTCATTTGCCAACGTTACTTAATTAAACTGAACAGTGGTGGCGCATGGCAGGCCCCGTCGGAGGAGCGTGGGACTCTTGATCTGGGGGTCTCGGGTTCGAGCCTCACGTTGGGCGTACAGATTCCTTACATGAATAAATAAACTGGGAAAACGTTAAGAAAATCAAGAGGCACTCCCATTAGTGTCTTCAAAAACTCCTTCACCGTAGAGGTCTGGGCAGCCTCTTCCCATGCCTCCTGGAACCTCCGGGCCACTTGTGCTGGCCGCTGGTTGCCCCCGGGGTTCTGAGGAAACTGCCCCTCCGTCTCCTGCTGTGCTCCCTCGGGACACCGAGTGACTGGCTACCGCTGGGCTCTCCCGGCAATAGAGACCCTCACAGACCCTGAGCCTGGGGCCCTCCGTACCCCGTCGCACCCTCTGCTTTGGATTAAAACAACACCCTTGCTCTGTCTGCTGAGGCCTCCTGAAGACAACATGGAGCCACACCCGGACCCTCCGGCATATTCCATCACCAGGAGTGGGTGGCTCCCCTGTCCTCAGTTCCCCACCAGAGGCCAGGGTGCTGAAGAGGTCGCCACTGCCCCAGCGCCCTTGGCTACTTGGAGAACCTCTCGGGGTTGACTGAGGGAAGCCCTGGGAGGTCACGTCCTGTGTGAATGGCCTGGCCAGGCCTCAGGCGTGCTGGAGGTCAGCGGAATGTTGCTGCTTTCTGTCCCTTCACCAGAACGTCCCCCGTAAAGGATGGGACCCGAGAAACAACAACATACGTGGCCAAATGTTAGGTGGTCATCTTAGCGCCAGACGCCCTGGCAGGTTATGGCCTCGTCCTCACATTTATTATAAACTGTTGGGCCATTGCCTAAAAATTAGCTCCTTCAAGAAAGATGGTTGAGAAATCTCTTGCCTCACAGATCGCCAAAATCTAATTCTAAATCACGCATTCCTCAGCGTATATTAAGGCCACAAACACGTGGCCTTGCCAGGACACTCCTTGTCCCCTTCAGAGTTACAGACGTCACTGGTAGGAACAAAGCGCACATTTTCACTTTTCGGAATACATAATGCCAGACTCTTGAAAGAAGGTCATGCAAGGTCCCAGCCCCCGGACTTAACTTTTTTTTTAAAGATTTTACTTATCCGTTTGAGAGAGCGAGCGAGCTAGAGCCAGGGGGAGCAGCAGAGGGAGAGGGAGAAGCGGACTCCCCGCTGAGCAGAGAGCCCGATGCGGGGCTCGATCCCAGCACCCTGAGATCATGACCTGAGCTGAAGGCGGACACTTAACCCACTGAGCCACCCAGGAGCTCCCCCCCCCCCAACTTACTTTAGTTCAATCTTAGGCCATCTCAGGGCTGAGGCCAGAAGAAGGGCACACACTCTCGTGGGACTCACTGGCCACACGTTATCCCGCCTGCCAGAAAGCTTGCTTCTGTGATGGGGGCCCATTTGAACCTAAACTTCCACCAAAAACTAAGACACGCGCCGTGGCAGGTGTGACTGTATCCCCATTCTGCTGACTGTTGGCCTGGTTCCTGCTGGTCCGGGCACCTTCGCTGGTTTACAGTCTGGAGACCCACTCAGGTGGGACCCAGTCCCGCACCCCAGACAGCATTGCTCTGGCCCAGAATCTCCCAGTTGGAGACGACATGGCCCCAGATGATGTCGTTCCAGTCGACGACCTCACCAAATTGGAGGTGACTTCACTTTTTACACTAAACTCTCCACCCCGGGGACACACAGGACCCACCCCTCCTATGGCAGAAAGTGAACACAGGGTATTTTTTGCTTTTCTGCCTGAGTCTGCTGTCTGCTTTGGCCCATGGTTCTCGTATAACCCTTGATCTCTGCACGCCCAACACTTCCATGCCTCAGGAGAAATCTGGTACAGGTTACTGAAATGCTGGAGACTCTTGCTTTCCTCAGGAGGCCCCTGCCTCGTATCTGTCACCCCACCCCCTGGGGAGAGGATCACCCACTCCTTAATGCCTTTTCCTTTTCCTACCTGCCCCTCCCCCAGGTTCCGCCCATAAGCTCTTGCCTTGTGTCTCCAACCTTGACCACCTCAAGCATCTTCCCTGGGGTTGAGCACAACGACTCTTTCCACAGGCACATCGTACTCGAAACAGTGACACCTCCGGGTACTGCTGGGGCCCAGACTCATGGACCCAGAACTTTTGCATGTGTCCTGCTCCCCTGCCTGTTTTCCCTCATTCAAATGTACCCCGGGGCGCAGAGCCTGTGCTGCTTTACCCACCAGGTACTTCCCCGTTTCCATCCACCCAGGAACGCCGGGCAAAACAGTCTCGCTCCCGTTGCGATAGCACTCGCCGTCACCCCAGGAGCAGCCGGCCCTGGGGCCAGCAGAACCCCCTTTCCCAAGCCGACTCCCCTCGAGCTGCCAACCAGCACCTGGCAGCAGCCCTGTCAGAGCCTTCAGAGGCTGCAGAAAACATGGTCTCGGATGCAACAAATCTTCGGGTCTTTAACCCAGATGCTAACAGACCGGCCCTTGGCCTTTTACCAGCCGGGGACGGAGGGCTTTGTCCATTTGGGTATCTCTTGCTGTTCGCCATGATTAACGCTGGGCGGGTACAGGCCAGACCGTGACGAGTGGGCCGAAAGGTAAAGACCGCTCATAAGGGAACCAGCACCTTCCAACAGATCCCCTTGAAATCAGCGCTACCTGGTCTGTGCTCTTGGCCGCTGCCCACAGAGGACGGTGCCTGGTAGCACTTGGTGTCATCAGATGCCCCATGAGAGGGTTCTGCGCTGTCACCTTCCAGTGGCTCAGTCAAGCTGGCGCAGTCACCCTGAGCATCTGCACAGCCCGAGGCAAGCACTGTCCGTCCCGTTTTTATTGATCAGGACCGACTGCATTCTGACTTCTGAAGACGTCAGTTCCCTGCTGCCTCGGCGCCCCTGAGTCCCCTTGCCCAGACGGCCAGGTGCGCCGTGCGACACCGCTGGTGCCTGCCACGGGCACCCCTCCTCGCCCTCCCCGGACGGTGACCTAGGGGCATTCACATGCACCGGTGAAATGCCTTCCCTTCTTGTGTGCCTGCCCTCCCCGCCGACTCCCAACGAAGGCACTCGCCTTCATAGGTTCTCCGTGTCCCCCCACTTCCCTCTCTGCTCCCCAGCTGCTCGGTTGGGCCCACTGCCCGGGCACCCCCGAGGTGAAGGCCACCGCTCCCTCTGCAAGGGCCGGGAGTACAATCCGTGTTCCGTCCGGACTTCTCCCCGGGTGTTCCGGGTGTGCCCCGACTGATCACAGAACAGAACACACCAAAACCCACTTGGGGGCACCTGGTGGCTCTGTCAGTGAGAATCAAATTCTTTTTTTTTTTTTTAACGATTTTATTGATTGATTTGACAGAGCTCGCAGGCAGGCAGAGAGAGAGGAGGAAGCCCGGACCCCTCCGGACCCCCCGGAGGAGGACGTGCGGACCCGGGGAGCCCGGACCCCGGGACCCCGGCCTGAGCCAAGGCCGAGGCTTTAGCCCCCTGAGCCCCCAGGCGCCCCGAGCGTCAGACTCTAGATTTTGGCTCAGGTCAGGATCGCAGGGCTGTGGGACCGAGCCCTGCGTTGGGTTCCGTGCCGAGCGTGCAGCCTGCCCCGGATTCTTCCTCTCTCCCTCTGCCCACCGCCCCCACCAACAAAAATAAAACAAAAGAAAAAGACCATTTTTAACCTCATTTTAAGGAATGTAATTACTCTTTACGCACATGTAGCTGCGGCCTCCCTGGCCACGTAGTCTCTCTGGCGTCGAGCATCAAATCCTGCCGAACGTAGCTTCCGAACTGGGGTGAAGGCGCAGCCGGTCCTGTGTCGCCCTCGGCCCGCAAGGACGACGATCAGCCTGGTTCGGCGTCCGCGCTTCATCCCTTTATTTCGTCAACTTCCTCAGCCCGGATGCGGCAGGGTGACCAATAAGGGGCCAAGCGACGGGGAGAGCCAATCAGAGTCCTGTTACTATGCGGATTCAATTCCGAACAGCCAATGACCATGTCCTCCTGCAGACGGGCTTCCGCGGACCGTGGCTGTTTCCGAGCAGCGGCTCGTGCTGGCAGTGAGCCAAGCGCCATCTTGTAATGGCGGGGACGTCCCGGCCGGAGGCGTCCCCCACAGTCCTGAAGACGCGGAAACCGGCCGGTGGACCCGATTCCACTTCAGTCACTTACGACAGGATCCGTCTTCGGACTCTTCAGCTACGTTGTTTGTAGCTTTTTGTCAAAAACTCGCAGGATGTCTATTCCCGAAGTGCGCGCTGGGCCGCGCCGACGGACTTTCCCGGGCGCAGGCGCCGTGGACCCACCGCGGACCGCTGGGGTCGGACCGAGGTGCCGGGGCACCTCCCGGAGCGGGGTCGCGACGCTGCGCGTCTGTCGGGGTCCCTCGGGGAACCGGGTGAGAACCGTTTCCGCCGCGCGTGATTCTCGCGTCGGGGTCAGCCCCGGAATCTGCGCCTTAACCACCGCCGACGGTTGGTCCTCGCCCCCGTGCCCAGACGCGCGGCCCGAGCAGCGGCCCGGGACCGGCCGGTCTCCACCGCCCTTCGCCGTCGGGTCGGCGGCCGCCGGGAACCACCGTCGTCCTCCCGACGGGTCGCCGGGCCCGCGGCGGCTCCCCCGGTCCGTCGGGGCCGCGGGGCGCGGGGTGGCCGCCCGCTCGGTTTGCCCCCGCCGCGGCGCATCCGACGGTCTCGGGTCAGGCCCTGCGCCGGCCGCGGGGGCTCGGGACACGGGGTCGTGCGTCCCCCCCGCCCCCCAGCGCAGCGCCCGCCGGCCCCGTCGCGTGTCCCCGCTGCCCGCCGCCTGCAGGACTCCTGCGCTCCCGCTCGCGCGGCTTCCCGGTTACGAGTGGTCGCGCCGTGTCTGTCGTCCGTAGAGACGCAGTTGTTCAGAGAGTGGGTGTGAGGTCGGGGGCGCCGAGGAGGAGGGAGGCGAGCAGACCCAGCCTCCACCCCAGGACCCTGGAACCGCCACCGAGGCCCGCGGCGAGCCCCCAGGCACCGGATCCGCGACGGATTTTAGGTCTTTTTCCGTTGGTGTGACGGAAGGAGCTGACTCTTCTGGTCTCTTCATGCTGCTGCTACCTTTTTAACTTTATGGATAAACACTGGTATTCAGTTTACTAACATCCATTGTATGAGTGGCCCCGGGGCGACAGGTCTGTGAGTCCCGGGCTACACACTTCACAGCGCTCACCGGGGCACGCGCCCGCCCCACGTGCGACCCCCAGCAGGAACGGGTGTAGAAACCGCAAGGAGGGAAACGTCCTGGTTCTTATACCCTCTTAAGTTCTGTAGCCGGGACCCTGTAAATTGGGGTGACAAAAGGCCGATGAACAACGAAAACAACGAAGTTTCTTGCCTGGGAATTCCCACGTGCGCAGGGAGCGCCAGAGAGGAGTGCCTCAAGGGGGGGGCTGTGGTCTGAGCTGTGCTGTGTGTCATTCATACCGCAGGAAGGACAGATTAGGGCTCCGGGTATCTAACTTCCTAGGCACGGAGAAGAAGGGGCCCTACTGGAGAAGCAGACTTTGGGGGAAGACCTGTGGGCCCTTGGGAGAATAGACAGGAGCCGTGCTAGTGTGTGACAGTGTCGGGTGCAGAGTCACTCCTGGTGGGGGGTTGATGAGAGTTGATTTCCTTGGGGAGGCCCT
Organism: Mustela nivalis; assembly: GCF_964662115.1. Classification (NCBI taxonomy): domain Eukaryota; kingdom Metazoa; phylum Chordata; class Mammalia; order Carnivora; family Mustelidae; genus Mustela; species Mustela nivalis. The sequence goes on from NC_139023.1 coordinate 908,770, forward strand.
TCTTGTAGACAGATAAGGAATTTCAGAAACTCCAATGTGTTCACCCCAAAACAATTCTCATGTCAAGGAGGCATACTTTGGGATGCCACCTCCTGCCCGGTCCACTTCAAATCTTACTTAGTGGCTCTCAGTGTCTACTGAAGGAGTAAAATGGTTTTTCCTTTTTTTTTTTTCCCCCTTTTTAAAGGGTATTAATAAAATTTCTAACCCATCAGGGCACCTGGGTGCCTCAGTTGGTTAAGCACCCCACTCTTGATTTTGGCTTAGGACATAATCTCGGGGTCCTGAGATCTAGCCCAGCATTGGGTCCCTGCCCAACAGGAAGTTTGGTCAAGATTCTCTCCCTCCCTCTCTGCTCCCCCATCTCTAAAAATAAATACGTATATCTTTTAAAAAATATCTGACCCATCCTTATTCTTCTGAAATAGCTCATACTTAGTTGTGGTTCATTCTTCTTATTCATTTATTCCGAATTTTATTCCCTACAGTTGCAGTCTCTAACTGTGAGATATTTTCGTTCTAAAAAGTCACTTGCCTGCCAAACTACAGTTGGCAAAACTGAGGTATTAAAGATGAGAGTAAGGCACTGACTTCCGTTTTGATTATGAACTAAATTCAGTAAAGGGAAAATTCTAGGTGGCAAGCTCTTCCAAGACAGACCAAATTCGTTGATATTAAAACCCAAGCTGAGAGGCACCTGTGAGGCTCAGTCAGTTAAGCATCCGACTTGGTTTCAGCTTGGGTCATCTTGTGGGGTGATAGAATCGAGCCCCGACTTGGGCTCCACACTCAGGTGGGGGCATCTGTCTGCTTGAGGCTTCTCTCTCTCTCCATCCCTCCCCTGCCCATGTATGTGCTCTCTCTCTCTCTCTCTCTCTCTCTCCCCCCCCTCTCTAAAATTTTAAAAATCTTTTTAAAAAATAATAAAACCTGTGGCTGGGTAACTTTTTTCCTGATTCACATTCTCTAATTGATCAGAAAACATTTTTTTGGTTTCGTAGTTCACTGAGAGACTGAATACACTTTGAAAACTCCGTTTGTTTTTACAAATTTGGCTAAATATTCCTTAAACAATGCTCATTTAAGAAAATTATTGAAGTAGCTACTGGCGTGTTTTGGACAGGCTTCCTGATGATGGATCCGTGTATAGAGAAGACAGCCAAGAGATCTGTCTGATCCACTCAATAGACGTACCTATAAGATCTAAAGAGAGCAATAGTTGTTGTCTTGGGGTTTTTTGTTTGTTTGTTTAAAGGCATAAAGTATGGATATATAAAAACAATCAAGAATTGCCTTCGGCTTGGGTCGTGGTCCCAGGGTCCTGGGATCGAGCCCCGCATAGGGCTCTCTGCTTGGCAGGGAGCCTGCTTCCCTTCCTCTCTCTACCTACTTGTGATCTCTCTCTCAAATAAATAAATACAAATCTTAAAAAAAAAAAGAATTAGTAATTTGGGGTAAAGATAAAACTTGATGAAGTTTTATATCAAAAATACTTATTCTGAGACAAACCACAAGACTCTTAATCTCACAAAACAAACTGAGGGTTGCTGGGGTGAGAGGCAGGGAGAGGGTGGCCGGGTGATGGACACTGGGGAAGGTATGTGCTATGGTGAGTGCTGTGAAGTGTGCAAACCTGGTGATTCACAGACCTGTACCCCTGGTGCTAATAATACATTAGATATTAATTTAAAAAATTTTTTTAATTAAAAAACTTATTCTGGGGCACCCAGGTGGCTCTGTCAGTTAAGCGTCCAGGTCTTGGCTTCAGGTCATGACGGTCATGCTCTCAGGGTGCTGGGATTGAGCCCCGCAGGGGCCTCCCTGCTCGGCTGGGACTACGCTAGCTCATGCATGTGTTTTTATTTCCTGTCTCAAGTAAATCTTTAAATATATTTATTCAAATATTCAAATACCTATTCAAAAATATGAGAGATGATATCTTTTTATTCAGAAATAAAATTAGTCTCTATATTTTTTGGAGACATGTTCATCAGTTTTTGGTATGAGAAAACTGTACTTTCGAAAGAATTTGGGTAGCATCCCATAGTTTTCCATGTTCTAGTATAATATATTTAGCTTTAAAATTGGCTTTTCCTTCAAAGTTTGAAACTGTTAACAAATAATATTTAGAATTTGGCAAATTCGCGACTGTCATAC